>NW_024423319.1:16454304-16494694 GCF_017311325.1 Ursus maritimus | reverse complement strand
ATCTATCTATCTATCTATCTATCTATCTATCTATCTATCTATCTATCATCTCTATCTATCTATCATCTATACATGTACATATAGATATCCTAATTTCCACAATGCAGTATCCTAATATCCATTATGCAGTATCTGAATATTCATTAGGTGAAGCTTGTTAATCATATCATTCATCTTTTATATACCCTTTTTCCTGATTCACCTATGAATTGAGAGCTGTGTTGGACTTTTCAAAAGGAGATGGTTTCATCAACTTTTTGGAATTCTACTTCATGAATTTTAAGGCTATTTTAGTAGGTGCATACACATTTAACCATGTTCGATCTTCTTCTTGAATGTAGACATTTATAATGTGGTGACCTTAACCACCCCTAAATAATGCTTTTGTGCATGTGTGTTAATGTCTATTTTCTCCGATATTAATATAGCTACGTATTAATATGTATATAAATATAGCTACATATTAATATAGCTAAGCAAGCTATAACTTTCTTAGGATTTAGAGTTTTCTCATGGTCTTTTTCCATTATTTTACTTTGAATTTTTGCATATAGTTAGATGTACTTCTAGTAAACTGCATATATTTGCATTTTCCCCCAATTAGTCCATCTGTTGTCAGTAGCCAGTTTAATCCATTTGCATTCATTCTAATTATTGATATATTTAGACCTATTTCTATCATACTAATTTATTACTTCCATTTGTCCCATAATTTTTGTTTTATCTTTATCCTTTGTTACTTTTTTTCAAAAACGCTATCTTGACCCTTTAATAAAACAAGGATTTTTTTAAGATCACACATTCATTGATCTCCCTAACTCCCAAATTCCATCATGTAAATATTATCTATAAGATTTAATTACAAGTAACTATAAATATGTTCTCTTTTTCTTAAATGATATCAATATATTTCACCAAGATATTTGATAACCTTAATTTTGTTCATCTCTTCCCCTTTATTGTCACTTATTTAAGCATGGCACACAAACTATTTACGGTGTGATGCCTTGTGTGGCAAAATTCTGAAGGCCTTGTATATTTGAGGATATGTTTATGAGTATATATTTGAAAGACAGTTATGTCCCTTCTTGTACTTCAAAAATTCTACTCCAGTGTTTTTGTAGGTCCAGTTTTACTGTTGAAAAAAATCTAAGGTCAATTTGATTTTTATTCCTCTATATGTGATCTTTTCTTTCTTAAAGATAAGATTTATCCTTTATTTTTCTATTTTCTCCTTTCTGCTAATATTTTCCCCTCTAGATATGTCTAGGTGTATCTTTTCCCTATTCTTCCATGTTGGCCCCCTAGGGGGACGTTCACTCTGAGATCTTTCTTTCAGTTTTTGGGCAAATTTAATCTCTGTTACTGCTTCAAATTTTTCTATTTTTTTCCCCTGATATCCTGCCTACTTCTATCCTCTATATTTCTTAGCTTTTCTTTTATAGTTCCTACTTATTTTTTTCTTCTTTCTATGAGATTTCTTCAATCTGCTCAATAAATTTCCTAATGTCTTCTTCAGCTTTATCTATCTGCTCTTTATCTCATGTATTGCATAATTTCAATTATTATATTTGTGCTAACTAAAAGGATTTCTTCTTCATCTTCTTATGTTCTTGTTTCATACTGCTTATATCTTCCATTATCTATTTTAGTAGGTTTATTAGACTATATATTATTAGCCTCCCTGTTCTAATACTTTTGCCTTCATGGAATCTGTACCTAGAATGCTAGATTTTTTTTTTTTAGGTTTATGCTTCTTAAATACACTGTTATCTTTGCCTGTTTGCTCCTTTCCTCTTGAAGTATTGGCTCTGCTGTTAAGTAATGTCATGTCCCTTTGAAACACTCCTTAGAACCCAGCTGCCAAGCTGGGAGGAAGCCCAAACAATCTTTTGGGAACGCCCACATGGGAGAAACAAGGCCCCTGGCCAACGTCCCCAGCTGTGTTCCTAGACATCTGCCAGCTATATGAATGAATCCACTTTGGACATTCTAGCTGCCACAGTGCCCCAGCTGCCATCACCACATAAAGCAGAAGGACCAGCTAGCCAACTCATAAAATAGTGAGAAATAAGAAGTTGTTTTAAGCTATTAAATTTGGGGATGTTTTGTTACACAGCAACAGATAACCAAAACACAGGACTTTTCCATGTGTCTTTTCACAATATGGTAGCTGGGTTCCCAGAAGGAATGTTCTAAGAGGACAAACCTTAATTGCTAGTGCTTATCATGCTTCAACTTACATCATGATTGCTAATGTTCCATTATCTGTAGCTTATCACATGCCCAAACCCAGAGTTAATATAGTAGGGATATTATGGAAGGGAATGAATAAAGGGAACCGTGGTTCATTGACAGCAACCAAAGTAACAGTCTACCTTGATACATTTCAGAGAATACACATCTCATTCTCTGGCCATTAATAAGAAAAATATAAATTTTAAAAATCCAAAGAATGGAATTTTAAAAGACCATATCTAAAAAACTCATGGAACAAAGAACATATAAAAATGGAAATCAAGAAGCATTTAGAACTGAATGGTAGTGAAAATAACCATATCAGAACTCATGGGATTCTGCTGTCATACTTAAAATGAAATGTATAGCATTTAATTCTATATTTAAAAGAAGGACAGACTGAAAGTTAACGATCCATGCCTTTAACTTGAGGAGTAAGAAAAAGAATGGAAGAGAGACTATGGACTCTGAGAAACAAACTGCGGGCTTCAGAGGGGAGGGGGATGGGGGAATGGGATAGGCTGGTGATGGGTAGTAAGGAGGGCACGTATTGCATGGTGCACTGGGTGTTATACACAACTAATGAGTCATCGAACTTTACATAAAAAACCAGGGATGTACTGTATGGTGACTAACATAATATAATAAAAAATATTTAAAAAAAGAAAAAAAAAAGAATGGAAGAAATTGCTCTTTAAACAATGTAAACAACTTAAAATTGCATTGAATTATAATTTCTGAAAGAGCTTTCACATACATTATCTCATTTTATTCATATATATTTTATTTATAGCCCTTTGGCCATAAAAACCCAGTGGGTAGTCAGAGAAGGTGCTATTAAAGCCAATTTTAGAGATCATGGAATTGAGGTTCAGAGAACTTAGTGACTTATTGAATAACACATGGCTTGTACGTCATAGAGTAGTGATTCAAAACAAGGTTTAGGAACCTGAGTCTAGAGATCATTTCAATATATTATAGTGATATATTAGGGGGAACTATATCAAATGGATAAATATTATGACCACTATTGAACACTTTTGGGTGAACCACAGTATAAGATGCAGCATATGTAACCACTGTGGCTTAAGCTTAAGAGAGAATTCTAGGAAACTGCCATTGTATCAGAGTGTGTAAGCTCTTGTGTTCTTCAGTAAGAAACTACAAGAGTTATTCAATGCTAAAAACAAATGTGCTATCAAGTCATGAAAAGACATGGAAGAACCTTAAATGCATATTACTAAGGGAAAAAGCCAATCTGTAAATCCTCCATACTCTATGGTTCCAACTATATGACATTCTGGAAAAGGCAAAACTATAGAGACAATAAAAAGATCAGTGGTTGCCAGGGATTGAAGTAGAGGGAAGGGATGAATAGGTGGAGTGCAGAGGATTTTTAGGGCAATGAAAATACTCTGAATGACACTATAATTATGGATAAATATCATTATACATTTATCCAGATCCATAGAATGTACAACACTAAAAGTGAACCCTAAATTAAACTATGGGTTTAATGAATGTGGGGAAGACACAACATTCATTATTCACTGAGTATTTGTGAAATGTCAAGGTAGGCTCATCAATTGTACCAAATGTACCACTCCAGTGGGGGATGTGGATAATGGGAGAAGCTATACCTGTCTTGGGGCAGGGGTATATGGGAAATTGCTCTATCTTCCCCTCAATTTTGCAGTAAATCTAAAACTACTCCAAAAAATTAAGTCTTAAAAAAAAACTACAAGGAAAAAAAAACTACAGGAGAGTGAGACATGCTAGATATCTTACATTTGTCCCTTTAAGTACTGCCCTTCACCCTGCCCCAGCCAGCTCAATGCCATGGTAGGCTGACCCATATGGATTGATAGCACCAGTGATTTCCCTTGACCTGTGGGGTCTGGTTGTGATCTGACCCAACATGGACAGAAGGAGAGAAATGAAGGCAGGGCTTTTATATCCATGCTTCCTACTCTTTTGGGTCACCATATTTGAATCCATCTATGGAAGCCCACAGCTCCTGCCAGGCAGCCCTCTCCATGTATCTACCTGCTAGGGTTTCAGTAAATGGTCCCTCCCTTTGTACTGTTAGGTCTTAGGGTCATAAGAGCTACCTGCTGGTGTTAGTCCTTGGATACCACACTCTCCGTCATTGGTTTCCATAAACCCTGAGCACACCTGTATTAATAGTCCCTTTACCAATTTATTTTCATATTACTCACTTTGAGCATGCCATAAATTTCTTCCCAGAGCACCAAAAGATAAAAAATGTTAAATAGGGGCGCCTGGGTGGCACAGCGGTTAAGCATCTGCCTTCAGCTCAGGGCGTGATCCCGGCGTTATGGGATCGAGCCCCACATCAGGCTCCTCTGCTGGAGCCTGCTTCTTCCTCTCGCACTCCCCCTGCTTGTGTTCCCTCTCTCACTGGCTGTCTCTATCTCTGTAGAATAAATAAATAAAATCTTTAAAAAAAATGTTAAATAATAACTGCTGTAGCCCATGGTTGTTCACCTGAAAATCTAGAATGAATGACAGGCAATCTCTGTTAAGTAAGTCCTTTCTGACTTTAGCCAGTGTTATTGAGACTGCTGAAATTTCTATAATCATGAATTTTGCTGGACTAAAGCAGCACTTTTCTTTTTTTTAATAATAATTTTTTATTATGTTAGTCACCATACAGTACATCCTTAGTTTTTGATGTAGTATTCCATGATTCATTGTTTGCGTATAACACCCAGCGTTCCATGCAATACGTGCCCTCCTTAATACCCATCACCGGCCTATCCCGACCCCCTCCCAAGCCCTCAGTTTGTTTCCCAGAGTCCACGGTCTCTCGTGGTTCATTCCCCCTTCTGTTTACCCCCTCCTTCATTCTTCTCTTCCTTCTCCTACCAATCTCCCTGCTATGTCTTATGTTCCATAAATGAGTGAAACCATTTGATAATTGTATTTCTCTGCTTGACTTATTTCACTTAGCATAATCTCCTCCAGTCCCGTCCATGTTGCTGCAAATGTTGGGTAATCGTTCTTTCCGATGGCTGAGTAATAGTCCATTGTATATATGGACCACATCTTCTTAAGCCAGTCATCTGTTGAAGGGCATCTCGGCTCCTTCCACAATTTAGATATTGTGGACAATGCTGCTATGAACATTGAGTACATATGGCCCTTCTCTTCAGTACGTCTGTATCTTTGGGGTAAATACCCAGTAGTGCAATTGCTGGATCATAGGGTATAAAGCAGCAGTTTTCTGCTGAAGCCACTTTCTAAAATTAATATAGGTATGCTGGTTAGGTAATCATGCAACATACTGGTTTGAATAGGGTTATCTAGGCAGAGCCGGTGGAATTGGGAGAACCCAGAAACTCAAGGGCTCTCCAAAGCACCTCTTGAACTATCTCTACTAAATAAAAATAAGTGATAATGGATATGTTGGAAGCCAACATTACATTCTGAGGAAGATTAGAGATGTCTCTCGACTCAACACACCAGGCTAATGGTTTTCTTATACAAACTGTGAGGCCAGACCATTAAGTAGGGAGCAAGAGAAAAAAAGCTTCGCATCCAGGAGAAAAAAAGAAGCCCTAGGGGGTTAGCACATCCTTGGTTTTTCCATTTACTCACTCAGGGATTCAAACAGCATGACCCAATGGTGCTATTGGCATTAGTTGCTATTAAATAGAATTTTCCAGAATGAATTTTCAGGGAGTCAACTGAAGTTTTATTTGATAAATAATTCTAGAAAAAAAAAATCTGTCAGTGACTTGTGGTTACTCAGTCTCTCAATCAATCCTAAATCCCTAAGGCCAGCACCAGGAAGTAATGGCTATCTGTTAGCAGAAACTCCCACCCTGGTCCAGCCATGGGGAAACCTTTACTAATTTGTGAATGGGATTGAGGGACATGTTAAATCTGAATAAGCAGAAGCAGAGATGGTTGGACTGGCCATATAAGGAACTCATTTCTTGTCCAGGAGATGCTCAAGAGAGTCACTGATTCAATCACTGAACATTCCATTCCTGTCCAGTATAATGCAATCACTCTTTGGAGCAGTGAATAATGTGGTGTCTTCCCCACAGCCTTTTAAAAAAGCTTTCCGTAAATATTTACTGATGACTATGACAAAAGCACTTGTATGTGATTTACTACTGAATATATGCACAGGATTATGGTTTTATTTTGAAGTTTTATTATGAGAATTTCAGACATACAAAACATGGAAAGTATAATATTATGAACACCAGCTTTCCCATGACCATGGTATAGAATAAAGCATTATGAAACAACAACAACAACAACAACAACAGCAACAACAACAACTCAAACTCATAGTAACAGATAGAATGGTGGTTACCAGGGGCATCTGGTTGGCTTAGTCAGTTGAGTGTCAGCTCTTGGTTTCTGCTCAGGTCTTAGGCTTGGGGTACTGGGATCGGCGTTCAGTACAGAGTCTGCTTGTCCCTCTCCCTCCCCCTGCTCCACTCTCTGTCTCTTTCTCAAATAGACAAATAAAATATTTTTTTAAAAAAGAATGATGGTTACCAGAGGCTTGGGGGAGGTTGGGGAAAAGGGGAGATAGTGATCAAACGGTACAAACTTTCAGCAATAAGATGAATAAGTTCTAGAAACCTAATTCACAGCATGTAACTATAGTTAATAGTAACTGTAGTTAATAATATATACTTGAAATTTGCTGAGAGATCTCAAGTGTTCTCACCACACACACACAGACACACACAAATGGTAACTGTAAGAGGTGATGGATCTGTTCATTAGTTTGATTGTGGTAATTATTTCAGTGTATACATATATCAAAATATCATGCTGTATATCTTAAATATATGCAATTTTTACTTGCTCAAAATAAATAAAAATAAAAAAAGAATAAAGCATTACAAATGCAAGCCCCCTGAACTTTCTTCAAGTTCCACTCTTTCACCCTTCCACCTTCCCCGTGCTGATCACTATCCTGAATTTGGTATTTATCACTCACATACATGTCTTAATTAGTTTACTAATATGTAAGATTCCTAAATAATACATATATCACATATGATGTAAAATGTAACCTTACGCAACTTGTTTTTCACTATGCAATATGCTTTTAAGATGTATACACATTGATACTTCTCTAGTTCATTTACTTCTCCTGATGAAAATATTCCATTGCATGAATATATCATAGCTCATATATTATTAAAATTACTTGCTTTCTCATTAGACTCTAAGATTCATGAGAGTATGGTATGTTTATATCCATCACTAAATCCCAAATTCTAGCACAGGTCCCAGTAAATATTAGGCATTCAATAAACACTTGTTAACAAAAAGATTGCTTTCATAAATGTCGACTCTGCTCTTTTAGCTCACCTTCCCTAGAGGCACAGTTATGTGTAGCTATGTGATTGAATTCTAACCAAGGCAATGTGAGCCCAAATGAGTTGTGCACCTTAAGAAAGAAAACCCCTGTCCATTCCTCCCTGCTCTTCTGCCTTTGTAGGTGGATGAGATGTAGATGACACCTAGGGAAACCTTGAAAGCTAGAAATTCGATATAGCAGAACCTCTATTAGCCAGAGACTCCAAATGACTCTGTGGAGGAGGACAGCCCTATGAGCTGTTCACCCATGCTGTACTTTTATGGAAGAGATACATACACTTCTGTTGTGTTTGGGCCATTATACGTGTGCACCGTTGTTATAACCTTCAGCCTATCTGACCTAATAAACATTTCTATATGAATTTACCTCTGAGCTCTGATTGAGCTGGATCTTAAAGTTTCCTATATATAACATTTTCATTGTTATTTCCTGAGAGTCCAACATTTTAGTTGTGATTTGCTCTGTGAATCAAGTTGTTTTGTAAAGGATTTAATTTTTTTACTGCATTTAATTTTCCAGAGGGGATAAATATTTGCTTTTTTAGTTTGGTAATCAGTAAGTATTATTTTTCAGTTATAATGATCAGAAAATATTCCCTGCCCTGCTTCTAACTATTCAGAATGTATTAATTTTTATTTATGGTTAGTGTTGCAAATGTTTTATGTGTACTTGAATAGAGCATAGGGTTTAAGTTTTCGGGTTATAGAGTTTAACATACATAATTTAGCTCTACTTTATGTTATGTAATTCAGTCCTTTATCCTCATTATGGAAGACAGTATTTTCCAAAGATGGCAATAACAATGACTCTCATCTCCCATGTTCTCCTGCAATGAGACTTGCCCCTCTCCCTTCAAAAGAGCCTGCTTCTTGAAATAAGTCAGTTAGAGAAAGACAAATACCATAGGATTTCACTCATAAGTGGAATTTAAGAAACAAAACAAATGAGCAGAGGGGGAGAGAAACAGAGAGAGAGGGAGAAAGAAACAGACTCTTAACTCTAGAGAACAAACTGCTGGTTACCGGAGGGGAGGTGTGTGGGAGGATGAGTGCAACAGGTGATGGGGATTAAGGAATGCACCTGTTGTGATGAGCACGGGTGATGCATGGAAGTGTTCAATCACTATATTATACACCTGAAACTAATATTACACTATATGCTAACTAACTGGAATTTAAATAAAAACTTAAAAAAAAAGAGCCTGCCTCTCCAACCCCTCGAAACTGGACAAGCCCCGTGACCATTTTGACCAATAAAATATTGCAGAAATGGCACTCTGCCATTTCCAGGCACAGCACAGAACAGACCTGGCAGCTTCCACCTTCTGTCTCTTGGAAGCCAGACACAAGTAAGAAGTGTGACTAACTTGAGAATGGCTTGCTGTGAGGAAGCCCTAAACCATGGAGAGAGACTGACAGCTCCCAGCTTTTCCAATCGCCCCAGCCCATGAGCCAGACATGCAAGTGAAGAAGCCTTCAGTTGATTCTATCCATGGCATTTGATGGAAACCTAGTGAGAACTGCTCACCTGTGCTCAGTCAGCACTAAGAACTGTGGGAAATCATAAATTATTTTTCCAACTCGAGGTCATGAGGTGTTTTGTCATGCAGCAGAAGTGAAAAGCTCTCATTCGTTTATGTGACATTTCAAGGGCAAAAGAAGTAAACCAAAGGATATCTCTATGAGCTCCTTCTATTTATTGCATGCCTTGTTTTAAGTAGTCACTCCACAGAAGTGGGATGGATCCTCTTACCCAGAATTTGGTCCAAACGACACGACACACGCACCAAAAGGGTTTGAAATGATTTACCACTCACATAATAAGGCTTTCCAGAGGGAGATGGGTGGCTCCCAAGGAGGTCTACAAATGGCTTGATAGGTCCAGGGACAGAGACTGGCTGGGGATTTTCATCATGGTTAGGGGCTGGGGCTGGAGTGGGTTTCTCCCTAGTGTGGGCCAGGGCTTGTGTGGTTTGAACTTCCCACCAGCGCCAAGGGCGGTGGCACCCAGACTTTCTCATCACCTTGCTCAGAGGTAAGGCCAGAGGAGGAGGAGGTGGAGGAGGAGGAGGACTACTGGGGCTGGAAAGCTGTCAGCAGGTAAACAACCACAAAGGATTCAGACCCTTTACAATACCTGTGGTAGGACCCTGCACATTTTGATGCTATATGATTGAGCACATAAAACTCATAACCTAAAATCTACTTTGCTAATTGCTCATGTCTCATCATAAGGTACCCTTTGTTGTGCTATTTAATACTTTTGTCTCTGAATTCAACATGTCTGATACCAATAACATAACCTATTGTTTTTAGAATTTTTGTTTTTATTCAGTTAAAATTTATGTAGTATGAAATGCACAGATCGTAAATGTCAATGTGGTGAATTTTAATCAATGTATTTGTCCATGTAACCACCACCACATAGAGCATTTCCTTCACACCAGAATATTTCCTTTTACCCCTTTCATTCAATTCCCATCCCTACTGTCAGTCACTATTCTCATTTTTTGCCCCATACTTCTCACTGTTCTTGATCATCACAGAAATGGAATCTTATAGTATGTACACTTCTGTGTCTGTAATCTTTCACACAGCGCGGTTTTTTAAACACTGTATTAAGAAGCATTTCAAACGTATTAAAAAGTAACAAGAGTTAGAATGTGAAAATCCACATACCCACCAACTAGAGTCTACCACTCACCTTTTACCATATTTGCTTTCTCATATATGTCTATTCATCAATACATACTAGATTTTGATGCATACCAAACTTAGGTCACATATATAGTATAATGTTTTCTAAATACTTCATCATGCATATCTTTATAGTTGAACATGTTCGTATAGTTCCTTTTTTTCTTTTAGTGGTAAATTTCATGTATTATAAAATGTACAGATATTAGAAGTACTGTTGAACTTTGACAAATGCATACATCTCTGTTGCCTAAAGTTTCAAGGTATGGAATATTGCCATCATTCCAGAAAGCTTCCTCATGCCTGTTTTTAGTCAAACCTCACCTTTACTTTAGATTTCAAAGTACTGCTGTAGCTATATCCAACAAAATTTTGATAAACTTTATTTTAGAATAGCTTTAGAGTTACAGAATCATACAACAAATTGATAGGTTATGTTTTATTACCATTCATTTAAAAACATTTTCTAGTGTTACTTTTGATCACAGTCGGCTTTGTGCGCTATGCTTCATGGATGCAGATTGTTTTTCTTCTACTTTGGTATTTTACAATGTGAAGATTCACATCATTTGTAGGTCATAGAATAAATTCAGTGGCCTGTAGCTGGCTAGCATTTAAAAAAATTAAATAATAGGTACCAAAGAGAAGGCAAGCATATAAGAAAGTTAACTGTTGTTTTGTTACATTTTTGTTTCAATTGTGTATGCGTGTGTGCACACGTGTGCTCAGCAGGTTCATGTGCATACATGCATGTGTACATACACCGGGTCTTGATACGTGAAGTATCGTTTCCTATAAAGTTGCAGTGAAAAAGACAGTAAAGCACTGCTATAGAAAATTGGGTCTCATGTACGGGAATAATATGATTACATTTGCATTTTAGAAATACAACTCTGGCAGCAGTTTGTTGAATTGATTACAGGTGGGCAAAAGTACATGTGAGGAGAACAGTTAGAAACTTACTACAACAGTCCAGACAACAGATGGTTAGAGCCCAACTAAAACATTAGCTTAAGGTTTAGAAAGAAAAGGGAAGATGTATCAGATAAAGAGACTTCATAATTGATTGAAATTGGAGTTGAATGAGAAGGCTAGGATGACTCACATATTTCTTTGATGTCTGCATAATGCCATTAATCAGATTAGAAAATAACAAAGAAGTAGCACATTTGCAAGGGAAAACATTAGGTTTTTGCTGTATTTAGTGCAAGACTTCCGTCTTTGTCTGGGCTGCTATAACAAAAATACCCTAGACTGGGTGACTTATAAACAACAGAAGTTTATGTCTCACAGTGCTGGAGGCTGAAAAATTCAAGATCAAAGTGCCAGCAGATTTGGTGTCTGGTAGCCAGCTTCCTGGTTCATAGATGGCCTTCTTCTTGCTATGTCCTCACAGGGTAGAGAGAATGAGGGAGCTCTCTGGGATTTCTTTTATGAGGGTGCTAATGCCCTTATTATGGCTCCACTCTCATGACCTCATCACGTCCCAAAGCCACTCCCCCATACCATCACATTGGAGATTATGTTTCAACATGAATTTGGGGGGACACAAGCATTCAGTTTATGGCAGTTTGTAAAAGAGATCCACTTAAGGAGATTTACATATTTGCCTATATAATGCTAAGAGAGATATCCAGGCCGGAAATACAGATTTGCAAGTTATCAAACCATAAGGTGTTAAAATTTACTAGCAGTTGAGATTAATCAAAGAGTGAATATTATAAGAATAGAGACCTTAGAATAGAACTCCTTGGAATACCAATATTTGGGGTGTAGGAAATAGAAGAGATATCAAAATGAGGGACTTCAATTGAACTGTGATAAAAGCAAGGAACGAGTAAGTTCTGGAAGCTAAGAATACTTCACACACAAAGAGTTGTTGAAGTGCCAAATGCTGCAAAGAAATCAAATAAAGAAGAATTGAATTTAGCGACCAGGAGTTGGTGACTTTGGCAAAAGCAGTCTCATTCAATGTTGACAATATCATGACATTGAAAGCTCTGGTGAGCTGAGAAATGATTAACCAGCTCCCTGAAAAAAAAGTATGTGTGATATACATATATTCTTAATGAAGTTCAATGATATTAAATATTGCGCAGCATGCAATTTACAAATACTAATATAATATACAATACTCTATTTTGTAAATTGTCAATTCTATTTAGTTAAGTTATCCTCACAGAATACTTTTGTTGATTTTTGCTAACTCCAATATTCTGGCCACAGCTGATGAATCAATGAATCTAGTTCTGATATCAATTTTGCTGGATATTTTCATTTATGTTAAGAAGATGAAAGTGAAACATCAAAGGTCAATGTCAAAACTTCACTCATTCTACCTAGAGCATAAGTGACTTTTTGCTAAATCCAATGTTTTGCTAAAACACTGGAAGAATATGTCATTTATTTCTGCTACTCACCACATAATGGTTACAGGTGTGGAACACTTTTACATTTCATCTTCATTATTAACACTTTTTCTATCACTTTATTAAATCTAGAAAAGCACCAGAACAATAAACCAAGCTCTGGTTTGTAGCATTTGCTGATTTCCATGGTCTAAATATTCCCACCATGACTGATTTCAAACTACCAACATATCACTGAATAGGGAGCTAGAAAGAGATACACAGCAGTGTACCACTGTGTATTGTTTCTACCATACAGATACAATAGATACAATAAGCTCAAGAATTCAGGTAATAAGGCATAAAAAAATAATTAGGAAGTTACGAGTTTTGAGTATTTATTACATTATAAAAATATAATTTATTCGCCTGTGGATTTATATAATTTTTTTCATAATGGCTTGAAACATCCTGAAAATTTAACGATTGTCCCTTGCACTCCAGCAAGCCACTGGAAGAAAAGGAGGATGGTCCCAGACATGAATCTGGTGACTGTGGTCTACCATTGGATCCAGCAAGTGTGATTTTGGTGAAGTAACTTTACTATTTGGAGTCTCAATTTCCTCATCTTCAAATTAAGGATCCTAACATCTATTTTGCATGTTATTAGGATCCTTAGAGATAATGACTCTAATCACACATATTAGACCCTCAGTATATGGAAATCATTATCATTCTTTTCATTACTGCTAAACATTGGTGATCAGAGTTCCATGGGAATTTGTTGTTGTTGTTAATATTTTTTTTAAGATTTTATTTTATTTATTTGACAGAGATAGAGACAGCCAGAGAGAGAGGGAACACAAGTAGGGGGAGTGGGAGAGGAAGAAGCAGGCTCATAGCGGAGGAGCCTGATGTGGGGCTCGATCCCAGAACGCCGGGATCACGCCCTGAGCCGAAGGCAGACGCTTAACGACTGCACCACCCAGGCACCCCGGTTGTTAATATTTTTTAACTTTTCCATCTGATCTCCCTTGACTTGGAAGAGCCCAGTTAGTTTTGAGAGTATCTTCTTTCTTTTTAACTGAATTGCCCATTAAAGTTTCTAATACTGTAAGAGTCTTTACAAAATTAACTGCAATTCTCATGCTGCCTGACTAGTTAGGCATTTCCTTCTTTGAATTCTTAGCAGAAGAGTAAATAGGGAAGTATGATGCAATTTCAGGAAGATCCTAGAAGTGCCATCTTATTAGGTGATGACTGATGTGAAGTAATATACCCAGCAATTATTCACATAGGCCTGGGGCATGGGGAAAAGGAGGAGATTCAACTATTCTAAGTCTCTAAACAAAAGCGAGTCTGTTCTCTAAAATAATCATCTTTCCCCTTTTCAGTTCTTTTTATTCTTTCCCACAGATGTGATACCCTTGACATCATCCAGAAATGGTTATATATACTAAGCATTTGAATGTCAGATGAATGGCCTTGAATACTGCTTTTGAGTCTTGTATTTCATTTAATCTATTTATAAGTTCTATTTTGCAAAAGAAAAATCTATTACCTTCTGAGGTCATATTAGTAACTACTTATCTGTGTGTTTACATGACATTATGACTAATAGTTTAAGATTACTTCATTCCCCTTAGTATTTGTGATATCAAAATCAAGCTAGATAGCAATCTAGATTACTTCACAAATAAAAGAGAAACATTTATTTCTCAAGCCCAAGTTTTTAATTTAATATCACAAAATGACTATATTTTACCTTTTAAAAGTATTTTTATTGAAATAATTTCATAAAGAAACAAAAAATATTTAAAGCGTCCAATTTGCTACATATCATTTCTATTTTCAACACACAATTTAATGTGGTTAATGGGAATAAAAGATGAATACAGATGCTTTATATTAGACATCATTTTATATCATTAAAAAGACCTTAGACCTATAAAAATAATCAGGAGCTTCCAAATAAGATCATTCATTATAATGATATTTTAGCTAGGTTTAAAAACCACACTCATGTAAGGAAATTAATGTGAATGAAAATACTGGTAAAATGTGACCATGCTAAGAAAATGAGTGCCCAATGGAAGAACTTATACAGTAAATTATTGGTTTCATTATTCAATTTCCTTTTTTTTTTTTTTAACTCTCTCTTTCCAGTCCCATGGCCCCCTTGTGGTTGGGTGAACTCACGTGGCTAGTGTGGACTAATGAGTTGTGAGCAAAAGTACCATGGTACAGTTGGGTCAGGACATTTAAACACCAGTGTGAGTCCATCCAGAGCCCCCTCTCCCCTCTTCTCCTTCCCCTCCCCCTTTTCTCCCCATCCCTCCTTCTACCCCTTTCTCCCTCTCCCTCTCTCCCCCTCTCTCTACCTGGGAGGTAGCCTCTAAAGCCTTGGGTCTTCTTCAGTGATAGAAGTGGCTTTGTTATTCATGTTGGGTCCCACATACTACACTTGAGAGTTTATGCTAATGAGGTGACTTAGGTTGAGCCCCTAGATACATTTTACTAAAGAAATAATTTATGATGGGGCTGGCCATGTCAGAAAGACCAATCATGTGATTAAAGAGTTGATGACGGCCAACCTCTAGGGAGGGGAGGTTGAATTCAACCTCTTAACTAGTGATTCAATCAATCATGCCTACATAATGAAACACCAATAAAAAATCCCAGTGAAAGTCTTGACACCAAAGCCTGGGTAAGCTTCCCGGGTTAACAATACTCTGTGCTAGGAGGGTGACCGGTGCTAACTCCACAGGGAGGAGGCTGCCAAACCCTCTCATTTGGGGCACTCCCAGACCTTGCACTGTGCCTCTTCTTTTGGCTGGTTTTGATTTGTTTCTATGTCTTTCAAAGCGTGGGAGCAAAGCTTCTTTTTCATTGACTTTTATTCTTTGTGTCAATTTCCAACTCTACACACAAAAATTGTTTTTGCCAGCCTTCTTCCAACATCTACTGTTTTAGTAGAATCAGAACCACTTTGGCTACTTTTTCTCTGTCTCCTCTGTTGCTTCATCAACATCCTACACCCAAATGTAGCAGTCTTCTAAATGCGCATTCTAGGTTTTCTCTGCTTCTATTCTTATGCTCTATTCTGGGACATTATTGCCTCTAAGCTTATTTTCCTTGCATTTTTTTGATAGCTCTCCTTTTCTATTAGGGTCCAAATTTCCATTTCCAACTGCCTAGTCTATATCCCGTAAGGATGACTCACAAGTCCATCAAACTCATAGTCAAGAGCTATGTACACACTTGACCTCAGGTTCCTCCTGGTCCTCCTCTTCTTTCTGCGCTCACTATTGCAGTGATTGGCCATAATGACAATTCTGTCATTACGTCTCACTGGGTCACTTAAAAGCTTCCTAAACCATGCTAACTCTGTTTATATTTCCTTCTTAAAAATTATTCAGACTCCCAATTGCTAACATGATAAAATTTAAAATCCTTAGCCTGGTACTTAAGACTTTCAAGAATTCCATCTCAAACCACCCTTCCAACCTTATGTTCTATTTCTATCCTTCATACACTCAATGTTCCAGCCCAATTGATTTCGTTGTTATTCTCCCTTAACCTCCTCCATACTCCCCTCTCTGCTTTTGCTAATATAGGAACAAATAACTAAGGTTCTTCTCACATCTAACTCTGTATATCCACAATCTTACTACTCTTCCAGGCCCAACTCGAATCTTAAGCACACATTTTGGATTCATGCTGACTATAGCCACAGATGTCGTTTGAGAGATGTTCTTGATGCTGCCCTGGCCCAAGGCGACCCCTAGTGGAGAGACCTGCCCAGCTCACTTCCTGGTAAAGGTAATAGCTTCAAATCAGAGAAACACAAAATGAAATCAGAGGATAATTTTTCCACTTCTGTAGTAAGAAATTATATATGAAAATATGAAGTCAAGTAAGGTAACATATTGATTGAGACCTCACATTATGGTTTTCTAAGGGATACAAATAAACTGTGAGTTACTTGGTATATAAAGACTCCTATAGCCATGAGAATCATTTTCCTAGATAGAGCAGCCCCTAAAAAAACTAAAAAACTTGTTTGGGATTGTAGTAATTTGTATTCTCTTCCTTAACTAGATAAGCTTTCTTTTTTATGGTCTGTCTTAGCCCTATGCATCTCCTGCATCAGAGTTACAGAATTATAATTAAATAAAAAATTTGTCAAATGTTTTACTGTCTGACTCATTCCTCTAACCTATGAGCTCCATGAAGGTTGGAGTTTGTCTGACCTGTTGACTTACTGTAGTTCCTGCTACATAGTAGCAACTCACATATTTATAGAATGAATGACCTCTCCCCCACATAAGTAGGAACTCATATATTTGTTAAAGGAACAAACTTTCCCTGCGAAGATTTTGTGCACATTTCTCAGTGTTAGAAAGAAAATTCATGTTTGTATTCTATGTTCTCTAATCTGGTACTACCTTACTATGCAACTCTACTCCTTTTGCCTGAGCCTCAGTTTCTCCTGCCTGGGCCATCTGAGAAGGCTTCCAGCCAATTGTAACTCCTATTGTAGAAGTAAATATGATTTACAGAAAACCTCACATTTTCTAGTCTCTCACTTTTCTTCAAATAATACAGCTCAGATTTTTGTGAGTGACGCTGGCAACTTTTGAGCAAATTCCATCACTTAGGTGTAAGCTGACTGTCCGCAACATGCCTTTCTAATAGTGAAAACACTAGCTGTAATAGGATGCAATGTCATAGAAATGCTAAATCATTCCTTTGAAAAATGACAATGTTTTGAGGCCTGCTGAATGTAATTAAATCAATCTAAATTTGCAGAATGAAGAAGTACTTTCTCATAATTTTCCATTAGCTTAGTTTGTTTTGTTTTCATTCACATGAAAAATTAGGAAAGAAATCTTCAATGACTCCCCATTATCTATGGATTAAAGTATGGGGGCTTCTTATTCTGGTATTAAAATCGACCACAGGGGCGCCTGGGTGGCTCAGTCGTTAAGCGTTTGCCTTCGGCTCAGGGCCTGATCCTAGGTTCCTGGGATCGAGCCCCACATCAGGCTCCTCCGCTGGGAGCCTGCTTCTTCCTCTCCCACTCCCCCTGCCTGTGTTCCCTCTCTCACTGGCTGTCTCTCCCTCTGTCAAATAAATAAATAAAATCTTAAAAAAAAAAAGATCGACCACAATTGTTACAATGGTTTGAGTAATTACCCTGAATGGATCAAACAGGCACACACAAGCATTGGCCCCAAGATGATAATCACATATAGCTATTACTTACTAACAGCTAAGTTGAGGCATTTTAACTTATTCTGAATTCTTACAGTGATCCTGAGGTAGGTATTATTTATACCCTTTCCACAGATTAGGAAACAGGCTCATAAATGAAGAATAATATAAAAGAGATCACAGGAAGTGTCTGAGCTAGAATTCTGCCCCAGCTGTGTCCTACTTCAAAGACTGTATTTATTTCATTGAATATACTGCTCCAAAATTACATTGTTGAATAAAAATCAGAGTTTCGGGGTGCCTGGATGGCTCAGTCGGTTAAGTGTCTGCATTCGGCTCAGGTCATGATCCCAGGGTTCTGAGATTGAGTCCCACATCCAGCTCCCTGCTTGGCAGAGGGTCTCCTTCTCCCTCTATCCTTCCCCCCTGCTTGTGCTCTCTCTTGCTCATGCTCTCTCTCACTCTCTCTCTCTCAAATAAATAAAAGCTTTAAAAAAAAAAAAACATAACAGAGTCTATATCCCATGAGGACTGAGGCAGATTCCAAGTCTATCGCAGCCAACCTGTCTTAGCAAAGATGCATGTCTTAGGTCACATGCACACACACAGTGGCTCTGCCACAGCCATCCCTCCATAAGCTATATAGCCAAGAATCTTCAAGTATTTCAAGGCTTCGTTGACCGTCACCATAGTTTCTTTTTCCTAGTTGGCTGCTATTAATTTTGCCTATCCTAAAAAAGGGGTAGGGGCACATTTCAAACTCCCATTTCTCCTTTAACCGCTTCCTGGCATCCTGTGACATGGGCTTATCAACACGGGATACCCTAGGTAATTATGCTTCACTTAGGGATTCGGCCTCAGCTGTGTAACCCCAGTCCCTGGGAAGCTGGGATAAACCACTGAATGCAAGCAAGATAACATGACTACACTAGAGGACACATCCAGTGGCCTTGTATCCATCTATTTTCCAGGCCTCACCCTAGTCTTTTGTATCAGGACGTTGCTACTCTAGTTTCATTTATGCTGAAAGCCCAACCCTCTGTCTCCACAGTCCAGTTTATCACAGTGCATTCTATGATAGCAGATAGGATTCTTCTGTGTGGGGTAAAGTGAGGGAAAAGGGCTTGAACTTTGCTTGAGCACAAGTCTTAGAACTGGAATCTGGACAGTATGTCAAATTTTTATGTGGATCATGGTGTATATGTATTCAAAAACATTTGAGGGGGAAGGATCTGCTGCTTTCATCAGATTCTCAATGGGACCTTTGGACCCTCTCCCCAAATTGAGAACCACTGCCCTCAAGTTTAAGGTGTAGCCAATACTTCCCTGACTTTTATTCTTCTCTTGTCAACTCAGGGAGTTTGGCAGGCAGGCTGGTGGTCAAACAAATATATGGCTATCAATCTGGGTGGGGGTGGTATTAATGGAGTCTTAACGGGAAATATGCACTCTAGAACAGTCCATGAGTTTCAAAAAGCACGTGTAAAAATGTGAATAAGTCCTAGGAAGTAACAAAGTGTTGGGGTATATACCTTGGGCACCTAGTAAATTCTGCAGAGCATCCCCAGGAGAATTAACCACTCTTTTTGAATACTTAACTCTCTTCTCTGAAGCACTATAATCTCATCAAAACATCTGAAGACCCCCTCCTTCATCGTGTGCTGGAAGTTCAGAACACTACACACTGAAGGGAAGAAAAGAACAGAGACCTCTGCATCCTGTAAGTTTCTTTTGTCTCGGCAGTAATATTATAAAAGCATATTCATGTGATAAATGGGTTGCAATGGGTGAGTGAGGAAGCATGATTCCCTGCAATTCTATGAATGTACCGGGAGGACACAGTTAACCCTAGTCTACTCCCTAATAATACTGTGTATGCTCAAATTCCTATCACAAAGCTCTTAGCACTCTTATGTCTTATTGTGCTATTACTAGTTTCCACTTCACTTCATACCATAATACGTTTCATTTAAATCCTAGTCTATCAAATTCATCTTCACATTTATAATGCCACTTACTGTCTCATCTTTCTAGCTCAGAAGTTGCTTTTGTGCAGCATACGATAGTGCGGTGTTCTCATAGATGACATTTAGAATGTGGAATGCTCAATTGAAATTCACTAGCTTGCTTTCTCTCTCTCTCTCTCTCTCACACACACACACACACACAATTTATTTAAAAACAAAAAAGTGGTTTTAGTAATACCCATGGTAAATTCAGTCGTGATTGTTTTGTTGACTTCTCTGTTATTATAAGAAAGACAATGAGATTTAACTAAAGGGTCCTTTCTATGTTTTGGACTATACCAATGAGGCGAAGGCAAAGAAACAGATGGGTGAAGGTCATGGAGCATTTGTAATAATTTTCATTTCTGATTGTAAAGGACATTCTCTCATGGCGGATAATTTGGGGAAAAAATATATATACATGTACATGCACATACCCACAGCCCACATGTGTTTATCTATATAAGGAAAAGGAAATGACCCATAAAGTATAATGATTTTTTAACATTTTGGTGCATTTCATTCTAGTTATCTTTCCCACATATTACATGCATACACACATGAATTCATGAACCATGGCCCTACTATTACTGGTTGTGTGATAACAATCAAATCATGCGACTTCAATAAGTCTCAGATTCCTCATTTTTAAAATGGGGAAAATAATTTTCCGTACCTCAGAGGGGAGTTGTGAGATTTAAATAAGTAAATGTAAAGCACTTGGCCCAGTGCCTGGCACACGGTAAGTGCTCAATAAATGTCAGTTGTGATTGCTTTAATGTTATTATAATTTCCCTTTACATACAATATCCTAATAGGCTATCTAAGTGTATCTTTTGTTTAGAACTCAAAAATACTCTACTCAAGGATGCATTGTGATGTATCTGTCCCCTCTTTTGAGTCATTTAGATGGTTTGTAAATCTTTATACCTGACACTGTGATGAATATCTTTTTACAAACACATTTCCATTACTTAAAACAGATTCGTAGAAGTGGGATTCTTGTGTCTTAGATGGTTACAAATCGTAGTTACTGTATTGGGTTTACTTTATTTTCTTCTTATCTGATTTGGTGCTATTTTTCCGAAAAGTTTTCTTTTATGAAGAAACCCTTCTTGGGAGTAATCAACTTGTTATCTTAGAATGTCATTTAATATACACAGTGTGAAAATCATACTAGGATGACAAATAATAGTTCTTCCTTACATTACTCTCCCTGATGCTCCCTATTAATTATTACTGAATGTATTATTACTTCCCTACTCTTTTCTTTAAAAAACAAACTATTTATTTATTTATTTCAGAGAGAGAGAGAACGAGAGAGAGAGAGAGAGAGAGCAAGCAAGAGACAGTGCACAACCAGGGGGAGGGGCAGAGGGAGAGGGAGAGAGAATCTCAAGCAGACTCCCCTGCTGAGAGTAGAGCCTGATGCGGGCTCGATCTCACCCTGAGATCATGACGTGAACTAAAACCAAGAGTTGGACACTTAATCAACTGACCAACCCAGGCATCCCCCTTCCACTCCTTTCTTAAGTCCATAATTCTCCATATGTACTAAAGACATTGGTAATGTTAAATGCATTTGTACCCATAGCTTAGTCTACAAGGTGCTTACTCCTGGGATAAATAATTACTATTTTAACAGAAGGGAACCCTAATGGTTGGTTGTGATTTCCTGATCTTTAACCAAAATTGTAAAAAAAAATGGGATTTTTTTTTAAATAAAAGAAAATGTCTATATTAAACTTCTGGTCAATATGTCTCAGTGAGTTTATTTTCACCTTCACACATATTTTCCAATCATATAGCAGTAACAGATTAAAACAAAAATTAGTCATGTCTATTCTCAAAAATATGGTACATATCTCTGAAGATCAGAAACACAATAGAATCACAAAGCCATAAACTTCCAGTGTTCTAAAACCAAAAATGGCATTGGAAGCTTGATAGAAGTTTGGGAGGATAAGGGAAAATACAAATATTCCACTTTGTAGAAAATAATACCAAGAAAAGAGAACAAAACAAATAAAACCCCAAACAAATAAAACCCAAACAGGCCTCGATAGTTTTAGTAATGACATGTACTGAATAGGCGAAGATAAAGTCCAAATTTATATGTTTTTCACAGGATCGAAAAAGAGGGGAGGAGAAGGGAGAGATGGAAAATTTATCAATGATGGCAATAATGACAACAAAAGAATAATAAAGTACAGAGATACATCCTAAAAGATATCAGGATATATTATTAAAAATTGTTATTTTCAGGGGCGCCTGGGTGGCACAGCAGTTAAGTGTCTGCCTTCGGCTCAGGGCGTGATCCCAGAGTCCTGGGATCGAGCCCCACATCAGGCTCCTCCACTATGAGCCTGCTTCTTCCTCTCCCACTCCCCCTGCTTGTGTTCCCTCTCTCGCTGGCTGTCTCTATCTCTATCGAATAAAAAAAAAATCTTTAAAAAATTGTTATTTTCAGGGGCACCTGGGTGGCTTGGTTGGTTGAAGGTCTCACTCTTGCTTTCCTTGGGTAGTGATCTTGGGGTTGTGGTATCAAGCCCTTTGTCAGACTCCATGCTCAGCAGGGAGTCTGTTTGGGATTCTCTTCCTGTCCCTCCACCCCTCCTACCCACTCCATGTTGCACTCTCTCTAAAATAAATAAATAAATCTTTAAAATATTGTTATTTTCATAGAGAGATAAGCCATTAGAATAGAATTGGGAGCCCAAAAAAAGACACAAAAATACGTGAAAATGATATATAAAAGAGAGGTCAGCAAGTCAGTGGAGAAAAGATGGGCTACTCAATAAATGGTTCTGAGGAACTGGTTATCCATCTAAAATTAGATTTTCTCATCTATTACAAATATTAATTATTTATGGATTAGGTTTGTAAATGATAAAAACATGTCTTCAAAATTATTAAGTATTCAAGACAATGAAGTGATCTTGAGGTAAGGAATGGTTTCTTAAAGAAGATAAAGAAGATATAAACAAGATACAAAGAAACATGAATAGATGATAATAGTAATAAATTCATCTACAATAAATTAACATTTTTATATGCAAAAAGCATAAAGACAGAGACAAAGAGCGATGTCAGCATCATGGTGAAATAAAATGTCCCTCATTTTTGTCCTCTCCCCCAACAAAAATAATTTGGCATCCATCCACAGACAAAAGTGGCTTTGTGGGAACTATGGGATCCAGCAACATATACCAAGGGATTCTGGAGGAGTTTCACCCACCTGTGCATCAGATAATAGGCATAAAGACCTTGGTCCTGGCTGTCGACCCTGCAGTGGTCTGTGAACCAGTTCCATCCTCTCTCAGCTGGTCTGGAAAATCCTGTCTTAGACAATCAGCCACAATGGGAGAGCCCTTGTAGAAGTTTAGGTTTATAGAGGAAAAGTTGCAGCACACCACCAGAGCAAAAAATAGGAGTTTGGACATATTGAAGAGGGTGAAAGGAACAGCTTGACTTTACTCCATCACCCCTCCTCCAAGGCAGCACAGCTTAGGGCCAAGTGAGACATAGTTGGCCTATGATTTCTCTCCCTGGGAAAAGTGAGGGTGTGAATACCCAGCATTCCCAGCTATAAGGGATGCTGACAAAGAGTTTGATTAGTCTCTCACCCCACCCAGAATACAGAATTGAGAGCTGCATAAGTAGAGAGCAGGAAGAAGCGGGGACTCTTGAGGACGTTAAGGAGATGCTGATCCTGGGGCGCCTGGGTGGCAGAGGGGGTTAAGTGTCTGACTCTTGGTTTCAGCTCAGGTTGTGATCTCAGGTCATGAGATCAAACCCCACATGGAGCCCAGCATTAGGCTCTGTGCTCAGCAGGGAGTCTGCTTGAGTTTTTCTCTCTCTCCCTTTGCCTCTCCCCCACTCGCACTCTCTCTCTAAAATAAATAAATAAATCTTTATCAAAAAAGAAAAAAAAGAAAGCGAGAGAGACGCAGATCCTACTAACTACATCACGGACTCCATCAAGAAGACTGCCCAGGAGATTAAGGAGTGCACTTGTTGTAATGAGCACTGGATGATGTGTGGAATTGTTGAATCACTTTATTATATACCTGAAACTAATGTAACACTGTATGTTAACCAACTGGAATTAAAATAAAAAACAAAGAAAAAAGAAGTCTGCCCAGGCGTTGCTGGGAACACCCCACCCACAGACCCCTCTAGTAGGCCCACGCGCACCCCCAGTGCTCAGAGTGCCTAGGAAGCATGTAACAGGTCTGAGAAGAAGGTCTGAGAAAGCCTCAAAATCACTAGCAAGGCTGACAGAAGGTATTTCTTTCCTGGAGGAAATAAAAACTGGAAGAGGTGACTGCTACTTCAAATGTAGAGACAGCAACACAAAACTTCAAGGAATAAGAGAAATCAGGGGATCACAATAATCTGCCAGTAGCCAATCCCAAAGACATGAAGATCTGTGATTTACCTGATAAAGAAGTCAAAACAGCTGTTTTAAGAAAATTCAGTGAGTTACAAGAAAACACAGAAATACAGTTCAAAGAAATAAGGAAAACAATTCATGAATAAAATGAGAACTTTATTTTTTTTTTAAGATTTTACTTATTTGACAGAGAGAGAGCCAGCGAGAGAGGGAACACAGGCAGGGGGAGTGGGAGAGGAAGAAGCAGGCTCCCAGCAGAAAAGCCTGATGTGGGGCTCGATCCCAGAACGCCGGGATCACGCCCTGAGCCAAAGGCAGACGCTTAATGACTGTGCTACCCAGGCGCCCCAAAATGAGAACTTTAACAAAGGAACAGAAATCATAAAAAAGAACCAAACAGAAATTCTGCAATAGAGGGCAAAAACAGCAGAACTGATCTAAAGAAAAAAAGAATCTGAGATAGAAGTAAGGAACTTTGAAATTATCCAGCAGAGTAGGACAAAGAAAAAAGAATGGAAAAAAGTAAAGAAAGCCTACTTCATGTGTGGAATACCATCATAATAACCGATTTGTGAGTTATTGGAGTTTCAAAAGGAAAAAAGAGGGAGAATGGTTAGAAAGCTTATTTAAAGAAATAATGGCTGAGCACACCCAAATATGCAGAGAGATTTGGATATCCAATTAATGAATCACATATGTCACCAAACAGACTCAACATAGAAAGATCCTCTCTAAGACACATTATAATAAAATTGTCAAAAATCAAAAGCAAAGAGAAATTTTAAGGAGCAAGAGAAAAGAAGCTTGAAACTTACAAGGGAATCCCATGAGACTGAGAGCAGATTTCTCAGCAGAAATCTTGCAGGCCAGGAAAAAGTGGGTTGATATAGTAGAGCTGAAAGAAAAAACTGTCAAGTAAGAATATTCTAAGAATTATCTGCCATAGTTATCCTTCAGAAATGAAGGGGAGATAAGGATTTTCCCAGACAAACAAAAGCTGAGGCAATTTATCACAACTGGACCTGCTTCACAAGAAATGTTGAAAGAAGTTATTCAAGTTGAAATGAGAGGATGCTAGTTAATAACATGAAAACACATAAAAACAACAACACACTGGTAAAGGTAGTATATAGTCAAATTCAGAATACTCATACTGCAATATGGTGCTATATGAACTACTTAACTCTAGTATAAAGATTAAAGGAAAGCAGTATTAAATTTAACAATACCTACAGTTATTTTTTTAATGAATATACAATTTAAAAATAGATAAATTGTGAAATCAAGAACATAAAGAGGGAGAGAGTAAAAGGGCATAGTTTTGCATCAATTGAAAATAAGTTGTTATCAGCATAAAATAGATTGCTGTATATCTATTTCAGATAAGCCTTATGGTGCCCACAAAACAAAAACCTATGGTAGATTTACAGGAGATAAAAGAAAGGAATCTACTCAGGGCGTGATCCTGGCGTTGTGGGATCGAGCCCCACATCAGGCTCCTCCGCTGTGAGCCTGCTTCTTCCTCTCCCACTCCCCCTGCTTGTGTTCCCTCTCCCACTGGCTGTCTCTATCTCTGTCGAATAAATAAATAAAATCTTTAAAAAAAAAAAAAAAAAAAAAGAAAGGAATCTAGACATACCACTAGGGAAAATCATCAACTCAAAAAGGAAGATAACAAGAGATGAAGAAATGAATAAAAAAACTACAAAACATGCAGAAAAAATTTAATATAATGGCATTAGTAAGCCTTACCTATCATTAATTACCCAAATAAAAACACATTAAATTCTCCTATCCAATAGATAGTGTGGCTGGATGAAAAAAGAAAGAAAACCCAACTATATGCTTCCTATAAGGGACTCAATTCAGCTTTAGGGACACAAATAGGCTCCAAGAGAAGGGGTGGAAAAAGATATTCCATGCAAGTAGAAACTAAAAGAGAGCAGACAAAACAAACTTTAAGCCCAAAACAGAAACAAGAGACAAAGATTATTATATAATGATAAAGGAATCAATTCATCAAGAAGACATAACAATCATAAATGTATCTGCATACAGATTGGAGCACCTAAATATATTAAGCAAATACTAACAGGTATGAAGGGAGACAGACAGCACTACAATAATAAGAATAGATAGACCTACAATAATGGATAGGTCATCCAAACAGAAAGCCAACAAAGAATCTTTGGACTTGAACTATACTTCGGACTACAGGGACCTAACAGACTTATACAGTCTATTCCATCCAACAGCTTCAGAATACATTCTTCTCAAGCACACATGGAACATTCTCCAAGATACATCATATCAGAGGTCACAAAACAAGTCTTAGCAAATTTCAGAAGATTAAAATTATACCAACTATCTTTGTAAACCACAGTGGTATGAAACTAGAATCAGTAACATGAGAAAAGCAGGAAAATTCACAAATATGTGGAAATTAAACAATTAAACAGTACAATCCTGAACAATTATTGGGTCAAAGAAGAAATCAAAAGACAAATAAAAATATCTTGGTACAAGTTAAATTGGAAATATAACAAAACCTATGGGATGCAGCAAAAGCAGTTCTAAGGGGGACATTTAGAGTGATGAATGCCTACATCAAAAAACAAAACAAAACAAAACAAAAACAAAGAAAGATCTCAGATAAACAACCTAACTTTAAACCTCAATGAACTAAGGAAGCCAAGAACAAACTAAGCCCAAAGTGAGCATAAGGAAGGAAATAATAAAGATCAGAGCATAAATAAATAAAATAGCCAGAAAAACAATAGAAAATATCAATAAAACTAAGAGCTTGTTTTTTAAAAAGATAAAAATTTGACAAATCAATAGCTAGACTAAGAAAACCAGGACTAACTAAAATAAATAAAATCAGAAATAAAAGAGAAGACAAAATATATCTTTTCATGACAAAACACTCAGCAAATTGTGTATAGAGGGAACATACCTCAACATAATAAAGCCATATATGACAAACACAGAGCTGATATAGTAAATGGTGAAAGACTGAAAACTTTCCCTCTAAGATCAGGAACAAGACAAGGGTTCCAACTCTCACCACTCATATTCAACATAGTACTGGCTAAAGCAATCAGTCAAGAAAAAGGAGTAAAAGGCATCCAAATTAGGAAGAATTGAAATTATCTCTGTTTGCAAATGTTATGATCCTATAGAGAAGAAATCCTAATGAGCCCACCAAAAAATAGCCAACAAATTTAGTAAAGTTGTAGTATAGAAAACCAACAGATAGGGGCGCCTGGGTGGCTCAGTCGTTAAGCGTCTGCCTTCAGCTCAGGGCGTGATCCCAGTGTTCTGGGATCGAGCCCCACATCAGGCTCCTCGCTGGGAGCCTGCTTCTTCCTCTCCCACTCCCCCTGCCTGTGTTCCCTCGCTGCCTGTCTCTCTCTGTCAAATAAATGAATAAAATCTTAAAAAAAAAAAAAGAAAAGCAACAGATAGAATTTGGTTGTTTCTATACATTAACAACAAAACATCTGAAATAGAATTAAAGAAGCAATCCCATTTGCAATAGCATCAGAAAAAAAAAATACTTAGGAATGAATTTAACCAAGGAAATGAAAGATCTGTACACAGAAAATGACAAGACTTTGACGAAAGAAACTGAAGAAGCCACAAATAGAAAGATATTCCATGTTCATAGACTAGAAGAATTAATTTGTTAAGGTGTCCATACTATCAAAAGTCATCTATAGATTCAATGAAATCCTTTCCAAAATTCCAATGGTATTTTTCACAGTAATAGGAAAAAACTATCCTTAACTTTGTACAGAACCCCAAAAGATCCTGAATAGCCAAAGCAATCCTGAGAAAGAAGAACAAAGCTGGAGGCCTCACACTTCCTGATTTCAAACTATGCTACAAAACTAAAGTCATCAAAACAGTATGGTTCTGGCATAAACGTAGACACATAGACCAATGGAACAGAATCAAGAGCCTAGAATGAAATCTTTACATTATACAGTCAACTAATATTTTACAAGAGAGTTAAGAATACTTAATGCGGAGCCTGGGTGGCTCAGTTGGTTAAGGATCTGCCTTCAGTTCAGGTCATGATCCCAGGGTCCTGGGATTGAGCCTTGCTTCAGACTCCCTCCTCAGAGAGGAGTCTGCTTCTCCCTCTGCCCCTCCACCCCCACTTGTGCTCTCTCTTGCTCACTCTCTCTCAAATAAATAAATAAATAAATTAATTAATTAAATATTTTTAAAAAGAATATTTAATGGGAAAAGAATATTCTCTTCAATAAATGATGTTGAAAAACTGGATAACCATATTCAGAAGACTGAAACTGGACCCCTATCTTACCCCACTCATGAAAATTAAATAGAAATAAATTAAAGACTTAAACATAAGACCTGATATCATACAACTTCTAGAAGAAAACCTGGGAGAAAACTTCCTTGACATTGGTCTTAGGCAATGACTCTTTTTGATATGAAACCAAAACCAAAGGCAAAAATTAATGTTAGGCTACAACAAAATAAAAAGCTTTTGCATAGCAAAAGAAACAATCAACAAAATGACAAGGTGACCTACTTAATCGAAGAATATATTTGTGAACCATATATCTGATAAGAGGTTAATATTAAAAATGTAAAGAACTCAATAGCCAAAACAACAACAACAACAACAACAACAACCCACAATCTGATTTTTAAAATGGGCAAAGGACATGAATAGACATTTTTCCAAAGGAGACATGCAAATGGCCAAAAGGTTCATGAAGAGGTGCCTGATGTTTCTAATCACCAGGGAAATGTTAGAATGACAATCATCAAAAACAAAAGATAAAGGGTGCTGGCTGGTGAGGATGTGGAGAAAAGGGAACCCTTGTGTACCATTGGTGGGAATATAAATTGGTATAGCCACTATGGAAAACACTATGAAATTCTTCAAAAAATTAAAAAAAGAACACTCGGATCCAGAAATCCTACTTCTGGGTATATATTCAAAGGAAACAAAATCAGGACCTCAAAGAGATAGCTGCACTCCCATGTTGACTATGGCATTACTCACCATAGCCAAGATATGGAAACAACCTATGTGTCCATCTATAAAGATAGATGTGGTTTATATACAATGGAATATTATTCAGCCATAAGAAAGAGACAAATCCTAGCTTTTACGACAACACAGATAATTTTGAGGACATTATACAAAGGGAGGTAACTTAGACAGAGAAAGATAAATACTGTATGATCTCACTTATATGTGGAATCCAGAAAAGCCTAACTCTTAAGGGAGTTCCCAGAGTAGGAGGAGCCTAAGTTCAGCTCATCCCAGGCATACACCTAGATAACACCCACGTCAGTGTAAATAACGCAGAAAATGAGACGAAGACCGGCAGAACAGATTCTCCCCAGCTAAATGTAGAGAAGAGGCCACAGCAAAAAGTGTAGTAAGGGTGGAGACACAGTCGGGAACCAAACTAATCCGCAAGACTGTCCACAGGAGGGAGGCACACTACAGGCGCGAAGAAAGGAAAGGAACAAACTCCACCCCAGGCACCCCAAGCATGGGGGACCCACACCCGGAAGACAAGTCCCCATAACATTTGGCTTTGAAAACCAGAGAGACTTCACTTCATAAGTTCTTATAATCATTGCAGCTTGTCACCTGGAACTTTAAAAATCAGTGGGCTTAGCTCAGGGAGAGCTGGAGGGCTATAGGAAACTGAATTCCCACTCTTAAAGAGACCGCATAACAAAGCCCCACAGAAATACAGTATAGAAGCAAAAGAATACACTTTGAAAAGTGCCTGGGGGTATACAGGAAGATTTATTTACTAAACTAAGAATGTGTACTGAGGGGGCAGGGATCCTTGGGAGACTTCTCCAAGAACAAAAGAGCTGATAGGCAACATTTTCCCTCCCACCCTCCAGCCTAGAGAGATTTTGAAGGGGAAACTTGCAGGAACCAGAGCAGCTTGAACACTCTCCATCTAGCTTGCTAACAACACTCACGGCCCCCACGCTCTTCTGTGAACTTGCCCCCCTCAAACAGCCCTCAGCTGTTGCCCAAAGCTGCTACAGGCCTCTTCCATAACAGACCTGCACAAATGTTGCTAACACCACATGCCCCACTCCCACGTTTTCCTGCGGCCCTGCCCCATCCAGCACACCCTTAACAGGGGTCCTTCCAAAGCAGTGCCATAAACATGGGAGCATGCAAGCAGCCCTGATGGGGGCAGCACCACTCCAAAGCTGACTCCTACTCTGGGGAGAGGGGAAGATGACCGCACACACCAGTTAGACTGCAGCCCCAGCAGTGGGCTGGGGGTAGACATCTGGTCTGACTGCAGGCCCTGTCCACCAATTAAAGCCTCCCAGGGGACAACACAGGGAGAGCACCCTGAAGTTCAGTTCTACTACAGCTCTGATAAATGCCTCTTCTGACCCAACTCTAGTCCAAGGTGGCCCTAGAATGGCCTATTAGCTACAGAGGGACAAAACCCTGCCCATAACAGGCAAAGAGAGCCACTGTAGTCAACTGGACTGAAGGCAAACATGGCTCAGCCACACTAGGGCACACACGACACACATAGGCAACACCCCTGAAGTGTAAGGTTCTGCTGAACAGGGGATGTTGTACTGCAGGGCATTACAAGACGTCTTCTTCATACGGCCATCGCTTTCAAGAGCAGGAGATGTAGTTGACCTTCCTAACACAAAGAAATATACACAGTTACACAAAAAAAGGAGATAGAGGAATATGTTACAAATGAAAGAACAAGACAAAATCACAGCAAGAGAGCTAAAATGGACATAAGTAATATGCTTGATAGGGAATTTAAAGTAGTGGTCATAAATATACTCACTGGACTTGCAAAAGGAGTGGAAGATCTCAGTAAGACCCTCAACAAAGGGACAGAAAACATAAAAAAAGAACTAATCAGAGATGAAGAACTCAATAACTGAAATTAAAAATATACTAGAGGGAGTAAATAGTAGACTAGAGGAAGCAGAATAGACCAGTGACCTGGAGGACAGAGTAATGGAAAGCAATCAAGCTGAACAGGAGAGAGGAAAAATAATAAAAAAAAGGATGAGAATAGATTAAGGGAAATCAGCGACACCATCAAGCATAATAACATTTGCAGTACAGGGCCCCAGAAGGAGAAGAGACAGAAAAGATGGAGAAAATTTATTTAAAGAAATAATAGCTGAAAACTTCCCAAATCTGGGGAAGGAAACAGATATCCAGATCTGAGAGGTACAGAGAACTCCCAACAAAACCCAAGGATGTCCACACCAAGATACATCGTAAGTAAAACAGCAAAAAGTAGAGATAACAAGAGAATTTTAAAAGCAGCAAGAAAAAGAAAACAGTTATATACAAGGGAAAACCCATAAGGCATGCAAACTGATTTTTCAGCAGAACTTTTGCAGGCCAGAAGGGAGTAGCATTATACATACAAAGTGCTGAAAGAAACAACCTGCAACCAAAAACACATGGCCCAGCAAGGCTATCACTCAGAATAAGAGAAATAATTTCCCAGACAAACAAAAGTTAAACGAATTTATCACCACTAAGCCAGCCTTACCAAGCATGTTAAAGTGGATTCTTTGAATGGAAAGGAAAAACCATAAGCAGGAGTAAGAAAAGTAGGAAGCACAAAGCAGTAAAATTAAGTACATCTATAAAAATCAGTCAAGGGACTCATAAAATAAAATGATGTAAAGGATGTTACAGTTCTACCAAAAATAATAATATATCTAGGAATAAACGTAACCAATGTGGTGAAAGACCTGTAGCTGAAAACTATGAAACACTGATGAAGGAAATTGAAACTGACACAAACAAATGGAAAGATATTCCATGCTTATGGAATGGGAGAACAAATATTGTTAAAATGTCTATCCTACCCAAAGCAATCTACACATTTAATGCTCTATCAAAATGCCAACAACATTTTTCACAGGCCTAGAACAAAATAATCCCACAATTTGCATGGAACCACAAAAGACCCTGAATAATCAAAGCAATCTTGAAAAAGAAAAGCAAAGTTGGAGGCATCGCAATTCCAGACTTCAAGTTATATTACGAAGCTGTAGTAATCAAAACAGTATGTTACTGGCACAAAAATATAGACACATAGATCAATGGAACCGAATAGAAAATGCAAAAATAAACCCACAAGTATTTGGTCAATTAATTTTCAACAAAGCAGGAAAGAATATGCAATGCGAAAAACACAGTCTCTTCAACAAACAGTGTTGGGAAAACTGGACAGTGACATGCAAAAGAATGAAACCGGACCACGTTCTTAAACCATACACAAAAAAAATTCAAAATGGATGAAAAACCTAACTAAATGTGAGACAGGAAATCATCAAAATTCTAGAGAAGAACACAGACAGTAACTTCTTTGACATTGCCCGTAACAACTTCCTTCTAGATGTGTCTCCTGAGGCACGGGAATCAAAAGCAAAAGTAGACTTGGGACTACATCAGAATAAAAAGCTTCTGCATAGTTAAGGAAACAATCAACAAATCTAAAAGGCAACCTACAGAATGGGGGAAGATACTTGCAAATGACATATCTGATAAAGGGTTAGTATCCAAAATATATAAATAAACTACAAAACTCAACACCCCCAAAACAAATGACCCAATTAAAAAATTGGACAGAAGACATGAACAGACATTTCTCCCAAGAAGACATCCAGATGGCCAACAGACACATGAAAAGTTGCTCATCATCACTCATCATCAGGGAACTGCAAATCAAAACCACAATGAGACACCACCTCACACCCGTCAGAATGGCTGAAGAAACAACAGGTGTTGGCAAGGATGTGGAGAAAAAGGAACACGAGTGCACTGTCGGTGAGAATGCAAACTGGTGCAGCCACTGTGAAAGACAGTATAGAGGGTCCTCAAAAATAGAGCTACTCTATGATCCAGCAATCACATTACTGGGTATTGACTCAAAGCGTACAAGAACACTAAATCAAAGCGGATACATGCGCCCCTGTGTTTATAGCAGCATTATTTATGATAGCCGAGATATGGAAGCAGCTCAAGTATGTGTGTATATATACACACACACACAATGGAATATTTTTAGCCATAAAAAAGAATGAAATCTTGCCATTTGCAACAAAATGGATGGAGCTAGAGAGTACAATGCCAAGTGAAAAAGTCAGTCAGAGAAAGACAAATACCATAGGATTTCACTCGTATGTGGAATTTAAGAAACAAAATAAATGAGCAAAGGGGAAAAAAGAGAGAGAGAGAGAGAGAGAGAGTGACAAACCTAAACAGATTCTTAACTCTAGAGAACAAACTGAGGGTTACCGGAGGGGAGGGAGATGGAGGATGGGGGAGATAGGTGAAGGGCATTAAGGAGCGCACTTGTCATGAGCACCAGGTGATGTATAGAATTGCTGAATCACTATATTGTACACCTGAAACTAACAGAACAGTATGTTAACTAAGTGGAATTAAAATTAAAACTTTAAAAATGCAAGATGGTGCTGTGAATATAGGAAAGCATTTGGATGTCCTAGGGGTCAAGCAAGTGTTAATATTCTCACGCTCTATCACATCATACCACACTTTATCATGTTGTGTTGTTCCACATTATATTATGTTATTTAGTTGTATGTCAGAACGAGATATGAGAACATCCGACAGCTTTGCCTACCTTAAAATTTAAAACTTCTATTATATCAAAAGCTGGGAGAAATATTAACATTGCATAAAATAGGAAAAGGGCAATATTTCCAGTAGACAAAGAAGATTCAATCAAGAGTAAGAAAAAGACCAAAAACAGTAGAAAAAAATTTTAATATGTGAATGATTAATTCACAAAGAAAGATAAAGCTAGTATTTAATAAACCTAAGTATTCTACCCTATGAAAAGGGATCTTTGTCATTTTGTTTTTGTCATGTCACTCAATAAATATTTCTTGCATGAATGAACAAATAAATGAAAAGACGCTTGGTGTCACCAGCAGTCAGGACCATGCAAATTAAATAAGAATGAAATACAATTATCTTCAGTGGTACTGCACAGGTGAAGAGATCAACAAAATCTAATATAATAGGATGAGGATAATGGGTACTCTGATACGCGGCTCATGGGAATCTGAACTCATTGATGCTGTGTCAAAAACCAATGGAGAAAGGAAAGTTTATTCAAGAAAGGAAACTGAAAACATTAATTGGCAACTTGGGATATAGTAAACTCATACTCATATCAATCTAAATTCTTATATGGAGTCTAACATAAAATAATTACAAAATAAAAAGAAACAGAAACAAATGGTTTTCAAATCTATGGAGTGAGAAAAATCACTAAAAAATTAAATCCCTATATTTAACTAATTAAAAAGTAAAGTCAAACAATAAACAGAATACCACATGTAACATTAAATATTAAAGTAATTAATATGAATCCATAATAATATTCCATCTCTATTAGGATACAAATCAATAGAAAGGAAAAATACTTTATTAACAGAGCAATGGGGAAAATCATATCATTCCTAATAAAAACATACCTATGAAAGTAATAATTTTATCTTTCAAAATACTTATGATTACTTATGATTGATGATAGTGAAAGCTGGTAACAGAACATGGGTTATAGTGGGAACTGTTACAGACCTTTGGAAAATAATCTGATGCTACATTACAGCTTGAAATATCCATTTCTATTGGGGACTTCACCCAGCATCCAGAAAGAAGCTGCAGTTCAGTGGGAGGAATCCGATTAGCTGACAGCTTTTGGCTGCAGCGCTTTCACGATCTGCCGCAATCTTTGATCCAAGGCCATGCTCTTCCCTGGCAGTTGACAGCATACGGTAGGGGTACCAGGCTTGGCCATTTCTGCCTAACATAGGACACTTCTATGAACAATCACTACAATTCCTCTTTTGGGCCAGGAAAGACTTTCTCAGAATTGCACAACAGTCTGAGAATTTTCCCAAAAGCAGGCTTCTTTCCCTCTCTCCTTTCACAGGTGTCTGATCTATATTGTGATCTGAGGCTCTCCTTGCCTAATGCTATGCCCTCTACTGTGTATCTTTCACAGATATTTCCCTCAATAAATCTCCTGCACTTCTAATTCCCTCCTGGCATCTGATTCCCACAAGATCTAAAGTAACAAAACCATTGATTTTACTTTGGGGAATTTATACCAAGGAAGCATCTCCAAATATGAAACAAAGCTCTCTATATAAATATCCTCATCTAGCATTATAATATCCAAAAATATGAGGAAAAACCCAATAATTTCAATCACTGGAAAATGGTTAAGGAAAATTTCAGAACATTTTGTAGCTGTTAAATTCATACATACAGACTATTTGTAACAATGTAAAGAGTGTTTGTTATGTGAAATGGATAGGAAATACAATTGCACATATACTATTATCACAATTATAGAAGCAATTAAACCAAGAAAGAACTAAAACAAAATCACATTGAAAATTGACCCAACATGGGCCACCTGGGAGGCTCAGTCGGTTAAGCACCTGCCTTGGTTCAGGTCATGATCCCAGGGTCCTGTGATCAAGGCCCACATCAGGCTCCCTACTCAGCAGAGAGTCTGCTTCTCCCTCTCCCTCTGCCTGCCACTCCCCCTGCTTGTGTTGTCTCTTTCTCTGTCAAATAAATAAAATCTTGAAAAAAAGGGGAAAAAAAAGAAAATCGACCCAACATAAGTTATGACATTCTAGATCTGAATAGTTAATAATAAAAAGTTATAGTATTTTAGGTATTTGTTGATAAACTATTTTAAAGATAGCAATATTATCTTTTTAAGGGCTAACACTTAGTGACTCCGGTGTTTGATTTTAGTGACAATTAATGTGCTATAGTCCCTGTGAATAAATATAGCATATAGATGTCAAGAATGTATCCCTGAAACAAAATGATGGTTAGTGAAAAAGAAATAGGAAATGCTTTTGAAAATGAAAGCACTGGGTATTAAACGCAACTGATGAATCATTGAACACTACCTCTGAAACTAATGATGTACTATACGTTGGCTAATTGAATTTAAGTAAAAAAATGAAAGGCAAATTTATATCACATGGTATGTGAGGCATGCACTGATTGAGACCAGTAGGTGAACTTATCACAGTGCTCACAGTTGTAATACACATCTCCTGCCCACCGAGCAACCATATTGATATAGCTTTTGATTCTATGTATCCAATGCTTCTATTTGATGAGTCCTGGGACATTTCATATGTCTCTTTTCCAACTGCTCTCTCTCTTCATTGCACTTTCCTCATTTTTGGTATCATCTTAAAACTTTACTTTGGCTTTCTAGTATATTTAATCTCTTCTAATGTCATACTGTCATCATTTCTTCAACAACATCTCAGAGCAGTACACAACGTTGGCCACTGGAATTTCAAATCTTTTAGTAACTAAACAAATGCTCAAAAAGGATAAAGTTATCTGATTAAAGAATAAATTCAGGAATTCATGCCATTTTTATGAAGGTATTTATGTGCCAGAATCCATTCAAAGTAACTGAAATATTTTTAAAGTTACATTTTTTTAGATGTTTACACATTCTTGATATAATCCTTTGATGCCCTTTTAAAACTTAACCTGTAAAACAAAGGGTTCACATACATAACATGACATGACATGACATGATGTAACATAATAAAACATACATTAGAATCACCTGGAAGACTTGTTATGGATTTCTGAACACTGCCCCCAGAGTTAATGATCGGGGGTGGGGGGAGCAGAGAATCTGCACTTTTAACAAGCTCCTGTGTGTTGCTGATGTTGCTACTCTGGGAAACACACCTGAAGACCAGTGCTCTAGAATCTTATTTTCCACCCCTATTGCTTCACTGAAATTGCAGTTGCTAAGGTCAAGCAGCCCATCCTCATGTAGCCAAATCCAATGAGCACCTCTATTAACATCTAATTTTCCTAGCTTGACTTCTTGAAATAGTCTCCTCTGTTGATTTTCACATACTACTCCTCTCTATTGGTTTTTCTTCTTCCCCACTGGCCATTTTTTCCCTCATTTTCTTTCAAAGATACTCCATCTCTAAACGGAAATGTTTCTCAAGTTTTGATTCTAGGCTTTCCTTTCTTCTCTATACCCTATTCCCAGGTGGGCTCATCTAGACCAAAATATTTAAATGCAATGGTTACGGTGATGATCACAAATTAATATCTCTACCCTTTGCTCTGAGTTTAAGACTCATTCTTCTCAACTACCTACTTGTTTCCATTTGGAGATTTCATAAATGTCACAAGCTTAACTTGTCTGTTATAGAACCCTTTTCGCTCCTAAACCAGTTTCCCATAGTATTCCCTATGTCATAAATAGGATCCAAATTGATCAAACTCTCAAGCTAGAAACCGAGTCATCTTTGAGTCGTCCTTTTTCTTCTCTCTCCCTTCCCTATCACCTCCTACTCCACATCCAATCAATAAGAATAGCTGCTTCAACTTCCAAAATATATCTCAAATCTTTTCTCTCCATCATCACTGCCATCACCTTGTTCCAAGCTCAACACCTGTTGACTTTATTACTGTAGCAGTCTCCCAACAAAAACTTACATCATCCCCCACTAAACATTTTCTTCACTATAATTGGATCATATCAGCCCCCTTGCCTAAAGTTCACAATGGCTTCTAATTGTAATTAGAATAAATGCCAATTCGTTTTCATGCCCAATGAGACCCCTGATATGCTGTCGTCAGCCTACTTCTTCAGTCTCGTTTGATACCACTCTCCCCTGTATTTCCTAAGTTCCAGCCAGGCTAATGTTCTTCCAGTTTCTTTGCAAAGAACAGTAAGTACTTTCCCACGTTAGAGTCTTTGCAAATTTCTTCCCTTTTGCCTGGGATGCTTTCCCCCAACTTTGTGTGGTTTTATTTCAAATATTCTCTATTCAGAGAGGCCTTTCCTGACTATTCTGCATAAATAGAGGATCACCTCTGTTACTCACCATATCAAGTCCATTGTTATTGCCCTCAGAGCACAATATATACTCCCTGCATGTTTCTATTTATTTGGTTACTGTCCATTTCTCTTCTAGAATGTCTATGAGAGAAGAGACTTTGTCTATTTCATTCCTTACCATATCCCTAGAGTCTAGTTCAGCTCCTGGAAATTAATAGGCATTCAACAGTTATTTTACTGACTTTATAAATAATTTTTTAAGTAAGTAATTAAACACTTATAAATGTATCTTATAAAATTACTACCTGGCCATCCCAATGTGTAGTTATTGGTAGATTAATAAACATGGTTTTCCCATGATCACTGGATACCTCAGTATTCATTGGCTAGAGTAGTACAGTGAAATCCTGTCCAAGATGATGAAATTTTAAGAGTTCATACCTGAAATGCACACACACAAACACACACACTACACATACACACACAGGCACAAACACAGAAGTTGACCTTGCATATTGAGAGTATGGGTGCTTTTTCCCATTATTTCCTGTATGCTCTAAATATTCATATACAGTATGTACCAGATATTTTTTTCTATCTATGTACGAGATATTTTGCAAAGTGTTTCATGTGTATTACCTTATTTAACCATCCCCTAAACTCGTGAGATTGATAACATTATTTTTGCTATTTTAAAGATTTATTTATTTATTTGAATGAGAGAGAGAGAGAGAAAGAGAATGAGCAGGAGGGACAGAGATAGAGGGAGCCCAATATGGGCCTGGATCTCATGGCCCCGAGATCACAACGTGAGCTGAAACCAAGAACCTGATGCTCAGTCACCTGCACCATCCAGGCACCCCTATTTTTGTTATTTTATACATTAATGAAACTGAGGCACAGAGAGGTAGTTAATATTCCGATGGTCATACAACCATCATATGCAAGAGATGAGGATGATCCAACTTTGAAATCCATGCTCCCAAATTCTACATTATGCTTTCTTTCTAAAGAACACACATTAAAAAAAAAACTAGTACAAAAACTAATAAGCTTGTTACAATGCTTATATTTTATACATTGCTAGAATCTCATTTACATTTCTGGGTATTTATTGGAGAATATAGCTTTGACTGGACTTCTCTACAGAGATGAAATCATTTAAATTTTATAAACAATGTAAAAAAGGCTGTTTATTTGTGTCCAATGAATGTCTCTATGACAAATGAGAGGAAACTTGAAGCACAGATGGGTCTGGGAGAAATAGTCTAATGTAGGACACAAAAAAGAAAGAGGTTTCTTTTATGTCCTCTATTTTAACATTCATGTGCATTTTTAAAATTATTTTAAGTGTTTATTTTAATTCCACTGAGTTACCATACAGTGTTCTATTAGTTTCAGGTACACATGATGGTGATTCAACACTTCCATGCATCACCTGGTGCTCATCACGATCATGCGCATTTTCTATTCCACAAAAATCCTACACCTTTTGAAATCTAAATATATTTTAAATTACCCATGAAATTGCTTTAAAACACCTCCCCCCTGAAATATTCAAGCAAACTGACTCAAAGAATGACATCATGTGTATCCTGTTGCTTTGCAATCTATTTAGTACATGGCATAAATTTGAAAAAAAAAAAGCGGTTGAAAAGATTCCCAACATTTCCTTTCTTTTATGCTAAATAAAATGATTATCTGCTTTCAGGGCAACCTGCTCAGGGAAGGGGCAGAGGTGGTGACAGCAAACCCTCAGGCTCAATAAGAAATCACTGGTAAGAGCAACAGAGGAGAATGATTCCCTTGCCCAGGCCAGACTGAGTCTAGGGTACCTGGAGTACACCCCTGGCCTGCTCTCTGAGCAGCCATAACTCTTCTATGGCCTGTGCTTTTATGATGAGTAAATAAAAGAAATGATTTCTAAAATATTATATCTGCATATTTCAAGGTAAGATCATTATCTACAGGGCTACACTTTATATACTTTAAAAAAAAATAATGAGCAGAGGGAGGAGTTAAGATGGCGGAGGAGTAGGGGACCCCGTTTTCAGCCGGTCCCCTGAGTCGAGCTGGATAGGTACCAGACCAGCCTAAACAACCACGGAACCAGCCTGAGACGCAGGATGATGCATCTGGATCTCTACAAATGAACATCTCCAGCGCTGAGTATTGAGGTACGAAGCGGGG
>NW_024423319.1:16404820-16449241 GCF_017311325.1 Ursus maritimus | reverse complement strand
GGGTGATCCTTGGCTGGCCATGCACACACAAGAGTGAGTTGCCAAGAAGCTGATTGAAAGTTCTGTGTTTCTGCAACAATTGTTGGAGAGGATGTGGAGAAAGGGGATCCCTCCTACATTGTTGGTGGGAATGCAAGTTGGTACAGCCACTCTGGAAAACAGTGTGGAGGTCCCTTAAAAAGTTAAAAATTGAGCTACCCTATGACCCAGCCATTGCACTACTGGGTATTGACCCCAAAGATACAGACGTAGTGAAGAGAAGGGCCATATGCACCCCAATGTTCATAGCAGCATTGTCCACAATAGCTAAATCGTGGAAGGAACCGAGATGCCCTTCAACAGATGACTGGATTAAGAAGATGTGGTCCATATATACAATGGAATATTACTCAGCTATCAAAAAGAACGATTTCTCAACATTTGCTGCAACATGGATGAGACTGGAGGAGATAATGCTAAGTGAAATAAGTCAAGCAGAGAAAGACAATTATCATATGATTTCTCTCATCTATGGAACGTAAGAACTAGGAAGATCGGTAGGGGAAGAAAGGGATAAAGAAAGGGGGGGTAATCAGAAGGGGGAATGAAGCATGAGAGACTATGGACTCTGAGAAACAAACTGAGGGCTTCAGAGTGGAGGGAGGTGGGGGAATAGGATAGGCCGGTGATGGGTAGTAAGGAGGGCACGTATTGCATGGTGCACTGGGTGTTATACGCAACTAATGAATCATTGAACTTTACATCAAAAACCAGGGATGTACTGTATGGTGACTAACATAATAAAAAAACATTAAAAAAAAGAACACTGTTAGCATTCCATTTAAAAAAAAATAATGAGCAACCCTATAAAACTTTTCTTGATTTAGCCATAAGGAAAATGCTTGCCTTGTGGAAAAACTCTATGGTACACTATGATGTGTTCTTTTTTTCTGTTTTTAACTTTGTTGTGGAAGTTGTCACTTTTTCTATTGGGAAGTAAGATTAAATTTTTGCTTTGGTAATAATTACATCTCCAGATCATTTGTTTCATTTATCCCAGACAACTGTCTCTCCTTTTTCTCTCTATAATCTCTAAACTCTCATCTGATGTTTATCCTAAATTATCTGTTGTCTATGTATATGTTTAAAATTGAATATCTCCCCTCTGATACTCCTTGGAAGCGCCTAGATTACAATAATGAGACAAAACAAACACTTTAGAGCTATTTTAAAAACCTGAATGCNNACTATGTAGTTTTATAAATTACTGATGAACTCTGGGACCACAGAGGGATTAAACTCAACTAGTGCCTGGATCATTTTCATCTGGGAAATGCTCACTTCAATTTCAAGCTAATTTTGCTTCTAATGGTTTTGTATATGATGAAAAGGAAGTGTTTCTACTCTAAGAAGTTCACTGCATTTGGAATCATTACATACCTCAAGCTTCAGAATTGAGAAGGATTTTTTATTCTGACCTTTTTGGGCATGTGTATGGATTGGTTTTATGAGTTGTTCTTGAAGAGCTCACAATCTGGAACCCATTTGCCTATGTGTCTAATTCTAAACCAGACTCATATAAAAACAAAAATTCCCGTTAAGTTTGGAGACTTTCAAGTTATACTGCATTGTTTTTCCAGGTTTACTTCCTGAAAGGGTGACCGTGTAGAACAATTTAAGAGACTGGATGAAGGTTTGTTGATTAGCAGTTCTGTTTTTTTCTCTCTGCATGGTATAGGAAATAAGAGCAAAGATACTGGAACCTGACAATTTTCTTGGCATCTGACAATAAAAACTCTGTATCACCATGTCAAGAGACAGAATAAACTTGTCTGCCCCCTTGAACCCCTACCACTAAGAGACTAGTTTGATTCTGACGATATCAGACATCCCCTCTTGTTTGTAGGGAAAGTTCATTTTACTATTAACAAGCAGATTCGATGGGGCCACTCTTCTGTGTTGTTAATGCATTTAATACAGAGCTCTGTATTTTAGTAACTTCTACCTTAGGAAGATCAATTGAATGGTATAGGTAAGAGTCTACAGTAAGACAAGAAATGAACAAATATGTGATTGGCTCAATAGTTTCTCTATTAAGTAATTTGATGTCTCTAAAACTATGAAGTTATTAAAGTTGCTTTTATAATAAGACTCTAAGTTTTTCTGATCACCATTTCCCTTTGCTAAAGCACAATAAGACAGTGAATTAAAGCATCGATTTTCCACGGTTTTCCATTTACCATAGTTTTGTCAGTAAGTATAGCCCAGTAAAAGGTCCCTCTAGGCTTCCACTATACCTCCATTCCTTTACCCACCTCAACCTCCATCCCCAGCCATATTGCTTACATATTGAAAAAGCTGTATTTGCTTACTTGTGACTATTTCTAATTGATGAGTTGAGGCTATACACTTTTTCCTCTTTTGTGTCACTTTGAAGATCATATCCCTAGATGTATAAATGAATAGCAGCATTGTCAGGGAGGTTATCTGGTTAGATTTACTTCTTTGTTGTTTAAGATAATGTATATGGTAAAATAAAATGATGAGTCACTTCAACTTTCCATTTAAAATTTTCCTGTCTTATTTATATGTATAAAAAATGCCAAAAATTACTTGGACTAGTATGTTTCTCTTCTTCTACACACGAGTCAGTGTTCTGAGTGCTAGGGAGACAGTTGTAAATAAAAAACATAAGAATCTTTGTGTTTGTGAAGCTTACATTGTAGTAGAAGATATAGAAAATGGAGGATACAAATAAATAAAATATATAGTGTACTAGATAATGATAAATAATCAGAGGGAAAAATGGAAAAAGGGATATGAATGAGTGGGCACATTTTAATTAGGTTGGCCAGGGATATCCTCACTGAAAAGGTGAAATGTGAGTAAAGACTTGAAAGAAGTGAGGGATTAAGCCATGCATATATTGAAGGGAAGATCATCTCAGGCAAAAGATAACCGTAAGTGCAAACATTGACGCAGGATTACGGCATGTTCCAGGAATAACCAACCAGGAGGGCAGTGTGTCTATAACAAAGTGAATGAGGGGGATAGTAGGCAGAAAATGGGAGAAGAATCTGGGCCTTGAGGGACAGTGTATGAATTTGTACTATACTCTCAATGAGATCAGAAGTCATTATAAGGGTTTGAGCAGGGTGATTATATGATCTGACCTATATTCTCACAGAATTCCTCAAGTGTTATATTGATAATAGACTGAAGAGGCTAGGGAAGAAATTTATGAAATCAATTAGGAGACCATGGAAATGATGCAGGTGAGAGATGACAGCTGTCCGAAACCAAGCTATAGGAGGGGGAATAGTGAGAAGTGGTAAGATTCTGGATATGTTTTGACAGGGATTGCTGATGAAATGGTATATGAGAGGAAGAGAGGAGTCAAGAATGACCCCTATGTATGTATGTATCCTGAAGTACTAAAAGAATGGAGCTGCCATTTGTTGAGATATGAAAGATAATGGTAGGTTCAAGGAATAGAAATCAAGATTTGGGTACTGAGACATGTTAAGTTCAAGCTGCCTATGACACACCTGAGTAAAGATGTTGAGTAGGTAGTTGAGTATTAGTCTGGAGTTTCTGAGAATGGTCTGGATTAGAAAAATGAATTTTATGATTGTAAACATAAATATAGTATTTAGATCCATGAGACTGGAGGAGATCGACAAACTAATGAGTGAGTATTGAAGATGGAGGACTGAGTGCTGAGGTACTGTTACATTAAAGGTCTGAAGAGAAGTAGAAGATCCAATATAGGAGACCATGAAAGAGCATCATTTATCATCATCTAGCACCCAGTTATATAAGAGGAAGACTAAGTGTGTGGCATACTGGAACCCAAGTGAAGATAGTGTATCAAAATAGGAGAGAGTGATAAACTGAGTCAAACACTGGTGATGGACCAAGTAAGGTGAAGACTGAGACATGATCAGTGCTTTTAGAAATGTTAAGATCATTAGGGCTGTTGATGAGAGTCATTTTGGTGAAATGATTCTAAGAGAGAATGGGGAATGGGAGTTGGAAACAGTGAATATAGACTCTGATTAGATATGAAGCCATTGGAGGATACTGATCATAGAAGCGACAGAACTTGGCTCATATGTTTTTTGGCTCATATTTTAATATGAGCATAACTATGGTTGCTGTGTAGAAAATGGACTAAAGAGAAAAAAGTGGAAGCAGGAAGTCAAGTTTAGAGGCTTACTAAGAATTCAGGTAAGAGAAGATGGTGGTTCCAACCAGGATGGTAGCAGTGGAAGTGTTGAGAAGTGGTTGGGTTCTGGATGTATTTTGAAAATAGAAACCCCACAATTTGCTGAGGGATTGGATGAAGACTATGAGAGAAACAGAGGAATCAATGGGAATTATGGAGTTACTGTTAGCTGAGAAAAGATTTAGGCAGAGGGTCATGGGGAAGGGTCAATACAAGTGTAAACACGATGAGCTGAGGTATGAATGTGAGGAAGCACAAAGACTGTACAGGGAATTATAAGTACTAGTGGTAGTACAGGGTAGTAACAAAAATGATTTTTCAGAGTGACAAGACAAAACTGGATTCGAATCCCAGCTTGGTAATGTTCTGTTTAATTATTTGAGGCACATTCCAGAGAAAGAAAAGAGCAGAGACTGTATAATTACTTGAGGTACATTCCAGAGAAAGAAAAGAGCAGAGACTGTAAAGACCTGAGGCAAGAGTGTGCCTGTTAGTGTACCACAGAGTACCTGGTGTCTTAGTGGAAAAGCCCAGATGCCTGTGTTGCTGGAGCAAAGTGAGCAAGAGAAAAATGAGTTGGAGATGCAATCAAAGAGGTCATAAGAAGTCTTTCCAAGAAAATACAAGCTTCAAGTTGGCTGGTACAGCTGCAGTCTAAGAAAGGTCTAGGGAAGGGTATGGTGGTATTCAGAAACCTACACATAATTAATAGCTACCAGAAATCTTCAGAGGAACCACAAAATCAAGTTTGCTGTTTTAGGATGATCATTCTGACATCACTGGAAAGGATGAGATAGGGATGAGAATAAATTCCAAGGGTCCCATACCTAGACTTGACAAGTATTGATATATATGACAGTATTTTCCTATACTCATTTAATCTTACACTGTATCTTCAACTTATTTGCTCTATTTCCCTTCCATGTACCAGATGGTAAAACTATATTTTGGTAAAAATCACTATATCTTATACACTATTTTGTCAGTCAAGGTCTATCTTAATTGCTTCTCTTCCAAACTCATCACTTGTTCCTTACCCTACCTGCCCCAATTCCAGATCCCAGCCGTTCAATGAACATATCATGCAATATTATGCCTCTTTGCTATTGTTATTTAAAAATGTACTTGAGATTTATTTTAATCAGGTATAATAAGACACACAGACATGGGAATGACTGTCATGAAGGGAGAGTTTACTCATAGTTCCCTAGAAACAGGAGGTATGGTATATATACCACATAGTGCCATATGGGGAAGCATCAGGGCCAATCAGGAATTAGAGAGAGTAGGGAAAACATAGACAAGGACCTTTATTGTTGTTTCTGTGGGAAAGGCAAGACAAAGCAGGGTAAGAAAGTTTAGAATTGGCTAGTTTGAATAATTTTAGTGGGCTCTGGGGTATAGGGGTTGTTCCTCTTTGTCTGGTATCTGGCCCTGGAGAGAGTAGGGCAAACGGACAGTGACCTAGAGTTCAAGAGCTAGATAAAGGAGGTAGTTGGGGAGTCTAGGCCTGGTTGGTTTGCATATAAAGGGTGAGCTGTTTTCTAGCTTTAGGAATTAGCTAATGCTAAAATGGCAGTCCCTCCCCCGTGGTTGGCAAGGCCCCAGATATCAGAGTGTCAAGAATACGGAAAAGAAGGAAATATAGTTAATACAATTTCCTCAGCCACTTTTCTTTACTATGAATGAATGAACTCATGATTCAAGGTTCAATTCAAATGTGTCTGCTTCTATCAAGTCCTTCCCAATCCCTGTAGTCAAAATTGTGTTCTCCTCTTCATGGCCAAAGTCTTTTGTTTAGAGTTCTTTTTAAGTACATACAACAGTTCTGATCTAATAATAAAGGTGTGTATGGGTTACTATTCTCCATTTAAAAAAAATAGAAAAGGTATTTTGGGTAACAAATATTTATAGTAAGGACCTAAACAACATAATGTGACATTATGAAGTGCACAAAAGTATTAAAGTAGCCTCAGAATGAGGAAGAATTACTGGCAGTTTCTTATTAATAAAACAAGATACTGAGTTTATACATAGAGAAGGAATCCAGTTTCTTTATATCTGTAAGTAGTAAATGGGGAAATATAAGCAAATAACGATAGAGTCAACAAAAAGTCTAATTGAAAGTACAGGGGCACCTGGGTGGCTCAGTTGGTTAAGCGTCTGCCTTCGGCTCAGGTCATGATCCCAGGGTCCTGGGCTGGAGCCCCAAGTCAGGCTTCCTGCTCAGCGGGGAGCCTGCTTCTCCCTCTCCCTCTGTCGCTCCCCCTGCTTGTGCTCTCTCCCTCTCTGTGTCAAATAAATAAATAAAATCTTTAAAAAAAGAAAGTACAATGCCTATTTAGAAGTAAAAAATTAAATAATTTTTTCCCAGTACTTATGACATCCAACCAGTGGCTTGACTGTTCTGTTTGTTCGCTTGTTAAATACCGAACTGAGCGATTTTGGCATTATAGGCACAGTCTTACCTGTGGACCATACTACACTTGAGATATGATCAACTCTTAAAGCAATGAATTGAACATCCTAGTAAATTAGATTAAAGAACTCTAAAAGGGGGTACCTGGGTGGCTCAGTCATTCAAGAGTCTGACTCTTGGTTTTGGTTCAGGTCATGATCCCAAGGCCCCTAGAATCAAACCCTGTGTCAGGCTTGAACTCAGCGGGGAGTCAACTTGAGGATTTTCTCTCTCTCTCTCTCCCTCTCTCTCTCTCCCTCTGCCCCTCCCCCACCTCTCTCAAAATAAATAATTAAATCTTTAAAAAAAGAACTCTAATAGTATTTACTAGCTGTGATTCTGGTCAAGGATTACAGCCTTTTGTATACTACTGAATAAAGAACATTCCTTCATCATGTGGGAAACCTGTCCTCTTTGATAACAAGGCTTCAGAAGGGATGTACATAGAATAGAGCTCACTAGTGTGACACATGAGGAAGACAACTCCCTACCCAGAGTTTGACCAGTGCTTTCTAATGAACCAATATATGACACTAAAATAAAATAGTATTAATAATTCCCACATACATCAATCTAGTCAGTTGTAAGGATAGAAACTTTCTATAAATAAATATTTATTGGATGTTAAGTCAAACCCTATATCTTATATATATGATCTAAAAATTAATACCAGCAGTTTATATATATAATGCAGTTTTTAACTTTTATAATCATTTTCATTATCTATTATTTTCCTTTTCAGTTGGCTGCACATAATAGTTAAGGATTTATGCCAATTAACCCTGGTCCAAATGGATGTCTTGATGCTCCATGTTTGTGAGTAAGTAGGGATCATGCATGATACACTGCAAGACATTTAATGGTAAATATGATCTGCCATTATAGCAATGGTTTCTTTTTGGTCAGAAGATAGGTACATGGAATATTCTTTCCTAATTCAAGGTGGTACAAAGGAGGCTATTGCCAAGAGACAGACTTAGCATGAGAATATGTGCTAGAGAAACAGGAATCTATATGATATGATTGGGTTTTTTTTTTCATGGATTAAAAACACAAGTGATTCTTGGCCTGAAGGTGAGTCACAGATGGACAGGGCTCAGATGGCACATGAGGATACAGAAGTGAGTAAGATCCCCTAGTGAGAATTGAAAGTGCATCTTGGCAAAAGATGAATTTGTCCCCTATATAGTGGGGTCATTACACACAACCCTTGCCCATCCTTCCATCTGGTTTCTATGTCAAATAGCATTAATCCAGTGTTTAGTGGTCTGATTCTCAGTCAGCTCAAACACAGCAAATATCCCAGACATATACTGAAATGTACGTGTATATGGTTCCATTTGTATGTAATTGTTTGAGAGTGTGTAAGCGGTAATGCTCACATCAATGAAAAGAATAAATATGTGTAAAAAGAAATGTCATTCTTTAGAACTTTTCCCAGTATCCTTATTTTATCTTGAACACTGAACTCTTGTCATTGAAAGAATCACCTGCTTTAGTGAAATAATGCCTGCACAAGAGGGAGAAATTAAGAAGTGATTCAGTGTTTAAAAAAATATGACTGATGAATCACTGCTTAAAGGAACAATAGTTTACTTTCCTCTAATGGAAAAACCACCCAGAATTTAATAGTGACCATACTTTCTGTCCTTTAGATTGAGAGTTGATGTGTAGCCATACTCAACCAAGGAATAATATCAAGGTCATGTTACCATTATTATTCCTAGATCATTAAAAAATGGAAGGTGATTAACCTAAAGGGATGTACTTTATTGAGTTGTTTTCAGTCTCTGCTTTACTGTTGGATCAATTTAAAATGAGGCACAAATCCTCCGAAAGTCTCCTTGGATGTTTATCCCAAAGAAATAAGCAGCTACTTTAACGTTAGCTATATTGCTGATCAACCTGAAGGGGAAAATCAGCCCGAGATTTTGTATGTTTTATTAGTCATTTGGAAATTTTGGAGACAACCTAATAATTGCAAAGTATTATTGAAGTATCAATTAATTGACTATAGAAAGTTGTTCTTTGATAGCATCTCAGTGACTAAGCAAATTGTCCCCCTCTCCTCACAAACTGTACCAGTTGCACTCAGAAGCTAATACGCTAGGGAAAATAACAGAATGCGTTATTTCACAATACGTGAATGTACATGGGCTGCCAGGCATGAGCTTTTGTTGAGCTCCTATTATACGGAAAGCCTTGTGTGAGTTGCTATGGGGTGGTACGTGAAGTAGAAAATGTACTTCCTCTCCCTGACATGTCAGTCTCACTGAGTTTTATAAGAGCTCATATTCATGGGAAAAATAGACTTTGGAATTAATATCAAACAAAATATTAAAAGCAGGAAAGAAATGGTCCTCAATGAGAAAGAAAATGGCAAGACATACAGTAAGGAATGATCAACAGTGACTCAGCTTTTATTGAAAGTGTTTGGTACCTGTGCAGGAACTAAACCTTAAGTGGAGTATACTATAGTTCCATCAATACTTTTGAGCAAATGGAAAGGAACAGCAGAAAGCTATGCTGGCAATCCTTCAAATGGAAATATGCTCACTGATGACATGGTCCACCTCATATCTAATGTGAACAGATTGTGGAAGGTCAGAGGAAAATAAAAAGGATGCACAGAGATAGAACCAGCTAGAGACCTTAATTAAAGCAATTCCACTTGGCTTTCTGTTAAAAAGAAAAAAAAGAAGCTTCCTAAAAGAAAAAAAATGCTTCTATAAGAATTCCTTTAAAAAATAACAACTTTACCAAGAATGTAATCTAACATTAGCCTAATAGCATAGAATTTTGTCATACAACAGTATATCCTTAACAGCAATTTTACTGAGAAACATGCTGATTTTTTGCTAACCGAATACAAATAATCACAAGCATAATGTTCTTCTAGAGTTGGTATGGTTTAAATAAATGCACTTGGTCAGTCATTTTCCCTTGTTAGCGTCATACTTCTGAACATAGACAATTGAGAATGGATGTAATTACAAACTATTCACATAGACTAGCTCTACAGAACTATTTTTAAGCGTTCATATTTCAATCAATAGTGCAGAAGGGAACTATGGTTGAAATATTTTCTATTCTGACTATATTTGCATATTTGTGTCAGTTGCTTGATTCAAACCAATTAGACTACAGTTATCTATGAAAACCATATGGTGCACAAATAAAGCATACAAGACCAGTTAAACATCAAGAGTGCATCATTTGCATAGTTAGAAAGGAACACTGACAAGGAATATATTTATTATTCAAGGACTATACTACCTAATAGAAAGTACAATCTTTGTATTTTAAATCTATATGTACTGAAGCAAGTGATTACTCTTCAAATATTTGTCAGTGTTGTACTAACCTGGGGCAAAGAGCATAGAAAATGAGTGATGTGAGGAACACGATTCAAGCAACTGTTTAAATAAGCTTGTGCAAATGGTGTTTTTCATAAGTAAATCAATGACGGAATGACCTTCTAACATTCTATTGGAATTTCTAGTTTAAACTTCTCCAGTAGGACTATTCTTTTCAACACATAAGGATAGAATTGTCACTAATTTATTTAATTATTCTCATGACATTTTACTTCTTAAAAAAGTTTGACCTAAAATAAACATATAGAGCTTATAACTTTCTTTACTTTGGTGGACTGTTTTTTTTTTTTAAAGACACACAACTACTACATTTAGGTCATCTTAGGCCAATGGAGACTGTGACAGAATACTAGTCCCCAAAGATGTCTATGTCCTAATCCTCAAAACTTGTGACTATGTTAATTTACACGGTAAAAGAGACTGCAGATGTGATTAAGGTTCAGGATCTCAAAATGGGTAAATTAACCTGGATTATGTGGGTGGGCCCAATGGAATCACTAGGGTCCTTTTAAGTGGGAGACTGGAGTCTCTGGAGTCCAGAGTAGGAGATGGGATGGTGGAAGCAGAGGGGGGTGTGTATGTCTATGGGGTGGAGGGAGAGATGGAGAGAGGAAGAAGAAGAGGGAAGAGTTGGGGGGTGGAAAGAGAGAAATATAAGGATGCTATCCTGATGTCTTTGAATATAGAGGAAGGGGCCATAAGTCAAGGAACATGGGCAGCCTCTAGTAGCTGGAAAAGGCAAGGAAATGGATTCGCCCCTCACACCCCTAGAAGGAACACAGCCTCGTAGACTCATTTTAAATTTCTGACCTCCTTAACTGTAAGATAACAAATTTGTGTTATTTTAAGCCAGTAAGTTTGCATCGATAGGAACTAATAGAGAATCTCTTCCCATGAAAGTTCTAAAGTACCACTTAAAACTTTTCTTGCCTCTTAAATTGTGCCCCTTTCGACAGACATATCATCAAGGGAGTGACTTGGTCACTTACACAACACTTTCATCATGGGGTATCCAGTACATCTATATATCCTCTGGTCCTACAGAGATGGTCATGCATATTTTTCAAATAAACTCTTCTTAATTTGTAATGTGTGCCACAATATACTGGATACACAAATATCATGCAAGACAGGATTGTTTTCAAATATTTCAGAATTTTGTTTTGCTTATGCCATAGTACGAGACAGATCATTTTATATGCATCTGGTTCAGGTAATGTTCATTAAAATGTGTATAATCAGACTTGTAAATTTGAATGTGATCTAGCTTTGAGTGGAGTTATATTTGGAGTTAAATTAATCCTTTAAAACACAGTTCCTCAAAAACCAATGATAAATGTTCAAACAGTATTCTCCATCTCCCACAGTCTGGAGCACATAACAGAACTCATTAAATATTGGTTATAAATAATCAATGAAGTAATCTTGGAAACACAAATGGAAGGATTTTAAAAATCAAGGCATAACCTCTTTGGAATCATTTGGTGATCAAACTGCTTGTAAAATGTAAATAATACATAAAAATCCAACAGACATCATTTTTATTTTTAATTATACTATATTAATTTATAAAAATTTCTTCTGTTGTTCCCAAATTCATATAAACCTTAATCTTTCAATGTACTACTTGTATAAATGATGCTCACGAGCATTCTTGATGGATTTAGTTTTGGGGATTGAGTTCTGTCTTTATAAGGTTGGTAAGTGTGGACGGTCTTCCAATATTATTATGGGATGTCTAGTGCCTCACAAAGAATTAAGTCAGTGAGCTCTCTAATTACTGAAAGGGGTGAAGCAAAGGCTGGATACCACCCTGTCAACCATTTCGAAAAGGGATTTCTGAATTAGAAAGGAGACTGAATTAGAAATGGCCTCGTACATCCCTTCTAAACTTGAATAACTTAAGGATGGCCATCCACGTGTGTCAGAGCATCGTCAGCTTAGATTCCTTAGCTGCTGTTAATCACCATGGCTGAGCTATTTCTGTACCATCTTATCATCATATTCATGTCGGCCTGGCCTTGCAGAAGAAATATTCTCATCATGAATATATTCAACTCAGAAGGGATTCCCTTCAATTTGCTCTCTAACTTTTGTAATAGTTTCAGAATTATGAAATTACATCAAGTGCTAGCAACAGAGTATTTTCCTGGGCAGAATGAAGAAAATGTGAGATCTCGGTCTTAGAGTGGGAACTCAAATTCAGCATTACAAAACCCTATGGAGTATGCAATTTGGGCTGTCATTCCCCTCTGGCCTCTATTCTTGCTCACAAGTACATTCCTTAAAGAACATGTCATTTCATAGAAAATACATCATTCTGAAATCACTGAATCAGAGAAAGTTAATGAACATTATCTTGGATCAAAACAATACAGCATTTCTCTCTGTTTTATGGTGGAAGTTCTCGGTAGAAAAAATATTCACGAAGAGGGGGGTAGTCTAAATTCAAGGAAAAGATGTTATTATACAAAGTATCCTCATTTGTAGTCAAGTCTAGAGGGCAGTTTAGGAAGAAGCTATAACCAAAGGTTGTCCTGTGTCTGAACCCAAAAACAGTTTCAGATGTTTTTAAGTTTAACCATCTTCATATAATTAATTTTTCTTCAGTACAGAACTGTCAAAAATGTTTACATAAATCAATGTACCCAAACCCTAAGTATTTCTCAGTTAATTACATTGATACAGCAAAAATCTGGGTTTTGTTAATACCCTGTCATTTTCCCCCAAAGTTGTCTAGGCTTTTGCCTCATGAAAGGTTATATTTCTCACTGGAAAGCAAAAAACAAAACAAAACAAGCAACAAAAAAACCAAATTTAAAACTATAAACATAACTGAAACCTCTTTAGGATTATTTGAACGCTGAGACAGTATTAACTAAAATCCCTTCTAACTCCAACCACCTATGTGTGTGGGAAAGCTATCATTTAAATGTTTGGTTTGCTCTAAAATATTATTTATATTATATCATATCATATTAATTATTATTATAATTATCAGGGTGCCAAGTGCCGTGTCATCTCATAGTTAGTGCAGCTTTATTTTACCTTTCATTGCCGACACCAACTTAGATATATAAACCAGATATTAATATTAAATGTACTTAGCTTTGTAATGGGGACTTTTCCCATGCAAATTCAAATTGAAAGAGCCGCTCTGGAATAAAGAAGAAATGAGACTCTATTAGGTTGTTAATCCATTAGCCATTTCTCTACTAGGCTAAAGAAGGTCTGAGAACGCATATTCTGCCCGTACTGTATAATCGGCAGAGAGGGAAGCTAGCAGGTTTGGCCAGGTCTGATTGAGAAAGTCATGGTTGAGGAAAAAAACAGTGACTTCACAATCTAACAACTATTTTACATATGAATATATGCATATATATTTTTTCACTTTACTTCCATTTCAATAATTTCTTTATTATCCATACTATCATGGGATCAGGCACACAAACTGGTGAGTAGCAGAATTAGTATTTGAACGGAAGGACTTTCCAATTTAAAATCTCCTGCTGTATTCAAAACAGCACACCACCCATCTAGGGCCAGTTCAAGTTTTTAGTTATCATCTAATTTGCAGAGAGTAAGAGTCCCCTTCTGGTGTATGAGTTTTGACAAGTGCATAGAGCCGTCAGCACCACCACAAACATAGGGAACGGCTCTACAGCTCTCCTCAAATCCCCTCAAGGTGACTCTTTGGAAAGAAATCTTTCTCCCACCCTAATCATGGCAAAAAGAAAGAAACAGAAAGAGGAAGGAAGAAGGGAAAGAAGGAAGAAAGGAGGGAAGGGAGGAAGATTCTACTCCATTCCCCAGTTCTCAGGCTAATCTTTTTCTTGGTCCTCTGGCCACAAAGAGATTCCTCTAAGAGTTTTCTCTCTATGGATTTCTATGCCTTGCTCAAAGCCAGGAGATCAAAGAGGAAAACCGCAAACTACCAAAACAACAACAACAACAACAACAACAGGAAACAGCCTACCGTGCTTGACCTTCACATTTTGACTTCCCTCTCCAGACAGCCTGTTATTTGTACTTTTCAAATGTATTTGTACTTTTCCTCATGAAGAGCGAAACTGCCCAGAGCAGGCTCAGTCCAGGAGGCCCCAGAAGATGGAAAGTTACTAACAATAAGCTAGAGATAACCAGAAGCCCCACTGGGATCAAGAGACAACCAGCCGTTTCTGCTTCTGTAAACAGGCTTCCCGCCACAGGCTCCCTGTACTACTGTTCCCACCTAAAGCAGCCCCCACTCCCCCAGACCCCCAGCTCAAACCCACCTACAGGCAGTCAGCATAGCCCTTGGAGCCTGACTGCCCGCAGTCCCCTATAAAAGCCCTGTAACCCTGTTGCCGGGGCCCAGAATTTGGAGCAGGAGCTCATCTGGGTCCGCTGACATCAAATAAACCCGAGCTCTCCTACTTCTCCGGGTGTCACTTGGTCTCTCCCCAGTCTGATTCTTATTTTTCCACAACATTCAGATAGTTGCTTTTTATATTCAGTCCCTAGTTTTTAAGTAGTAATCAGTGGGAGAGAGGGGCTGTAACGGGCTTACTCCAAGTTGACCAGCATGAGTTCAGTTTGAATTTAAGAAGGGAACATGGATTCCTTGGTGGAATAATTCAACTGCAAAGGCAAAATAAGCTCTACTACCATTTTGCCCAAAATAGCACAAAGAGATGCTCTGTTAGTGATACTTAAGGTAACACGGATATAAGCCTGAGCAGGTTAACCTTTATCCTGCAGCTAAATTTTAACGAGGATTATAAAGCTAAGATTAGTTTTGACATGTCTTGCCAGTAATGAATGAAAGATATCTTGGATTTGTCACTTCTTCTGAGGTAGGACGTTTAATGAATAAAAAACCAGGTTTCTGGCATATGCATGGGAAGTAGGATATCCTCAGGATGCCTAAGACCCCTGTTCTTCCATACTTAACTTCAAAGTTTTGGTCTACTCAATTATTTCTGCAGATTAATTTGTTATCTGTATAACCATACCTTTTTAATATCATATTAAAAAGAAAACTGAATTTCAGAGGATATGACTGCCCTCTAGTGGGGGCCACCCAAACTACAGACCACAATGACTGGTGTCTCCAGGAGGCTCTTAGGAAGAATCTGGCAAAATCAACGAGTGTTAACATCGACGACTCTATTGGTGTTCATCCTAATGACACAGAATTTTGCTGGATGTTTCATTTTCTATGGTTCATTCTTAATGCTACAAATATAGTAGTGACCTTCTTCAGATTTCCTAGTTCCAAATAGCAAGCACAAGTATATTTACAATAAGAAAATAGGGGTCGAGAAAGGCAGCCGGACACTAGGGGCAGTGAGGCGGGCAGGGCCGGGCTGGGTCGGGGGCTGGCCATTAGCCGTGCACTGCTGGGGTGCAGACCCGAAGTTTCTGAGCCAAGAAGAAATTCCTAGCTACCTTCAGAGCGCGGGCCTCTGGAGCAGCGTGGTGGCCATAGACAAGTTCGAGCCATGGATCTAGTGAAGAGTCGCCACTCCTGTGTGAGCCTTGAAGAGCCAGTTTCTGGAAGCCCAGGAGCACCTGGGTCCCCCGGGGTTTTACGGTGTAAGTGGCTCTGTCCTCAGGGTGGGCAACGCCACTAAACTTGTTCTACCTAGTTCTTTCTAGTTCGTTTTTGGTTCCCCAAGCGTCATCTCATGTGGAGAACTTTACACGGAGCATAGCTTGTGCCAAGAGATATCCTAAAGACACGGCCACCTGGGTCCACTCCAGTGACAGACCCCTGACAAAGAGCAGGTCTCTGGAGGCTAAGTTGCATGGGGCCTCGTCACCCCCAGCCAGTGAGCCTGTCATGCCACCGTGCCCTGGGGGCTTCCAGGGCCTGGGCAACTTAGCTGCAACTGGCAAAGAAGAAAGGTAGTGTGAGATGTGATGCCAGTCTACTCCAGAAAGCACAAGGAGTCTGTTTTTCATTTCCATGGGCATCTTCTGCAGCTTCACCGGACCACGACTGTTCCTATGAAGAAGCCACTTGTGTTCTGAGCAGAGGCAACTTCTCTCTCCTGCCCTGCCAGGGCCACAGATAGGAGAGATTGAGCCAAGTCAGCTTTTTGCATAGCCCAGTGTGGGATTACAGCTTTGGGATGACAGCTTAAGATGTTCTGTTTGGTTAGTATCGGCATAGATTTTCTATACAGACATACATGCGTATATAAACCCATAGGGCTAGATCTGTATCTTAGTGTAGCAATGGATACATATACACATACACCTATGTGTTGAAAGGCCTAACTGGCTTTGGGAGTATCAACTGGTCACTTCTCTCTTAAGGCTAATTCTTTCACTGTGTTCATTAACAAAGTTGATCCAGTGTGTCCTTTATGTTAAGTAAGACTAAAGAGTAGAGGCAGGGAGGGGGCCAGCCCCTGAACTTGGCCACGGATGCCTTGCTGCTGCAGCCCTTGCCCCATCTGACCCCTGAAGACATGTGAGGTCCTCTTTGGAATGCCAAACCCACCATTCACTGGTGCTGACTACATAGAATGGGGCTGAGAGAGGATCAGCTGGGACTTCACATTGCCATTCAAAACCTTTGCTTTTAATGCTGATGCAGAACTTTCAAGTGAACAGAATGATTGGCTTGCTGGTGTACCCTTAATGGACAAGGGATGGACAAGGGACGGCTTTGACCTGACAGTGTGTGGGTGATGGGCTCAGGGACCTTGTCTCTAGGGGGTTCTGTGGCAGTGAACCCTTTCCACTTTGTGACACCTCATCATGATGTATGGCTCCAGGATTTGGATTTTTCAAATGCAGCTTGAAATGTCAATGAACTTTGTTCTTTTTTTTTTTTTTAAATAAAACCAAAAGAAAACAAAAAGAAAAAGAAAATAGGGATCGAAAGAATTCAGAAAGTATTCTGAATGTTTCTCCAAAGGTTGGAGTTCTGGTTAGTGTCTACTTCCAAAAACATCAAGATATATTACCTTACTTAATAATTTGCTGTATTTTGTTATTGAAAATTAACTCACAAATATTTATTGAGAGCCTGTAATGTTCCATAAAAATAAAAGGAATGATGCATCAATGATATGTGTAACAATTATAAAGTATGAAGTATTATAAAGTAAAAAGTAACAATTATATATGTGAATGTGCCTTTGAAAAACATGGAGGGAAAAAAGTATAATTAGAAAGAGAAATAGACAAATTCACAAAGAGAGAGAGTTTAAGATTCTCACTAAGTAAGTGGTAGAACAGTTGGAAAAAGAAAGAGCTGGAGATGTAAGTGACGTGCCTGCTCATATAAACTGAATCAGAACCCTTTTATCTAACATGGTGTCCCTGTGGTCAGCTGCATAATACCTCTCTCAACATGTCCATGCCCTAATCCCCAGAACCTGTTATGTTATATGGCAAAAGGGGTATTGCAGATATGGACTAAGGATTTTAAGATGGGGACATCATGCTCAATTATCCAGGTGGACCCTAAATGTAATCACAAGTGTCCTGATAAGAGGAAGGCAGAGGGAAATTTGACTACAAAAGCAATAAAGCTGATGCAATGACAGGAGCAGAGACTGGAGTGATGTACGTTGACGATGGAGGAAGAAGCCACAAGCCAATGAACAAAGGAGGCCTTAGAAGCTGAAAAAAGCAAGGAAATGGAGCCTTCATAAGGAAACAGCTCTGTCAACACCTTGACTTTTGCCAAGTGAAATTGATTTCAGACTTGTGATTCCCAGTACCGTATAAGGGAATAAATTTGTGTTCTTTTAAGCTTCTGAGTAGTATGGTAATTTGTTACAAGAGTAGTAGGGCACTAATATAATCTACAAAAGTAAGAAGATATGGGTCTCGGAAAAAGGAGGTGGAATTAGGGGTAACAATAATGACCATCACTCCTAATAAGTAATTAAAGGAGACTAAAGAGATACGTCAACTTAATGCAATGCCTGATTCTTTTTTTCTTAAGATTTATTTATTTATTTGAGAGACAGAAAGAAAGAGAGCACCAGCAGGAGGGGCAGAGGGAGAGGGAGAGGGAATCCCAAGCAGACTCCGCACTGAGCATGGAGCCCCACTAGGGGCTTGATCCCATGACCCCAGGATCACAGCCTGAGCCAAAGCCAAGAGTCGATGCCCAACCGACTGCATCCCCCAGCACACCCCACCCAGGAGCCCCCACCCCTACCTGATTCTTTTTAAAATATCATTATTTTATTGTTTTCCAGCTTTACAGAGACATAACTGACCTATAACATTGTGTAAGTTTAAGATATATAATGTAATGATTTGATATTTTCATATTGTAAACTCATCACTACAGTAAGGTTAGTTAACATCTCCATAACCATGCATAATTACCATTTCTTTTTTAGGGTGAGAACATTTAAAATCTACTCTCTTAGCAACTTTCAAGTATATAGTACAGTAAATTATAGTCACCATGTTGTTCATTAGATCCCCAGAACTTATTTGTCTTATAACTGGAAGTTTATACCCTTTGACTGATATCTTCCCATTTTCCCAACCTCCTGCAACCAGTATTCTGTGTTTCTATGAATTAGATATTTTTATTTTTTTTAATTTTTTAAATTTTTTTTGTTTTTTTAAAGATTTTATTTATTATTTGACAGAGAGACAGCCAGCGAGAGAGGGAACACAAGCAGGGGCAGTGGGAGAGGAAGAAGCAGGCTCCCAGCGGAGCAGGGAGCCCGATGTGGGGCTCGATCCCAGGACCTTGGGATTGTGCCCTGGGCCGAATGCAGACACTTAACGACTGAGCCACCCAGGCGCCCCTGAATTAGATATTTTTAGATTCCATATGAGATCATACACAATTTTTCTTTCTCTGACTTATCACACAGCATAATACCCTCTAGCTCCAGTCACATTATCACAAAAGCCAGAGTTCCCTTCTTTCCCATGGCTGAGTAACATTGTATGTATGTGCGTATGTATATATGTACGTATGTATATATGTGCGTGTGTGTGTGTATCACATCTTCTTCATCTATTCATCCAGACATGGACACTTAGGCTGTTTCAATAGCTGTCTATTGTGAATAATGTTACAAAGAACATGGGAGTGCAGATAGCTCTTTGAGATCCTGATTTAATTTCCTCTGGATATATACACTCAGGAGAGGAATTCCTAGATCATATAGTAGTTCTATTTTTAATTTTTTTTAAAAATTAAATTCAGGGGCGCCTGGGTGGCACAGCGGTTAAGCGTCTGCCTTCAGCTCAGGGCGTGATCCCGGCGATCTGGGATCGAGCCCCACATCAGGCTCTTCTGCTATGAGCCTGCTTCTTCCTCTCCCACTCCCCCTGCTTGTGTTCCCTCTCTCGCTGGCTGTCTCTATCTCTGTCGAATAAATAAATAAATAAATCTAAAAAAAAATTAAATTAAATTAAATTAACATATAGTGTATTATTAGTTTCAGGGGTAAAGTTTAGTGATTTATCACTTGCATATAACATCCAGTGCTCATTACATCACGTGACCTCCTTAATGCCCATCACCCATCCCCCCTCCCACGTTCCCTTCAGCAACCTTCAGTTTGTTTCCTATAGTTAAGAGTCTTTAATGGTTTGTCTTCCTGATCTTAGAGGAAACATTTCCCATCTTTCACCAGTAAGTATGATGTTGGCTTTTGCCTTCTCATATATGGCTTTTATTATGTTGATGTTCATTTCTTCTATATCCAATTTATTGAAGTTTTTATCATGAAAGGATATTGTATTTTGTGAAATATTTTCTCTGCATGTATTGAGATGATCATGCTTTTTATCTTTCATTCTATTAGTGTGGTTTCATTAATTTGTATACGTTAAAACATCCCTGCTTGCCAGAAATAAATCCTACTCAGTCCTGAGGTATGATCTTTTAATGTACTGTAGAATTTGGTGTGCTAGTAGTTTGCTAAAATTTTTGCACTTATATTCATCAATGATATTGGCCTGTAGTTTTCTTTTTATTGTAGCGTCCTTCAGTGGCTTTGGTAGCAGGGTAATTCTGGCCCTGTAAAATGAGTTTGGAAGTGTTCCCTCCTCTTCCATATTTTGGCAGGTATGAGAAGTATTGGTGTTATTTTTACATGTTTGGTACACTTCACCAGGGAAACCATCTAGTCCTGGGTTCTCTTTGTTGACACACTTTGGTTTACTGATTCAATTTCTTACTCGTGATTGGTCTGTTCAGAGTTTCTATTTCTTCATGATTCAGTCCTGGTAGGTGCTATGTTTCTAGGAATTTTCCTTTTTCTAGGTTATCCAGTTTGTCAGTGTATTATTGTTCATAGTAGTCCTTTATGATCTTATGTATTTCTATATGTTCAGTTGTAATGCCACCTCTTTAATTTCTTATTTTAAGTCCTTTCTCTTTTTTTCTTAGCTAGTCTACCTAAAGGCTTGTCAATTTTGTTTATATTTTTTAAAAACCTGTTTTGGTTATCTTTTCTATTGATTTTCTGAGTCTCTATTTCATTCATTTCTGCTCTGATCTTTGTACTCTTTATTTTGTGACCTAATGTGGTCTCTCTTGGAGAATACTCTGCATGTGCTTGAGAATAAATGTCTACTCTGCTGGCATTGGATAGAATATCCTGTATGTCTGTTACGTCCATTTGGTCTAAACTGTAGTTCAAATCCAAAGTTTTCTTGTTGATTTTCTGTCTGATCTATCTATGGCTGCAAGTAGGATACTGAAACCCCCACTATCACTGCATTGTTGTCTATTTCTCCCTTCAGATCTGTTAGTATTTACTTAATATAGTTAGGTGCTCTATGTATTTATAATTGTTATATCTTCTTGATGAATCAATGGATTTATCATTATAATGCCTTCTTCGTCTCTTGTTATAGCTTTTGGCTTATAATCTAGTTGTCTGATGTAAGTACAGCTACCTCTGCTCTCTTTTGATTTCCACTTTCATGGAATATCTTTTTCCATCCCTTCAATTTGAGTTATGTGTGTCCCTAAGGCTGATGTGATTCTCTTGTAGGTAGCATATAATTTGGTCTTGTTTTTTTCTACATCCAGCCACTCTAAGTCTTTTAAGTGAAGAATTTAATCAATGTATATTGAGGGCAATTATTGATAGGTATGGACTTGCTAATGTCATCTTATTGTGTTCTGGTTTATTTCTAGTTCCCTTGTTCCTTTCTCTCTCTGTTGCTGCCTTTCTTTTGTGCATTCATGGTAATCTGTAGTGCAATGCTTTGAATCGCTTCTCTTTATCTAATGTGTATCTAGTGCAGATTTTCACTTTGTTGTTTCCATGAGGCTTGAATAAAACATCTTATACACACAACAATTTATTTTAAGTTGATAACAACTTAACTTTGATCTCATATGACAATTCTACTTTTTTATTTCTTCCTACCTCCGTGTTTAGCTGTCACAATTTACATTTATATATGGTGCAGTTAACAAGTTATTGTAGCTATAGTTATTTTTAACACTTTTATCCTTTCCCTTTTATAGTAGAGTTAAGTGATATATATATCAACTTATTACAGCATTAGAGTATTCTAAATTTGACAATATACTTACCTTCACCAGTGAGTTGTATGTTTTTATATACTTACATGTTATCAGCATTCCTTCATTTCTGCCATAAGAATTATTTTCAGCATTTTTTTTTGTAAGGTAGGTATAGTGTTGATAAACTCCCTCAGGTTTTGTTTGGGAAGTCTTTATCTCTCCTCCATTTCTAAAAGACAACTTTGTCAGAGTATTTTTGGGTAGCAGTTTTTTTCTTTCATCACATTGTAAATATCATCCCAGTCTCTCCTGGACTGTATGAGTTCTACTAAGTAATCTGCTGATAGCCTTATTGGGATTCCTTTTCAAGTTGCAAGATTTTCTTTTGCTGCTTTTCAGATTCTCCCTTTGTCTTTCATTTTTCACAGTTTTCTTATAATGCATCTTGAATACCTTTTAAATTTGAGTTTGGTGACTTATGAGGTTTATGAATTGGATATCCAAATCTCTCACTAGATTAGGGATATTCCCAGACAATATTTCTTTAACTTTCAGGTCATTTTTCCTTCTTTCTCCTTCTGGAAGTCCAATAATTCACAAATTGGTTATTTTGATGGTATCCCACAAATCAAGTAGGATTTCTTCACTTTTTTCCAGTTTCTAAATTTTGTTCTCTATTGGATTGTCTCAAAGATCCTATCTTTTTACTTAGATGTTCTTTTTTTCTGTGGATTTATTCTGATGTTGATGCTCTCTAGTACATTTTTTTTTCTTTGAATTCATTGACTTCTTCAGCTCCAGAACTTCTGTGTGGTTATTTTTTTATGATTTCTATCTCTTTGTTAAACTTTTCAGTTTGTCTTGTATTATTTTTGTCCTGTCTCACTGAAATGTCATTCTTTATTTTCTTGTAGTTCACTGACCTTCATTAAAACAGGTATTTTGAATTCTTTTGGTTACTAGAAGATTATTACTAGTACTAGAAGATTATTGTGATCCTTTGATGGTAGTGTTTCCTTGATTTTTCATGTTCTTAGTAATCTTTCACATTTGAAGTAGCAGCCGTCTTCTCCAGTCTTTACTAACTGCTTTCAGGAGAGGAAAAACTCTCATTTCTATACACCAATAATGAAGCATCAGAAAAGGAAATCAAGGAATCAATTCCATTTACAAATGTACCAAAAACAATAAGATACCTAGGAATAAACCTAACCAAAGAGGTAAAAGATCTATACTCTGAAAATTATAGAACACTTATGAAAGAAATTGAAGAGGACACAAAGAAATGGAAAACCATTCCATGCTCATGGATTGGAAGAACAAACATTGTTAAAATGTCTATATTACCCAAAGCAATCTACACATTTAATGCAATCCCTATCAAAATACCAACAGCATTTTTCACAGAACTAGAACAAACAATCCTAAAATTTGTATGGAACTACAAAAGACCCTGAATAGCCAAAGCAATCCTGAAACAGAAAAGTAAAGCGGGAGGGCTCCCAATTCTACATTTCAGGCTATATTACAAAGCTGTAGTCATCAAGGCAGTACGGTACTGGCAAAAAAAACCCAGACACATATATCAATGGAAGAGACTAGAGAACCAAGAAATGAACTTGCAACTATATGGTCAACTAATCATTGACAAAGCAGGAGAATATCCAATGGAAAAAGAAAATCTCTTCAACAAATGGTGTTGGAAAAACTGGATAGCAACATGTAGAAGAATGAAACTGGACCACTTTTTAAAAAAGATTTTATTTATTCATGAGAGAGAGAGAGCGCGTGCAAGCAAAAGCAGGGGGAGGGGCAGAGGGAGAGGGAGAAGCATGGGGCTTGATCCCAGGATCCTGGGGTCATGACCTCAGCTGAAGGCAGACGCTTAACTGACTGAGTCATCCAGGTGCCCCTGGACCACTTTCTTATACCATACACAAAAATAAATCCAAAATAAATGAAAGGCCTAGAGGTGAGATAGGAAACCATCAAAATTCTAGAGGAGAATAAGGTGGCAACCTCTTTGATCTCAGCTGTAGAACCTTCTTACTAGACACGTCTCCAGAGGCAAGGGCAACAAAAGCAAAAATGAATGATTGGGACTTCATCAAGATAAAAACCTTCTGCACAACAAAGGAAACAATCAACAAAACTAAAAGACAACTGAGGGAATGGGAGAAGATATTTGCAAATCACATCTGATAAAGGGTTAGTATCCAAAATCTATAAAGAATTATCAAACTCAACACCCAAAGAACAAATAATCCATTTAAGAAATGGGCAGAAGATATGAATAGACACTTTCAAAGAAGACATCCAGATGGCTTACAGATATGTGAAAATGATGCTCAACATCATTCATCTTCAGGGAAATACAAATGAAAACCACAATGAGATACAACTTCATGCCTGTCAGAATGGCTAAAATTAAGAACATAAGAAACAACAGGTGTCAATGAGAATGAGGAGAAAAGGGAACCCTCTTGCATTGTTGGTGGGAATGCAAACGTGCAGCCACTGTGGAAAACAGTATAAGGATTCCTCAAAAAGTTAAAAATAGAACTACTCTATGATCCAGCAATTGCACTAGTAGGCATTTACCCAAATGATACAAAAATACAGATTCAAAGGGGTATATGCACCCAATATTTATAGCAGCATTATCAACAATAGCCAAACTATGGAAAGAGCCCAATGTCCATAGACTGATGAATGGATAGAGATGTGACACATATATACAATGGAATATTACTCAGCCATCAAAAAGAATGAACTTTTACCATTTGCAGTGACATGGATATAGCGAGGGTGTACTATGCTAAGCAAAATAAGTCAGTCAGAGAAGGACAAGTACCATATGATTTCACTCATATGTGGAATTTAAGAAACAAAACAGATGAACATATGGGAGGGGGAGTAAGAGAGGGAAACAAACCATAAGAGACCCTTAACAATAGAGAACAGGGGCGCCTGGGTGGCACAGCAGTTAAACGTCTGCCTTCAGCTCAGGGCGTGATCCCGGCGTTCTGGGATCGAGCCCCACATCAGGCTCCTCCGCTGTGAGCCTGCTTCTTCCTCTCCCACTCCCTCTGCTTGTGTTCCCTCTTTCACTGGCTGTCTCTATCTCTGTCAAATAAATAAATAAAATCTTTAAAAAAAAACAAAACAATAGAGAACAAACTAAGGGTTGAGGGAGGGAGCTGGGTGGGGGAGATGGGCTAAATGGGTGATAAGTATTAAGGAAGGCACTTGTTATGATGAGCACTGGGTATCATATGTAAGTGATGAACCACTGAATTCTACTCCTGAAACCAATACTGCACTGTATGTTAACTAACTATAATTTAAATAAAGAGAGAGAGAGAGAGAGAGAGAGAGAGAGAGAGAGGGAAACCCTCTGTCAGCCCTGCTAGATTCTGAGGCTTTCTCAGGCCTATGGATACACCTGATCCATACTTCCTGGCCCCTCTTGTGGCAGAATTCTTAAGCTTGTATGTCTGTTGATCCTGCAATGCACCAGACCAAGTGCTAACAGCCTCCCTTTGGTTTCTCAAGAGTAGAACTAAAGCTCAAGCTTGTAGTCTCTCTTTGGCATCCATCTTTGGTCTGGCTTTCTGTGTATGCTCACTAGCCATCTTCCAAAGTTCACTTTTGCTTCCACTGAGAGCATGCACAAGGAGCTGACCACAGGATGTAGGGGTGCATGTGTGAGGCATGTCAAGCACTGGGTGTGCCCATCGGCCTGTTGGTGTAATATGCAGGTGAGGTGTCTCCAGTAACTTGTGGGCAAGCTCCTTGATGGAGTCCATGATGCAGTGAGGAGAATCTTCATCCCCTTTCCACCATTCACCTAGCCTCCATCCACCCTACCACCCAGTCATGACTCAGTACAACTCTCTAATGCATTCAAGCTTTTTTTTTCATCCAATGGTGTGTTGGAGCTTCTCCACTGGAAACTTGGGCTTCCACATAACTCTCTCATCCGTGGGTGATTATCTAAGACAGTATTCTCCAGGGGCTCCCATAATGCAGCCAAGAGAGGCTGGAGCTGGTTCATGGGTCACTGTGGAGTCCACAGCTAGGACTGAGGTTTGTATGCTATTACCCAATGCACAGGCAGGCAAGACTCCTCTAGGATTCCTTGGCATATGGCCCTGGATCCCACAGTTCCCACAGAGGCACTTTTATCTATGGATAGATGCCAGATTGTTGTTGTTAGAGGGACAAAATGAAGGACATCTTATTCGGCCATGTTGCTGATGTACAATGCCTGATTCTTATCTGTCTCAGGCACTAGAAGATAAACACCTATAAATGGCATCATTGAGACATTTGACATTTGAATTCTGTGAATTAAATAATAATAATAATATGTCATTGTTGAGTGTCTTTATTTTGATAACTCTACTGTGGTTATGGTAGTTAAGTAAGAGATGTCTTAGGGAAAAGACATCTAAATACTTAGAGGTAAATGAGTATGTGTTTAACTTATTCTCACATGATGGGGGGCAGGAAGAGTGAAAGAGAGACAGAGAGAGAGACAGAGACAGCGTGTGCAAGTGATGGGATGAATGGTAAACAACTGGCGAATCTGGGTAAAGCATATTCAGGATTTCTTGTACTACTCCTCTAACTTTCTGCAAATTTGAAATTATATAAAAATAAAGTAGGCAGTGCCCCTGGTGGTCCTGTGGATCTGTCTCATGCTTCAAACTTGCTGGGATGGAACAGACCCAGGGACTCCCCTTCTTCCAGCTTCCAACCATTATCTAACCTTCTCTCCAGTCACTGCTTCTGGGGCCATCCTCTTGTCTATCCTCTGCTTCTGGGACCAGCCAACACCATTTTTTTTGGTGGTTAGTTTATTATGACCAACCATGAGCTCCTGGACTTTTCAGAATTATTCCACCAAGGTGGAGGCTGCCATCGACTTCATGGTCAACCTGCATCTGTAGGCCTCCTATATCCACCACTTGCTGGGCTTCTATTTAGAAGGCAACCACATGGCCATAGAGAGCATGGGCTACTTCTTCTGCAAGATGACCCAGGAAAAGGCAAGGGTACTGAGTATTTCTTGAAGATAAAAAACCAGTGCAGCAACTGTGCCCCCTTTCAGGATGGGCAGAAGCTCTCCCAAGATGAGTGAGGTGGCAGCCTAAATGAAAGCTGCCATGGCCCTGGGGAAGCACATCCTGAGTTCTGCCCTCACAGACCTCATCTCTGTAACTTCCTGGAGAACCACTGCCTAGATAAGAAGATGAAACTCATCAAGATAAGTGACCACATGACTAACCTTGATAGATTAGCCAGTTCCTAATCTAGGAGCCCTCCAAGGGCACAGCTAGGAGCCCTTGGAGCCCAGAAATCTTTGACTGGCCCCTCTCATTCCCCTGGTATCAGGGATTCTGCCTAAGCTTCTCTCTCCACCCACCAGGCAGCTTTTCAACCACCCTGGATCACTATCCCAGGCCGTGGGCCAAATGCATACAATAACACTTTTAACAGCATAAAATAGAATAAAATAAAAGTAAAAGTAAAGTAAAATATCACATCAGAACATACATGGTGCTATGAAAGCATATAATATAGGGACCTAACCTAGTTTGTAGGGTTAAGAACACTCTTCCTGAGGAATTATTCATGATGTGGCCCCTTTGGGCCAGTCATCAGTCTTAGATGTCCACAACCCTCCTTCTGTGTTTCTAAGTTATTTCCTGAATTATTCTCACTTTTGGAATTTTGGCAACTCCTGAGGTATCAATGCAGAATGCATGGTTATAGCTGAAAAAAGTGGAAGAGATTTAATGAAATTAAAATGACACTATTTTTATGGAAGTCAAATTTCCCTAGAAGATTCCTACTGGGCCACATCATAATCAATATTAAAAAAAAACCCAGATAGGCTAGACTTGATACTTCATCTCTTCTTGTTCTGCCTTTCTGTGTCTGATAGGAGCTAGTCTCATCACAGCATGGTTGAAGGTTACACCCCATTTGTAGATACAGAGATGGGCAGAAAAAGCTTGAGTAAGCCTCAGAACCTAAAGACTTGAGGTCCTGTCTAATGAGTGGTTTCTGACCCTGTCATTCGCTGACTTCTTATAGTTTTAATTGCTGTGTAATTCGAATACTGTTCCAGAAGTTGTGAAAGATAAAAGGAAACATGAAGGGATCCTTAGTTCCTCCCCAAAACAAGCAGTACAGTGAGAGCAACAGAAATGTATATAAACACTGAAATACAACACAACCATAAGTAAGGTAAATTGAGATTTCTATTATGAATTAGAGCTTATATGGGCGTCTACTTTGCTTATTTGTTTCCCAGAAGGAGATCCTAGGCTGACTGTGACTAATGACAGACTTTCAAGAGAGCGCAAGAAACACTTATAAGTGTACCTCTGAAGCATTGTATTTTCTTTTCTTAAAAACACACGTATTTTTTTTTTAAAGTCTATTTTTAGTAATCTCTACACCCAATGTGGGGCTTGAACTCATGACTGAGTTCAAAAGTTACATGCTCTTCCAACTCAGCCAGCCAGGTGCCCCAGAAGCATTTTATTTTCTATATCTTAAATATTTACTATTCCAGAAGGAGACATTTATAGTCTGAGATCATCTGAAAAGGGAAGCAAATTTGGGTAGCGGAAGGAATAGTGTCAGCATCTGAGAAGAAACTAAAATTTACCTCCTGGCTTACTTTAACAATATTTTAGTGTTGTAGTAGTTTAAAGATTTATTTATTTATTTGAGGGAGTGAGAGAGAGAGAGGGCGTGCTCCAGCGGGGGTGGGGGGTGGGGCAGAGGGAGAGGGAGAGAAGTAGGCTCCCCACTGAGCACAGAGCCCAGCGCAGGGCTCCATCTTACAACCCTGACATCATGACCTGAGCCTGAGCCAAAATGAAGAGTCAGTCGCTTAACTGACTGAGCCGCCCAGGCACCCCAAATGTTATAGTAGTTTAAATAATTTATGCTCTTTTTCAAGTCTTTCTTAAGAATATCAGCAAAAGAGTCAGAGCAAATATTTCAGAAATTAATACTTCTCCCAAATTATAAACAAAATGTAAGTAGTCCTTCAAGAATATTGTGTCAGAAATACGATACAGTCTAAGATGAAATCCTAATAAAATATTTTAAATATCAAGGTACTAAAATACATGATTATATTTAAAAAATCAGAAAATGCAAACCAAGAGATATCCCATTCATTTCTTTGCATTCAGCTTTAAATTGAAACTAAATACCTATGCCAGAGGTCTTAATAAATGATCCTATATACACTTCAAAACAACTCTGAGGTTGTAGTATATTTTCCATTATACAGATAAAGAAACTGATGCACAAAGTGGATGATAAATAACTTCTCAACATCACATAACATATAAAATTTATGTACATATAGAGCTTCTTATTCTTATGAAAATAATGTTCAGATAATGAAATAAATATCCCTTTCAGGTTTCTCACCAGGGGAGATCGACTTCACTTTTAGCTTCCAATTTTTATTTTAGAACAGTATAACACAAAATAGAGTATAATAGGAAGTGCCTAATTATTTTTCCTACATTTATTTATTTTTGAATGATGGCATTTTATTTACTCATTAAATATCCTCCAACTTCTTTTTCATCTTTCTACATATATTCTCAGAACTCACCTGTTTTGAAAATTATTTTAAGCTCCTAAAATGATAAATTGTATTATGGATCTTTGAAAGACCTTTCAGACAAGGGTTTTAAGGCACTCTTCTTAATCATTAAGACATCATGAAGGATGAAGGAAATGATGAAAAATTATGATAAGCAAACCACGTCATAGTTTTCATAAGGAATTAGTAAGAAAGAATATTCCCTAGACTATAGTCCAATGTATTTGATGGTAATACTGGACGGTAATTACTGGATTGTTAGAGAGATGTCTTGAGAGCATTTGGAAAGATATGTAGGGGCACTAGTGAACACTTGCAGTAAACCATGGCAGAAAAACTAATTTCCTTTGTTGGAAAGATCACTGCCGTGGTGGACGGGGGTGGGGGGGGTGGGGGGGGGAGGCTGCAAAGAATAGAGTATAACTCTCACCGTGACTATCCCTCATGCTGCCCTCTGTCTATTCTGTGTAGTGCGGCCAAGTGAAACATCCAGTTTTAAATGATAAGAATTTGCATAATTTCAGTATTAATGACAAATTGGGAAAGAAACACAGTATTAAAATTACACCTCAAATGAGAAGCCGTCAACAGCAACCTCAAAGGAGTCCATCAGCTACAGCAATTTTTTTTTTAACTGTTCCTTTGCTCTAGGTAGAATACTGGCCAGCATTAATTTAACAAGCTTTCTTTTTGAATTGTTTTTCAAGATAATTTAGGGATTTATTGACTCATGAAACTGTGATAGGTTTTATCAGGAAAACCCTGCATCTATGTGGTCTATAATTGCTTTTCAAACTGCCATAGCATTTCTAAATCAAGCCCTGGTTGTTAATTAACATGTGGAAATGAGAAGATATCATTATTCTCTCTACATCCAAATTGTTTCCATTGTAGTCTGTGTTGCAATTCTACTTGAGAAAGGATTTGAAACATTCATGAATGTCTTTAAGGCTTGTAAGCAACTCATTATTTTCATACTGTATGAGAATGGTAATGTAAAAATCCTAAATCTGTAACTCCAATTTTAGGACCTTGCCAAGTTCCCCCCGAGACATTATAGAATTACTGACAAATCCCTATGAAAGCAATTTCTATTACTGCAGCATTAAAGTATGCTACTGGCAGTGAACCCCATTACAAAACTAGCATTGAATGTTGGGGTACAAGATCAGCACATCCTTATAACAGCTACCAGGTTTTTCTATATATAATTTCTATTCAAAAAATAAATTTAAATATATAAATGTTACCTGTGATTAACAGAGAACAAACTGGTGGTTGCCAGAGGGGAAGCGGGTGGGAAAAGGGTGAAATAGGTGAAGGGGATTAAGAGGTACAAACTTCCAGTTAGAAAATAGACATGAAAATTACAGCATAGGGAATATTGTCATGAATATTGTAGTAACGTTGTATGGTGACGATGCTTATCCTGATAAGCATGGAGTAATGTACAGAATTGCCAAATCACTATATTGTACACCTGAGACTAATATAACATTTCATGTCCATTATACTTGAATAATAACCAAAAGAGAAATGCTGAGAAAAAAATGTAAAACAGAAAAATATTCAAAGAAAACACCTATAGTTTAATGACCCAAAGATGGAAACTGACACGACTGTATGTTTTCCACATTTTCTCTGCTTGGATGTAGTATGCGCCTACAGTTTACCGACAAATTTGGATCCTATTCTATAGGCTCCTACTTTGTAGAATTTTTTCACTTAACAATACACCATCCCCATTTCCCCCTGATATTAAATGTTCTTCAAAGTGTTATTCTCATAGGTGCGTAGTTGCTGTGTGTTTAAGGCCACAGCTTAGATATACGGTGTAGTGGGAACTGCATGTTTTAGTTTGATTGTTTAACTCATATAACTGTAATTTCATCTTTTAGAGAAGATTCGTGTTTTCAGTTATTTGAACCTAAAATATTTCCCCAAAATATCCCTTTCTCAATAGTCCATAAGTTATATATGTTTTAGCTGTCATCATTTGTAGCAGTAATGTACAAAAGACTTTAAAGCCGATAAATTATTTCAGAGAAGTTTTTCAAGTGTGGTATAATTTTTCTACCCAAATGTATGACAGAAAGTATATACAAAGCAAGCATCCCTGGAGATACAGCAAAGTTCAAGTATGTGAAATTTACTCTTAATGAATTAATCTATTGTCATTGCACAGGTAGTAAAGAAGGAATTTTCCATTTATCATTATCCATACAATTCATGTGTATTCTTAAGTATAAAGAACATGGGGTTGTTTGGGTGGCTCAGTCAGTTAAGCGTCTGCCTTCGGCTCAGGTCAGGAGCCTGCTTCTCCCTCTGCCTCTGGCCCTCCCCCTGCTCCTGCTCTCTCTCGCTTGCTTTCTTTCCCAAGTAAATAAATAAAATCTTTTAAAAAATAAAAATAAATTTAAAAATAGTATAAACAACATGATTAGAAAAGCCATGAGTACATGAATAAGAGACAAGAATAGACTTGTTTCTGAAATACTCAGTATAATTTGAAATATATTTATCTTGTCTGCTTCATAATTGGTTCAAAAGCATGGAATATCTTTAATTCTTAAAGTTGAAATACAACATTTGTTTTGTCAACGCTTTAATTTAATGAGTGTATGCAGTAATTTCTTAAAGTTAAAAAAATAAGATTCAAGGAAATGAATTCCTAAAATACTTAACATTTTTCATCCACAATCATTATTGTAAACAAGGCTAAGTTTTACAAAAACACCAATTTGTCAAACACTTTGTCCAACATTTGCATGAATGTGTATGTGTGCAATGAGCAATGCATGCAAATATGCTTTTAAATCTTTCAACACAGAATGGAGGAGCTTGACCAGCAAACCAAATGACATTCAGACAGAAGAGTCTGTTGACATTTTCAAGGAATATATTCAGAAGCCCCCAACAGTCTCTCAAGAATAACACTATAATAACACTATGGTATACAGTTTTCTTCAAAATTTCCTAGCAGCAATAATAATCACAACTAGCATTAACTCAAGTAACCAGGCACTTAGCACAGTGTGAAGTACTTTACCTAGCTTTAACCTCACAATAAGCCCACATGGTAAGAGCTGTGATCATGGAAAAATTTTAAAAAGAACAGAAGTACCTCTGTGGGAGTTGTGCGATCTGGGACTCTAGGCCTCGGGGCCTGGGAGGAGTCCCACGTACTTCCGCATTGGGTATGAGGCGGACAGACCACAGTATGGGCTGCGGAACCAGCCGTCTCTCTAGACCACGGTGGGGAAAAACCAGGGGAGTGCTGACGTGGGCAGACACCCATGGGTGAGAGAGCTTTTGCAAAAATTCAGCCTTCTTGAGAAGATTCCAGCACTTTGTTGGAGAAAACAAAACAAAACAAAACAACAAAAAACAAAAACTGAATTTGGACACAGTGGAGAGGGTAAGAGGAACTTGGCCAGCAGGGTGCAGGGACTAGAGGACAGTGAGCTCTCTTGTGGGGCTAAGGGAGGGAAGTGAGTGCCCGAGCGCTCCGGCTCTATGGGAAGCTGCTGGAGAAACCCGTTTCTCTCCAGCAGCACCGAGAGTGCTGAAGTGCGGGACCTCCACGAGGGATCAGAAAAGAGGCTGGTAAGAATATCAAAGGGCATTAAAGGGTTACAATTCATGATGGCTGCTTTCAGGACTCCAGCAGGCGGCCCCCCATTAGACAATGGGAAAACCTCACCCAAGGATCCCATCACCTGGCCCAAGTTCTAAACTCACACCACCCCCCTACTCTGTGGTTGGCTCCTTGATGCAGCAGTGAGAGTGAACGCCAAAAAACAGGGACTCCCTCAGAAAACAGGTCAGGGTCTGTGGCCTTGGGAAAAACCACAAATTTGAGCTGTGGTGCCACCTTCTGGAAAACCAAAGAGAGGCTTCCGGCAACCAGCCCGGTGATGTATAAGAACCAGAGAAGACATACACGCTTAAGAATGCTGCCACAAGAGGGAGTACGAAGTTTGTGGCAGGTGTCTCCCTACCAGGTTAGATAAGTCCCAATGAAAACCATCTCCCGCCTGAAGACAACAGGAAAGATTTGAGAAGGTGTCTAATACTTCCAATACAGAACAGCAAAGCTCAACAAACTGACCCTTCAGATATGAACAGGAGGGATAAAGACTTTTCCTAAAAAACAAAATCTAAGTGAGTTCATCACCACTATACCTACCTTGCAAGAAAAGCAAGTGAAAAGAGGTGAATTAGTAACATAAAAACATAGGGAAATATACAACACTCTCGTAAAGGTAAATATACATAAAGTCAAATTTAGAAAACTCTAAATCTGTGATAGGAAGGTGTGTTAACCACTTAACTATAGTAAAAATGTTAAAGAAAATAATATTAAAAATAACTACAGCTACTATAATTTGTTAAAGAACACACAATATAAAAAGAGGTAATTGTGATATCAAAACCATACAAGGGGGAATAAATGTAGAGCTTTTGTATGCGATTAAAGTTAGCTGCTATCGCCTTAAACTGGACTGCTTTATCTACGAGATGTTTTATGTAAGCCTCACTGTGACCACACTTATACTACACTTACAAAAGATAAAGAGACAGAAAGCAGAGCACACCGCCATGGAAAATGGCCAATTCATAAAGATAAGCAGAAAGAGAAGGGGAAGAAAACCAACGGCAACTACAAAACAGACATAATGCAATTAATAAGATGGCATCAGTAACTCCTTACATATCAGTAATAACTCTGAATGTAAATAGATTGAACTTTCCAATCAAAAGGCACACAGGGGCTGGATGGATTAAAATAAACAAGACTGAACTATACAGGCTGCCTACAAGAGACTCTCTTCAGATTAAAGACATGCATAGACTCAAAGAGAAGGGATGGAAAATGATATTCAATGCAAGTGGAAACCAAAAGAAAGAAGAGATAGCTATACTTTCATCAGATAAAATACACTTGGAGCCAAAAATGGCAACAAGAGGCAAAGAAGGTTATTATATAGTGATAAAGGGATCAATTCACCAAGAAAATACTGCAATCATAATTATATGCACACCCCACACTGGAGCACCTAAAGATATAAAGCAAATACTAACAGATCTGAAGGGAGAAACAGACAACGATACAATAATAGTAGGGGACATCAATGCCCCACTTTCAGCAATGGGTAGATAATCCAGACAGCAAATCAACAAGAAAACACTGGACTTGAACCACATGTTAGACCAAGTGGATTTAACAGACATATACAGAATATTCCTTTTAACAGCAGCGTGATACACATAATTATCAAGTGCACATGGAACATTCTCCATGATAGGCCACAAAACAAGTCCGCAAATTCAAGAAGATTGAAATCATACCAAGTATCTTTTCCTAGCACAATGGAAAACTAGAAATCAACAAGAGGAAAACTGGAAAACGTGCAAGCATGTGGATCCTAAAAAATATACTCCTGAACAACCGTAATATGTAAAAGAAGAAATCAAAAGTGAAATCAGAAAATGTGTCAAAACAAATGAAAATGAAACTACACTCAAACCTATGGGATGCTTCAAAAGCAATTCTTAGGAGGATGTTTATAGTGATGAAGGCATATATTAAGCAACTGGAAAGCTCTCAAATAAACAACGAAACTCTGCAGCTCAAGGAACTAGAAAAAGAATAAGCCCAATGTTTGCAGAAAGAAGGAGGTAAACAAAGATCAGAGTGGAAATAAGTAAAATAGAGACCAGAAAAACAGGAACTGGTTTTCTGAAATTAAACAAAGTTGGCAAAACTTTAGTTAGACTAAGTAAGAAAATAAGAAAGAAGACTCAAATAAAGTTAGAAATGATAGAGGACACATTACAACTGATACTACACTATTACAAGGATTCTAATACACCAACAAAATGGATCACCTAAAATAAATGCATAAATTCCAAAAAATGAAGAGTAGGCAACACTCCCAAACTCATTTTATGAGGCCAGCATTACCCTGATACCAAAGCCAGAGAAGGACCCTAGAAGCAAAGAAACCATATGCCAATATCTCTGATGAATACAGATGCAAAAATTCTCAACAAAATATTAGTAAACTTCATCACTTTACTTTATACCTTACTACTGCATCTGGATTCTAGGCTACGTAGTGTTTTGATTCAGGTTATCAGTGGGCTCCTTACCTCAAATCCAAAGACATTTTCCATGCCTTCCCTTGCTCAACCTCATTTCTGCATTTGACACTGATGATTCTCCTTACTTCTTCAAATGTACTACTCTCTTGGCTTTAATAATGCCACACGTCGACTTCATATCAGCTTTCTAGTTCTTCCTCCCTCCACTCATTAAATTCAGGTGATTAAAAGTGTTTCAGTTTAGTCCAATGTTCTTTTCATTCTACTGTCTACAGGAAATCCCATCAACTCTTCAGCTTCAACTACAACGCTGACCTGCTGGATATTTCTACCTCTATCAAACTTTTAATCCTACTCTTAGTCCCATATCCACCGATGACAACTAGGCCTCCAAACTCATACCTCCTTCTCACTCACCATCTGCTTTGCCACCGATTTCTGAACAATGTGTCCTCTAAATATTTCTAAATCTAATACTCTGGTTTCTCTTCAGGTCGCATAAATCTTTTGCCTTTTTAAATATTTCTAAATCTGCCTCCTCTTCTTAATCCCTTTCAATGCCATGCTATTCTGTGATCTCGTTGTCTCTTTCCTAGACATGAACAAAGCCCCAAATGATCTTATCTTGATACTGCTGTCATTTGAGCTTCATCATATATATAGTATATGTGAAGCCAGTGAAATGTTTTCAAAAGGAAAGTGATACGATAAGAGGAACATTAAAGAACAAGAAACATTATGTCTACAGTGTGAAGAATAGAAGCTTAAGGGCAGGAGGAGCGGCTAAGAGGTTAGTGTAGTAACCGAGGTGAGAGATGAAAACCTAAACTAAAACATGAAGGGTGGGAATATAAGGCAGGGGACAGATTAAAAATATATTCGGGGGGGCTGGGTGGCTCAGTCATTAAGCATCTGCCTTCGGCTCAGGGCGTGATACTGGAGTCCTGGGATCGAGCCCCGCATCGGGCTCCCTGCTCTGCTATGAGCCTGCTTCTTCCTCTCCTACTCCCCCCTGCTTGTGTTCCCTCTCTCGCTGTCTCTCTCTCTGTCAAATAAATAAATGAAATCTCTCTCTCTCTCTCTATATATATATATATATCCAGGAGACAAATGGTTAGAACATAGTGATTGATACAAGACATGAAATAAAGCAATATTTGTTTTACTAATCTTTCAGGGAATTAACCTTTGTGCTATCTTATTTTTTGCACATTTCTGCTATATATCATATACTCACCGATATGGTCCCACCCTACCTTTCATATTTACAGGTCATTTTTCTAATTTAAATATAATCAACTCAATACCTCCCCCTTCAAACACAATCTCACTTCCCCTCAACTATGCATATCAAATCTGCTATTTAAATTTCCCTTTCGGGGGCACTTGGGTGGTTCAGTAGGTTAAGCATCCAACTCTTGATTTCTGCTCAGGTCATGATCTCAGTGTCCTGAGATCGAGCACCACATGGGGCTGCACACTCAGCAAGGAGTCTTCTTGACCCTCTCCCTCCTCCTCTGCCCGTCTGCGTGCTGACACCTGTGTGTGTGTGCTCTCTCTCTAAAATAAACAAAATCTTTAAAAAAATAAATTAAATAAATTTCCCTTTCATTAGGAATTAAACATTTAACATACAGGCAGTGATTTGGAAGACAAAAGACACGTTAGTATCATCTCTCAGCAACTAGAAGTTACAAGCGTGGGCATGGATCACTTCACACCACAGACCTCTCTCAGGCCATCATTTTCCTCTTCTTTTTTAAAGATTTTATTTATTTATTTGACAGAGAGAGACAGCGAGAGGGAACACAAGCAAGGGGAGTGTGAGAGGGAGAAGCAGGCTTCCCGCCGAGCACGGAGCCCAATGCGGGGGCTCGATCCTAGGACCCCGGGATCATGACCCAAGCCGAAAGCAGACACTTTACAGCTGAGCCACCCAGGTGCCCCAGGCCATCATTTTCCTCTGACCATGCTGAATTCTCTCCATACCTTGGTTTGCTATTTTCCTAATCATCCCACGAAGAAACTACCACCATGAATGCTATCCTATTCCTCTTCTGTGTGTACACCACAGCAACACCCTCTGTTGAGCGTTTCTGCTGCGCCTGGCACAAGTGTCTTATATGTGTTTCTTAATGAAAACATAAAAACCCTACAAGATGGGTATTAGTTTTCCCCATTTGAAAAAATGTGTTAACCAAAGTATACGAGAGATTAAGTAAATTGTCAAAGTCATGTAACTAGTAAGTATTATTTTTGTGATTTCAGAAAAATAATGTTAATTATTTCTGTCTACTTACTCCAAGTGGTTAAATGATTTTTTTATTTGTGGCTTATGGGGTGGATAAGGAGGGGGCAGATTTGAGAAATAGAATTGCTGTATTAAAATGTGATGACTGCTTTAGAATACCAAGTAATTAGAATACATTATACTTCTAATAAATATCGTCTGAATTTTGTTTCTTGGAACTACGCGGTTTTATAATTTTTATACCAAAATAAACGCGTTTGTGGTTTTTTTTTTCCTTTTCTGTTTTTTTTCCCCTTTAGTTATGGGATATCCAATTCTCTCAAGGAAACCTAAATATTTACAAGTTTCCAATTGTTCCACTTCTTCAACAGTTAGCTTTTTTATGCACAATGAAAATGTCTGTTCTTTCACATTTTATGTTGATTTGCATTATAAAAACCAAGCTCTGTCTTAACATAATTGCTAAATATCTCGTAATTGCTGGTAGTTTATGAACCTAATTTCAGAATTGACATTTTTATTGATTGTTGTCATTATCTTTAATAACAGGTTAATTGCTCCTGGGGCACACATGATATTTTGATATATGTGCATTTCACAGAATTAAAGTATCATTACATCTTAAAGTTTGAAAGAAACTCATAGGTCAATGAACCAAACTTAACATTTAAATTCTTTAAATAATCCCTATTCAAAACATATATATATGACTTAGACCACCACTGGCAAAACATAAGATGAAGGATATTTGCCAGTAGCAGCCATGAGAGGAAAAATGATCATTTAAAAAAAAATTTAGGTAAAAACCAAATAACTATCTCAGTGAGCTTAGTAATGAGTACTTACGACATGCCAAAGGTTTTTCTAAGTGCTTACATCTATGAACTCATACAATGCTGGATGAAGATATCATTATTTAATACGATCCATTTTGTAGATGCCGAGACTGAGGTGTAGAGAGGCAAAATAAATCTATTCAAGGACACGCAACTAGTTAACGACAGAGCTAGGTTTCAGATCCAGGCTGGGCATGTGACTCTAGAGCCCAGGCATTTCATGGCTACACTATGATTTCTTCTTGAATCTGGTAAAAAGGCATTAGAACAATTGTTCAGTGATGGAGTTTAGACTTTTTACATTGATTTTCATCCTTTGTCTATTTTTGACAGACTGTTTGGATTATACTAGGAAGTCCACAGGGCTTTGTTGCCAAATTATTCTAATTGACAAGAATAGAAAGTACCGGATGCCCATTATGTACTCACAGAACATCTATGCTCTACACTCTGTTGGAACTTTTGTGTTTTCAAGAATATATTTATTCTTACCATTGGAAATGCACAGCTTCAGCTGCGAGTGAAATCAACCTCAGTCATTCTGCTACATTCGACGTTTGAAAAGAATATGCATCATTTCTTCAGTCAGCTGTATTTCTTTCCATAATGATATGCTGCATTGATCAGCTCTGAAAGTATTTACAACCCACCTCATTTTAATAAGACTATTAATACTCCTGAAGTTTCAACAAACAGTATTAATCGTTTCAGTGTTGAAATTATTGACAAATAATTTGATATGTAGAAAGGAAAATATAATCAAAGGCAACCAAATTTCATCTTTCAGCTGCTCACGGAAGAAAATACTGTTAACATAATTTAAAGTTTCAAAGAGGATTAACAGCTATGCTGGTGAGAAGTACCAAACAAAAACAACCCAGCCATAAGTTAGCAGTAGATACTGGCAATAAAACAAGATGCTCTGGTTAAGAACGTCGTATCATCCCAGAACAAAGCACCAATCCTAAATTTGTGGTATTAAAGGCATAATTCTGAAGATTTACTTCTCACATTGGTTTGGTTTGCAAAGGTCATAGTATACTCTGACGGGGAAACCCTTTGCAAGAATTTTACAGGCTAGGAGTAGAACAAATGATTGCCCCCAGCACTACAACTGTGATGAAAATCTCTGGAATTGGGTTCACATTAATAGCATGACTAGATGACAGGAATGGTAGACATTGACTTAATGTTATGAAACAAAAGCACACTGTAAGACATAATCAGAAAATATAACTTCACCTTTAATTACATATATATAGGAATTTGCACATTCTTTCTATGCAAATCAAATATACTAATTTTAATATGTAGTAAGCCTTATCCATCCAATGAACATGTTCCTTCAAAATAACACTTATCTGGGCGCCTGGCTGGCTTCGTCAGTAGAGCAGGCAATTCTCGATCTTGGGGTTGCGAGTTTGAGCCTCACATTGGGTATAGAGAGGACTTAAAAATAAACTCTTACCCCAAAGATACAGACGTAGTGAAGAGAAGGGCCATATGCACCCCAATGTTCATAGCAGCTCTGTCCACAATAGCTAAATTGTGAAAGGAGCCGAGATGCCCTTCAACAGATGACTGGATTAAGAAGTTGTGTTCCATATATACAATGGGATATTACTCAGCTATCAGAAAGAACGATTTCTCAACGTTTGCTGCAACATGGACGGCACTGGAGGAGATAATGCTAAGTGAAATAAGTCAAGCAGAGAAAGACAATTATCATATGGTTTCTCTCATCTATGGAACATAAGAACTAGGAAGATTGGTAGGAGAAGAAAGGGATAAAGAAAGGGGGGGTAATCAGAAGGGGGAATGAAGCATGAGAGACTATGGACTCTGAGAAACAAACTGAGGGCTTCAGAGGGGAGGGGGGTGGGGGAATGGGATAGACCGGTGATGGGTAGTAAGGAGGGCACGTATTGCATGGTGCCCTGGGTGTTATACGCAAGTAATGAATCATCGAACTTTACATCAGAAACCAGAGATGTACTGTATGGTGACTAACATAATAAAAAAGTATTAAAAAAATAAAATAAAATCTTAAAAAAATAATACATTCCAATACTACTGCTCGTGCTCAGAACATGTTTGAAATTCATCATTTGGAATTCTCTTAGAAGCCAGCTGAAAGACACTTGAGAAACTTGTCTAGGTAATTATAATACTTTGTTTTAGAAAAAAAATATTTGTCAATTTTCCACTTAGTAATTTCATACTACTTTTTAGTTGTTTAGTTAAAACAGTCTTATCCGCCTGCAAATGATGAGAGCAATACCAAAATGGTGACTGGTGCATGGAAGATGCTAAATTAATGTTTTGTGGGTAAATGAATAAGTGAGACACAGGCTCCAGGGATAATTCCAAGAAGGAAGCTTCATGAATTATTTGAGCAGTAGCTTCATCACTGAAAGAAGTTTATGTTCTCCCATGTGTACTACTTAGGAGGGGATGACACTTCTCTGGATGGATGAGTTCAAATCTTCACATTATAAAATCAATCACCTTATTTTTAAGTCACACTTGGTATATTCAGAGTTTAACTTCTAGTCCAAGATTTTTCAGAATTTGAATTTATTCAAATGGATTTTATATTTTGTAAGGCAAATCAGAAGTTATCTACTGCCTTATAAATAATGCATAGGGAATAGGAATAGATGTAGTAACATGAAGTTGGTTTATTATGAGCGAAAAAATATTTAACACTAGTTGTGTTCAAATACAACTGAAAAACATGAGCAATTCGTCATATCCTTTGTCCTCTTTTTATGAAGTTACCCCATTAGCAGGCTGCCACTGTAGCAATGCAACCATGAGGTTCTTAGACAGGTTTTTCTATGCATTTAATCAAGGAAAAATTACCAAAACTCACTAACCAATGGACTGACTTCAGTAAAATAGCCAGGAATTGGTGGTGGTCTAATGTTGGGTAGCGAGTTTGTGTAAATTTTTCCAATTTTCAGCCAATCATTTGGGTGCAATACACATTCAGTCAGGGCAAAATGAAACAGAACGAACAGACAAAGACTGGATTGGAGCCCTGGAATTCTGCCATTCCCAGGAGCATAGTGTAATGAAAAGATGACTATTCTAGGAGTTTCAACTGCTAGGACATCCTGAGGCTAACCCATGTATTCTTAAGCCAGTTATTGCTGCCATGGCTCCTTCTCCAAGGTACTCAGGAATTCCATGGGGGACGGGAAGTGGGTAAACTGAGTCATCCTTTCTCTTGCTGCCAATTCAGGGATTATAGTATAATCAACTTTCCCTCTATGCTTACAGTAATAGCTTATCCTTAATATCAAAGCTTTGGGATAGAAAGGACACCTTCCCTTCACAGAATTCATGGGATCTGTTGTCCTACTGGTAATTTTTGAAAATGGTTATTAAGTAGCTACTGAGCATAGGCATTATGGGAAACAAAGACATAAGTGAAAAAAAAACTGGTTTAAGCCCTATCCAGAATTGAGTGGGCAAGACAGAGACATAAGTACCTGCATTGGATGACACGCTATAGCCTGTGCTATAAAAAAGCCCTAAATCAGGATTATAGGGGTAAGAAAAGTTATCTTTATATTACCCATTCATTCATTCATTGATATAAATTAACTCACACTTTTCTTGCAATCTTTTTAAGGTAAGCTGGATAGATGTTCCTTTGAGCCCTTACATAGTAATTCATCCTTTACAAAGTGCTTTTCTATACACTGCCTCATTTATTGTAACCCTCACAACAGCTTTGTAAGGGTGATATTAGCATGATTTGCACTGCATAGGAAGGAGACAGGTTTGGAAAGAATGTTTTATACGGTTGGTCAAATATCAGAGGTGTTCTGATGTCACAGCCAGGGTGAGGAAATGGAGTGAAAGGAAGATAAAGACAGGCCCAAGGTCACAGAGCTAGTTAGTAGAAGTTCAATTTGGGAGTATATTTTGTAAAGGCACATTCTGGAAAATACCTCATCAGGAATGGAATGACCAATGTATCTATTATCCCCACCCTCGGGTCCCTGGGATGTCTGTTAGTATCTATAAAAAAAAAACTTGCTATACAGGACTTTTTAGAAGATGCACTGATATTTGCCTTGAAGTGCTTTTGGGGCCTATCTTCATAGTATGACTCTTCTTTGGCATCCAGTATGACCGTTACAAATAAGAAAAATGATGACAGGGCACCTTGATGGCGCAGTTGGTTAAGCATCCATCTGTTGATTTCCGCTCAGGTTGGGATCTCAGGGTTGTGGATTCAGGCCCTCATTGGGCTCCACGCTCAGTGAGGAGTCTGCTTGAGATTTTCTCTCTCTCTCTCTCTGTCTGTCCCTCCTGCTTGTGCTCTCTCTCTCACTCTTTCTCTCTCTGAAGTAAATAAATAAAACTTTTTTTAAAAATTGATGACAGCGATTGAAATTTTTTAAAGTATTTTCAAGAAGGGATTAGCAAGTAAGTCATCAATTTCAATCAGGAGGCTCACCCTTCCTCATTTAGTATTTAAATTAAGAATGCACTCTTTCAGAGTGCATTGTTTTACATTTAACACTGAGGGAATATTTCACGTTGGTCTCTTATGTGGACCCATTATTATTAGAATTCCAGAAATATATTCAAGTATGGCACTGTTTTTTTTTAAGATTTTTTATTTATTTATGTGACAGAGATAGACAGCCAGCGAGAGAGGGAACACAAGCAGGGGGAGTGGGAGAGGAAGAAGCAGGCTCCCAGCAGAGGAGCCTGATGTGGGGCTCGATCCCATAATGCCGGGATCACGCCCTGAGCCGAAGGCAGACGCCTAACGACTACACTACCCAGGCACCCCAAGTATGGCATTGTTAATCAGAGTAAATTTGTCTGCTGCTTGTCTTGCTGTAAGTCCTACAGTACACAGGTGGGCTGTTATAGGAATGATTAGGAAATAAGTGATTTTTTTTTCTTAAACAGTCAAAAGAATTTGAATTAAAGAAATAGATGAAAATAGGTATTAACTTGAACTTGCTCCCCATTTAGGATCCCCATTTAGGATGTTCCTCAGTTCTAATTTAAATCTGGTTTCTAAGTAAACTTTAAAGACAAAAAATATATATTACTGCTAAAATTGTAGGACTCGATCTCTGAACATGATGTGAATATATAACGTTTAGAAAAGAAAGCTGGGTTGTATGGAGATTTTGGTTAAGGATTATAAAGCCTTGGGGCGCCTGGGTGGCACAGCGGTTAAGCGTCTGCCTTCGGCTCAGGGCGTGATCCGGCGTCATGGGATCGAGCCCCACATCAGGCTCCTCCGCTATGAGCCTGCTTCTTCCTCTCCCACTCCCCCTGCTTGTGTTCCCTCTCTCGCTGGCTGTCTATCTCTGTCACATAAATAAATAAAAAATCTTAAAAAAAAACAGTGCCATACTTGAATATATTTCTGGAATTCTAATAATAATGGGTCCACATAAGAGACCAACGTGAAATATTCCCTCAGTGTTAAATGTAAAACAATGCACTCTGAAAGAGTGCATTCTTAATTTAAATACTAAATGAGGAAGGGTGAGCCTCCTGATTGAAATTGATGACTTACTTGCTAATCCCTTCTTGAAAATACTTTAAAAAATTTCAATCGCTGTCATCAATTTTTAAAAAAAGTTTTATTTATTTACTTCAGAGAGAGAAAGAGTGAGAGAGAGAGCACAAGCAGGAGGGACAGACAGAGAGAGAGAGAGAGAAAATCTCAAGCAGACTCCTCACTGAGCGTGGAGCCCAATGAGGGCCTGAATCCACAACCCTGAGATCCCAACCTGAGCGGAAATCAACAGATGGATGCTTAACCAACTGCGCCATCAAGGTGCCCTGTCATCATTTTTCTTATTTGTAACGGTCATACTGGATGCCAAAGAAGAGTCATACTATGAAGATAGGCCCCAAAAGCACTTCAAGGCAAATATCAGTGCATCTTCTAAAAAGTCCTGTATAGCAAGTTTTTTTTTTATAGATACTAACAGACATCCCAGGGACCCGAGGGTGGGGATAATAGATACATTGGTCATTCCATTCCTGATGAGGTATTTTCCAGAATGTGCCTTTACAAAATATACT
>NW_024423319.1:16385752-16404810 GCF_017311325.1 Ursus maritimus | reverse complement strand
AGTATATTTTGTAAAGGCACATTCTGGAAAATACCTCATCAGGAATGGAATGACCAATGTATCTATTATCCCCACCCTCGGGTCCCTGGGATGTCTGTTAGTATCTATAAAAAAAAAACTTGCTATACAGGACTTTTTAGAAGATGCACTGATATTTGCCTTGAAGTGCTTTTGGGGCCTATCTTCATAGTATGACTCTTCTTTGGCATCCAGTATGACCGTTACAAATAAGAAAAATGATGACAGGGCACCTTGATGGCGCAGTTGGTTAAGCATCCATCTGTTGATTTCCGCTCAGGTTGGGATCTCAGGGTTGTGGATTCAGGCCCTCATTGGGCTCCACGCTCAGTGAGGAGTCTGCTTGAGATTTTCTCTCTCTCTCTCTCTGTCTGTCCCTCCTGCTTGTGCTCTCTCTCTCACTCTTTCTCTCTCTGAAGTAAATAAATAAAACTTTTTTTAAAAATTGATGACAGCGATTGAAATTTTTTAAAGTATTTTCAAGAAGGGATTAGCAAGTAAGTCATCAATTTCAATCAGGAGGCTCACCCTTCCTCATTTAGTATTTAAATTAAGAATGCACTCTTTCAGAGTGCATTGTTTTACATTTAACACTGAGGGAATATTTCACGTTGGTCTCTTATGTGGACCCATTATTATTAGAATTCCAGAAATATATTCAAGTATGGCACTGTTTTTTTTTAAGATTTTTTATTTATTTATGTGACAGAGATAGACAGCCAGCGAGAGAGGGAACACAAGCAGGGGGAGTGGGAGAGGAAGAAGCAGGCTCATAGCGGAGGAGCCTGATGTGGGGCTCGATCCCATGACGCCGGATCACGCCCTGAGCCGAAGGCAGACGCTTAACCGCTGTGCCACCCAGGCGCCCCAAGGCTTTATAATCCTTAACCAAAATCTCCATACAACCCAGCTTTCTTTTCTAAACGTTATATATTCACATCATGTTCAGAGATCGAGTCCTACAATTTTAGCAGTAATATATATTTTTTGTCTTTAAAGTTTACTTAGAAACCAGATTTAAATTAGAACTGAGGAACATCCTAAATGGGGAGCAAGTTCAAGTTAATACCTATTTTCATCTATTTCTTTAATTCAAATTCTTTTGACTGTTTAAGAAAAAAAAATCACTTATTTCCTAATCATTCCTATAACAGCCCACCTGTGTACTGTAGGACTTACAGCAAGACAAGCAGCAGACAAATTTACTCTGATTAACAATGCCATACTTGGGGTGCCTGGGTAGTGTAGTCGTTAGGCGTCTGCCTTCGGCTCAGGGCGTGATCCCGGCATTATGGGATCGAGCCCCACATCAGGCTCCTCTGCTGGGAGCCTGCTTCTTCCTCTCCCACTCCCCCTGCTTGTGTTCCCTCTCTCGCTGGCTGTCTCTATCTCTGTCAAATAAATAAATAAAATCTTTAAAAAAAAAAGGATTATAAAGCCTTTTATAGAGAGGTGATATATTTATGAACAAAAAGTCAAGACTTTATAACATTGCTAATCTCTATCTGTCCATCAAAATGCAGGTCGAATATGCATAATATGAAAGCTATACACAAATATTTTAACAATGGTTTTCTGAAGAGTGGTGCAGTAGACACTGTCCACATTTATTCCCTTCAAACATTTGTCATGCCTTCCCTGCAAGGAGAATGTTCTCGTCTGTCCCACTGATTTGGGGCTTAATCATGAGACTTGCAATCTATGGAATAAGAGTGAAAGTTACAGTATAACAGCTCCATGTGGAGGCTTTAAGAGTCATTGCTTGTGATTACCCTCGTGGCTCATTCTCAAAATACTCTCATTTTTAAAGAGAAGAATGTGGATCAGAGTGATTAGAGACACGTTTGTAATCATAGAGCTCATGAGTCTTCAAATCTATATGGTTGGAAGTAACATTTTTCTTTTATATAACTTTCACAACTTCTGTTCATTTCAGTTACTATTTTCTCAGAATTCTTTTTTACCCAAGTCACAGTGAGTGTTTTCCTGCAGCCATTTGTTCATTATGAAGAGAAAACAGGAGTGAAGAGAATCTTCCGAAGATGCACTAGCAGGTCACAAGAAGTGATCTTTGTATGTACATTTGTGCATAAACAATACCATCTGACTTAAAATGTTATTTAAAAAAACTCCAAGATAAATATTAGAAACTAGGCTTAATATTGGCCCTTTAAGACCATAGTATATCTTCCTTAACATCTGTTAGGGAAAATGCCTACTCTGTACCCATATTAGATTTATTGCTCCGTGCTCTGCTGTGATTCCGCGATCTTTACCCACACCTTTGACATCTGGCTCCTGGCTTCTAGCCCTTTTTCAGAGTAACCTGAAAAAGTGAGTGGCATCTACCCCAGAAGATCCAGTGTCTGACATACGTCGTACAGTACAGTATGTTCTTACAGGCTGGAAATGGGAGATGGCAGTTTGGTGGTTTTCCTTTGTAAACCAGCTTGTCTTCATATATAGGCTTTCCCTCATGCTGTACTACCTTTTGCAATCACCTAAATTTCATTCGCAGGGAATTACCATCTTTCAATTCTTTCTCCAGGTATTCCTCATTACTGAGAAATGCAAATATGGTTGTTGCTGGAAACCCCTGCTGATGAAAGCAAAATCCGCATTGCTACTCAAATTATTATGACCTACCTACAGCACTTGGCTAAAGTCATTGCATAGAAGCTATTTCATAAAACATCCTCTCTTCACAAGGAAAGTGTGACAAGAATACAATGTGGTTTCTTAATTTCAGTACAATCTCTTCCTCATGCGAATGAGAGCTTGTCAGGGTGAAGAGGTAACAAGAAATCGTGAGGCCTTGTCCAACTTGACACTCCGCAGCTTGGGTAGATCCGCGCCCATGCCCACAGGTCACTGTGGGAAGTGAGGAAAGGGGCCGTTAAGAGCGGGGTTGACTCCTTGCTTCAACAGAGCGGTTCTGATTTTGTCTTTATAAACTGTGCCTGGGTAATACTTTGTTTTAAAAAGGGTTCATGGGGAAAAAATTGTTTTACATCACTGCAGTAACAACGAGCAGAGGGTTTGAAATCAGTCAGTTTAGGTTCAATCCAGGCTGAAAATATTTGACCTTGAGTGAGTAACCGAACTCTCTAAACTTCAGTTTCCTTATCTATAAAATATGGATGAATGAAGTCATGCATCCATGTACTTAGAATATGGCAGGTATTTAATAAAGGGTAGCATTTGTATTTATTATTACACAGAATAATAGGATACATAATACTTGATCTTCATCTTCAAAAATGTGTCAAGTAGGGTAGCGCAGTCGTTAAGCGTCTGCCTTCGGCTCAGGGCGTGATCCCGGCGTTCTGGGATCAAGTCCCACATCAGGCTCCTCCGCTGGGAGCCTGCTTCTTCCTCTCCCACTCCCCTGCTGTGTTCCCTCTCTCGCTGGCTGTCTCTCTGTCACATAAATAAATAAAATCTTTAAAAAACAAAAAACAAAAAACAAAAATGTGTCAAGTGATCACTATGTGAAAAGCAGAAGACTTGCTCGTTGCCCTTGAAAACTTTACAGCTTAATCGGTAAAATGATACATAGCATTAAAAAAAATCAACAATCGAACAAGGCCAAGAACTAAGTGATTTGGATTCCCTGGCTGAGGAAAGAAAAGGCTTGAATTTAAAAAATGAGTATGTTCAAGCACATGACCTCATCCTCTTGGCTTGAGTCTATGTGTGTCCACATTATGAAGACTTTCCCCAAATTGAGATGGAAACAATTACTAATTTACTGACGGCAGTACAACATCTCCATTTAACAGGGGGGAAATGAGTGCCAAGGGCAAACAGCCATAAATGCTGCTCCCTAAAGGACAAACAATCCATAGATTTTCTACGTCTCCAAGCTATCATACCATTTGCAACATGTTTGAGATGAACAAAAACAACTATTTCAATTCACTGAATTATACTAACTGAGGGTAGGCAATATGGAAGGGAGTAGGATGAATGTGTAATAATCATTGTTCACAATGAGAGTGCTTTTTGGAGAGGCCCCATAAATGTCACTGAGTTGGTTTCCACTTACTAACTCTCCAGAAATTGTGAAAAATGTTAAAACGACTACATGGCAGAAAGAACGCAAGGAGGAAACATGCACTCAGAATATTATGAGAAATTAGTCCATGACTCATGGAGGGCTGACTGATGAGCATGCCTAACCAAGCCCAGAGCTTCATCAGCAGTGTCACTCATGGATGATGCTCTATCTCTCTCCTGGTGTCATTTATTCACTCAACAAAAAGTATGGAGTGCTGTTCTGGGGCTAACACAGCCAACAAGTCAAGGCTGCTGCTCTTCAGGAAGTTACAGCCTACCGAGGGGTACAAACAAGTAATCAGAGGTGGTGCAGTCAGGACTTCGGTCAAGGCAGTAAAGGTTACAATGGAAGTTCATCTAGTGGGGTATTTAACCCAGTTGTGGGAGTCCGGGATAGCCTGAAGAGGAAATAATAGCCAACGTGAGATGCAAAGGAGGAATAAGAACGAACCAGGTGACAGAGTGGGAAGAGCAAGAAACAAAGTTCCAAGGACACAGGTGATTAGTAGCAGCAAAGGTCCAGATGCAGAGATGCTATTCTGGAAAGGACTACAAAACCAAAACCAAACAAGACCAAACAAACCCACCCACCTAAGGAGGAAGGGAACAGGACAGGAGAAGCGAGAATGGGTTAGGTTAGAAAGGGTCTTGAAAACCACGTTCAGGGCAATGGGGGAACTATGGAATGATTTTAAGCAAGTGCTTATCTTATCATGAGCAGATTTGTGGTTGAACAGTTATTCTAGAAGAAAGAGCCAGATACCTAGATGCCACTTAAGAGACTGTTACAGTAACATGGATGATGTTTTCCTGGGCGAAGATGGAGTCGGTGGGATGGAGATAAATGAACAGATACAAAAAGTATTTAAGAAATAAAATCAACAAGAGTCAGTGATTTATTAGATGGAGCAGATGAACAAGAAGACTTCTCAGTTTGGGGGATGGGCATAGCAAAGAAACAGTTATCTGCAGCGAGTCCCAATCGTGTACAACTAGAGAGAAGTGTGAAGAAAACCAGGAGAGCACAGTGGCATAGAACCTAAAGAAGAAGAGTGTTTCAAAAAGGATGGTAGTGCATCGAGTGATATAAGGTGATACTAAGAAGGGACTTAGAAGTTGGTCGATTGGGCATCAAGTAAATCACTAGTATCCCAGGCATTCTGTCAGAAGGGTTTTAATGGACACCTAACTGTACATGGGTGTTTTTATTTCCAACCATAGAGACAAAAAACCGGTAACTTGAACAACCAGCTACTATAGAACATATAGAAATGCCAGGCAAGGGGCGCCTGGGTGGCGCAGTCGTTAAGCGTCTGCCTTCGGCTCAGGGCGTGATCCCGGCATTATGGGATCGAGTCCCACATCGGGCTCCTCGGCTAGGAGCCTGCTTCTTCCTCTCCCACTCCCCCTGCTGTGTTCCCTCTCTCGCTGGCTGTCTCTCTGTCACATAAATAAATAAAAAATCTTAAAAAAAAAAAAAAAAAGAAATGCCAGGCAAAGTAAACCAAACACCCTTGAAACACATAGCTGAGACCACAGGTTATTGAATACCGTTGAGATTATTTTAAAATTACAGAAGACTCGTAAATGCAGTACAGAACATTTCTGGACACCTTTCATCCAGCGCCCCCAAGTGTTAACATCTCATAACCATGGTCCAATTATAAAAGTGAAGAGACTGAGGTTTGTACAATATAGACTAAACTATACACTGTACTCAGATTCTACCAGATTTTCCATGAAAGTCCCTCTGTTCGAGGATCTAATCCATGATAACCCATTACACTTGGTTGCCTTGTCTCCTTTGTTTCCACGACAGTTCTTCTGTCTTTCCTAATCGGTCAAGATATTGACAGTTTTGAAGAATACTAGTCAGCAATGTTGTAGAATGTCTCTCAATTTACTTTACTTTTATCTGATGCTTTCTCATGAATAGATTGGAGTTATGCCTTTTTTTTTTTTTTTTTTTTTGCAAAAACACCAGAGATGGGCTATTGATAATGCTGTACCCTTCTCTGTGCCTCCCAGGCAGGCAGGCTCGTAAGCTCTCAAGGCTCTGGACTTCTCAGTCTCCTTCTTCTTCCTCCAACTGTAGCTCTGACCCCAGCATTCATGCCTGTCCCCACCCCCAGCCCCTGCCCCAGAACAGATTATTTTTTTTTATTTTATTATTATTTTTTAAAGATTTTATTTATTTATTTGACAGAGACAGCCAGCGAGAGAGGGAACACAAGCAGGGGGATTAGGAGAGGAAGAAGCAGGCTCCTAGCGGAGGAGCCTGATGTGGGGCTCGATCCCAGAACGCTAGGATCACGCCCTGAGCTGAAGGCAGACACTTAACGACTGCACCACCCAGGCGCCCCAAGATTTTTAAAAAAATCTTTTCCCCAACAACAACAGATTTCCACCAATGCCTTGAGTAAAGTGTGCTGTTTTTCTTTCCTCTCACAGAGGAAGGATTTTATTTAATAGGGATAATGGGGGTCAGGGTCTGAGTGTTGTTCCAGCTCCTCTCATGGCGGCGGCTGTTCCCTTTCTCCTGGTCTGCACCATCAAGGGAACTTTCCAAGGACTCTCCAGTCTTTTCTGTGAGCACCTACTAAGGTACATGCAGGAAAAGCCTTCAAGATGTTGCAGACTTCCCCAATTTCTGTGGTCTTCTTGGCATTCGCAGTCTTGCCAGTGAACACCACCACTCTGGGTGAATTCTGCTCACTCTCATCTGCTCGCAGTCTTCTCCAAGTAAGCCAGAGCGCACGTCTTTTCCTTAGGTTTTAGGACACTTGGTTGCTCTGTGACTTCAAATCTCTCACGAGTTCGTGAAAAATTATGAATTAGAAGATTTTTTTCAGCCTTCTTTTTAATTGCAAAGTGGGAGTGATACTCTTTCTGGCTCTCCACAGCCTCAAGCAGAGATGCAAAACCATCTATTACTATATTTTATGTAGACGACAAAGACTGTTTCTTTAAAAATATAAAAATTCATTATTTCTTATATTCATGACCTTATTAGTTTGTCACGATTTTAATACATCTTATTACAATAGTGTTTCTCCAATAAGCATACGGCTCTATCATTTTACTTGTCTATTTAAAAGTCCATTGCCCATATTTAGAGGTGAAAGATCCTTTTGCTAATACTTCAAACCCTGCAGCTCCATACTATGCTGAATAGTACATATATGTCCTAAGCAGTACACTTTTGGGTAATTTTAATACAAAATACATGTTTTTGGAATTTACATATACAGTTTTCTGATACTATTTTTTAAAGATTTTGTTTATTTATTTGAGAGAGAGAGAGAGAAAGCACAAGCAGGGGGAGAGGCAAAGGGAGAGAGAGAGGGAGAAGCAGATTTCCCAGCGAGTGGGAAGCCTGATATGGGGCTTGATCCCAGGACCCCAAGATCATGACTGAACTGAAGTAACTGAAGTCAGATGCCTAACCAAAGAGCTACCTGGGCGCCCCCGATACTATTAAAAATAGCAATTGAAGTGCAATGAGGCACAGACAAAAGTTAAAAGATGGCTTCTGGGTTTGACTTTATTCCTCAATGTTTAGGTTGTTCTATTTAATAAAGGTATACTTTGTAAAGCATATTGTCCGGTTTTCAGATTTCTCTAAAAGCTGTTAATACCCACAGTGCTGGCTTATATTTTCTCAAGTATTCTCATATGTGAAAGTCTATTAATGTACAATAGACAAAAGCGCTGAGTACTTATTAACTATAGCTACTATTTATTGCTAGAATAACTTGTATTATTGCTTAAAGGAATCTAATTTAATTACTCGGCTACCAAATTAATAATTATTTCTGAAACGACTTGCATTCATAATTCCTCTTTATGATTATATATATATAATACATGTATATTATATGTCTATATAATATATATGTTATATATATATATATACTGTTTTCTTGTCTAACTCTAGCTCCCTTTTAACAGCTATGGAGCAAAACTATTTGTGACTGAAAGGACAGCTCATGAACTTGGAATAAGATGATTCCGTACTCACATCCTGGCTCTTCCACTTAACTAATCTTGAGCAATTTGTTACAGCTTTCTGGGCCTCAATTTACTCATCTGTAAGATGACCTCATATAGTTGGTATTAAGATTTGGAATGATATAGGCAAAGCAACTAACACAATTACTGGTGTATAGCTGAAGTTCAATAGGTAATAGCTAACATTACCATTATGATGACATCAAAGGGAATGCTGTTTATGGCAAGAGTCAAGTTGGTGATTTTAAAAATGGATAGTATAACCAGTTCTGTATTTCATACCGAAGAAAATTTCAAAAGCTGTTTGATAGTTGAGATAAAGCATATTTTTGAACAATACTTAAAAAAATATTTCTTAAACTATTATTAGCTTTCTATCTGTAAATTTTTTTCCAGCTTTGTTGAAGTATAATTGACAAAATTACAGCGTACGTAAGGTGTACAATGTGATGATGTATGCATAAATTGCAAAAGCATCCTCACAGTCAAGTTGGTTAACCTATCAGTCACTTCACATGGTTATATTTTTCAGCTGTTAGGTTTCTGAACTTGTGATTTTTCTGACTTGAGAAGCAACGTATATATGAATACCTGCCAGCAATATTCTACACATCCCAGCTCTGCTACGCACCTCTATCTCTTCTAAATACTGTCCTTCTCACAGGTTGCATGTAGGTCAAGCTATCTTATTTATCTTCCTCTGAAAGAGGAGGTGACTTGCAGGTTTTTGGCTGTGTACTTTTTTAAAGATAGCAATAGTAGCTGAACCTCATTCATCCCCGATTCATTCACCCAATAACTCCATGGTTACCATATGTCATATACTATGCTGGGACTTAAGGATCAAAACATAGATAGATATGTTCTTTTCCTTGAGACATGCAGCATTTACCAGGAAAAAAGGCATAGTACACTATTATAGGTACAACAAAAGAAAAAAGTAGAAATAGCTGTGTGAACTGAAGGAAGGAAAATGGGACGGGAATGTTGGAGGATGTGCTATTTTTGCCATTACGGGAAGGATGAGCTGAGTCATGCTAGCCAAGGAAATAACATATGCACTGAATACAGTCGTAAAAGCTTAGACTTCTCAAGGAATAGTGAGAGGGGGAGTGTGGCTGGAGTATAGGTCCCAGATGGGGTGACAGGAGATGACGCTCTAACAAGAGGGTGAGATGCGTTTGTAACAGGTTTCCTGTGCCTTGATAAGCAGTAGAGACATCATCGTGCGGCTACTGGGAATGTTACAGATGGGAGGGAATGAAAATTCCTATGTTGGCTCCAATGGGATGATACTAGGAGGTGGGGCTTTGGGAGGTAATTAGACCATGAGGGTTGATCTTTCATGAATGGGATTTGTGTCCTTATAAAAGAGACCCCAAGAGAGCTCTCTAGCTCTCTTTCCACCACGTGAAGATACAGTGAGAAGACAGCAGTTTGCAAACTGGAAGAGGGCCTTCACCAAAAACCAGCCATGCTGGCACCTGATCCTGGACTTCCATCCTCTAGAACTGTGAGAAAGAAATCTCTGTTGTTTGAAGCATTCAGCCTATGGTGCTTTGTTATAGAGGCCAGAATGGACTAAGACAATGAGCCAGAGAGTTCAAGATATCATGGTATCAGGTTTCTGAAATGTCTCAAATTAAAGCTGTTAACCTCCACTGACATCAAACTCTCAGCAAATACCTCTTAAGTTGAGTAAAATAAAGACTACTGGCTGTTTTATGCTAAAAAATTATCTGAAGAACAAAGATCTGCAAATCTTTTACCAATACTATTATCTTGGTTGTGTTCACGTGAAGGCCCTCTTCCTGGCTCACAGCCTCTCACTTGTCTTCACATAGTGGAAGAAGCTACAGATCTTTCTAAATCATCTTTTATACGGCACTAATCCCATTCAGGAGGGCTCAACTTAAACACCGTCCAAAGGCCCCAACTCCTAATATCATCATCTTTGTTGGTTAGTATTCCAACATATGAATTTTGGGGGATATGTTCACACCAAAGCATCCCCCCAAATTCCCTCAAACTAACTTGCAGTCAATATCCATTCACACTCCAGCCACAAGAAAACACACGTTTTCTGTTTCTATAGATTTGCTTTTTCTAGAATGTCATGAAAACAGAATCCTATTATGTGGTCTTTGGGTCTGGCTTCCTTCATGTAGCACAATATTCTTGAGACTCAACCATGCTCTAGAATACATCAGTAGTTTGTTCCCTTGAATTGAACCACAGAAATCTATTATATGGATTTACTGCTTTCTTTTATCCATTTGCCAGTTCATGGACATTTTGGTTCCTTCTACTTTTTGGCTATTATTACTAATGCTGCTATGAATGTTTATTACAAGTCTTTGTATGGATATAATTTGTTGTACTGAGTGTTAATAAGTTGATGTTTTAATTTTTACAAATCGGGTGAACAATTCAAATTCCTAACAGCAATATATGAAAGTTCCAATTCCTTCAAAATGCCATAAACACTTACTGTTCCTCTTCTTTATTTTAGCTATTCATGATATAAAGTGGTATCTCATTGTGGTTTTAGTTTCAATTTGCCCAATGAATTTAGCATCTTTGTTAAGCATATTTTCATGTATCTATTCATATGTCTTCTTTGGTGAATGTTTAATTAAATCTTTTACCCATTTATTATTGGGTTGTCTTCTTATTGAGTTGTAAGAGCTCTTTCTATATTCTGGATAGGAGTTCTTTAGCATATATATATGATTCGCAACTATTTACTCCCAGTTTGAGTATTTTTTTCATTTTCTTAATGGTGTCTTTTGAAGTGAGAATTTTTTAATTTTGATGAAGTCCAATTTATAATTTTCTCCAAACAGATATCCAATTAACCTACCACTGTTTGTTGAAAAAACTATCCTTTCTTCCATTTAATTGCCTTGGTCCTTTCATCAAAATCAATTGACCATAAATTTAAGTATTTACTTCTGAACTCTCGATTCTTCATACCAATACTTCAATCAATACTTCACTATCTTAATCACTGTAGCTTTATAGTATGTTTGAAATTGGGTAGAGTAAGACCTTCAACTTTGTTTTCCTTTTTCAAAATCACTTTGACTATTCTCTGTCATTTGCATTTCCAAATAAATTTTAGAAGTAGCCTGTAAATGTCTATAAAAATTTCCCATGGGGACACCTGGGTGGCTCAGTCAGTTAGGTGTTTGCGTTCACCTCAGGTCATGATCTCAGGGTCCTGGGATCAAGCCCCACATGGGGGGGGGGTCCCTGCTCAGCGGGAGTCTGCACCTCCCCCAGCTTCTGCATGCTCGCTCTCTGTCAAATAAATAAAAATCAAATCTAAAAAAATTTTCCCAGGGGATTTTTTAAAAAAGACTATTTATTTATTTGAGAGAGAGAGAGCTAGAGCAAGAGTGAGAGAGCACAAGCAGGATGAGGGGCTGAGGGAGAAGCAGACTTTCTGCTGAGCAGGGAGCCTGATGCGGGGCTCAGTCCAGGGACTCCGGGATCATGACCTGAGCTGAAGGCAGATGCTTAATTGAGTGAGCCACCCCGGTGCCCCTCCCATGGGCTTTTGATAGTGATTGCAATTAACCTAGAGATCATTATGGAAGATTTGCCATCTTTACAATACTAAATACTCTAACCCATGAACACGGAAAGTCTCTCCCATTTAAATCTCTTTATCTCAGCATGTTTTATACTTTTCAGTAAATAAATATTATATATCTTTTGTTAAGTCAATTCCTAGATATATTATTCTTTAGATGTTATTGTGAATGAAATTTTTAAAAATTTTTATTTTTAGCTATTCAATACTAATATATAGAAGGATAGCTGACTTTTGTTTATTACCACGTATCTTCACATTGCTAAACTACTTTATTAATTCTGGAAGCTTTGCAGGAGATTTCTTAGGATTTGCTAGATGTAGTATTTTGTCATCTTTGAATAAAGACAGTTTTATTTCTTTCTTTATAGTCTGGAAACCTTTTCTCCCCCTTATTGCATTAGAAGACCTACAGCACAATGTTGAATAGAGGTGGTACAAGAGTGAGGATTATTGGGGCGCCTGGGTGGCTCAGTCATTAAGTGTCTGCCTTCGGCTCAGGGCGTGATCCCGGCGTTCTGGGATCGAGCCCCACATCAGGCTCCTCTGCTAGGAGCCTGCTTCTTCCTCTCCCACTCCCCCTGCTTGTGTTCCCTCTCTCGCTGGCTGTCTCTATCTCTGCCAAATGAATAAATAAAATCTTAAAAAAAAAAAAAAGAGTGAGGATTATTGCCTTGTTCCTGATCTTGGAGGGACATCATTCAGTCTTTCACCATAAATTGTGATGATAGCTGTAGGATTTTCATAGAAACCATCTTTCAAGTAAGAGAAATTTCCTTCTGTTTCTAATTCACAAAAGCTTTTAATCAATAATGGGTATTAGATATTGTCAAATGCATTTTCTGCATCTATTGAAGATAATCATACTGTTTCTGTCCTTTTAACTTTGTAAAAACTGCCAAATTATCGTCCAAAGTGGTTATACCATTTTGCATTCCCAGTAGCAATTAATGAGAGTTCCTATTGTTCTACATCTTTGCAAGCAATTAGTACTGTCAGGCTTTTTTGTTTTTGTATTTTAACTATTCTTTTAAGTATGTAGTAGCATCACATTGTTGATTTAATTTGCAATTTACAAATAACAACGTTGTGCTTCTTTTCATATGCTTACTTGCCATCACTAAAACTTCTTTGGTGTGGATTCAGATCTTTTGTGCATATTTTAAATTGGGTAGTTTTCTTCTTGCTATATTTTAAGAATTCTTTGTACATTTTTGTTTTTGTTTATTTTTAAAATTTTTAATACTAACTCCAGTATAGTTAACATGCAGTGTTATACTAGTTTTAGGTATACAATATAGTGATTCAACACTTCCATACATCACCCTGTGTTCACCCTAAGTGTGCTCTTTAATCCCCTTCACCTATTTTACCCATCTCCATAGTCTGTTCTCTATAGTTAAGAGTCCGTTTCTTGGTTCCTCACTCTCTCTCTCTTTTTCCCTTTGCTCATCTTTTTGTTTAAGTTCCACATACGAGTGAAATCATATGGTATTTGTCTTTCTCTGGCTGCCTTATTTCACTTAGCATTGTACTCTCCAGCTCTGCCCATGTCATTGCAAATGGCAAGATTTCATTCTTTTTATGGTTGAATAACATTCCATTGTATATATATACCACATCTTTATCCATTCATCTATCACTGGATACTTGGGCTGCTTCCATATCTTGGCTATTGTAAATAATGTTGCTATAAACATAGGGGTGCATGTATCTCCTTGAATCAGTGTTTTTGTATTTTTTTTTTTTTGGTAAATAACCAGTACTGAGATTCCTGGATCATAGGGTAGTTCTATTTTTAATTTTTTGAGGAGCCTCCATACTGTTTTCCACAGTGGCTGCACCAGTTGGCATTCCAACCAACAGTGCACAAGGGTTTCTTTTTTTCCACATCCTCACCGACACTTGTTATTTAAGAGTTCTTTGTATATTTTCAATGAAAGTCCATTATTAGGTACATGTTGCAAATACTTCCTCCCAGTCTGTGGCACTTTCATTTTCTTAACTGTACCTTTCACAAAGCACAGGATTATAGTTTTAATAATATTCAACTTACCAATTTTTTAAAATTTTATCGATCATGCTTTTGGTATTTTATCTATAAACTCATCACCAAACCCCAGGTCAAACAGATTTTCCCCAGTGTTTTCTTCTAGAGATTTTACATTTTACATCTAGAAGTTTTGAATTTTACATCAAGATCTAGCATAAATATTGGGTTAGATTTTATGAACGTTCTGTGTCCAGGTTCATTTATTTGCACATGGAAATCCAATTTTCCCAGTGTCGTTTGTTGAAAAGATTATCTTTTCTCTATTAAATGGCTTCCAGCCCTTGTCATAGATCAGTTTACTATATTTGTATAGCTATATTTCTAAGCTCTCTATTCTGTCTCATTGATCTATGTGTCTATTATTTTGCCAATACCAAACTGTCTTAATTATTGTAGGTTTATACTAAGTCTTATACTGGTTAGTGTGAGTCCTCCAACTTCTTTTCTAATTCAGTATTGTCTTGACTATTCTGGGTCTCTTGCCTTTCTATATAGACTTTAGGAATAACTTGTCAATATCTATAAAATATCTTGCTGGTATTTTGATGGGGAGTGCAGTTCATTTATAAATCTAGTTGGGAATAATTGATATCTTCATAATATTAAAACTTCCAGCCCATCAACACAGAATGTTTTCTCCATTTATTTGGAGTTATTTTGATTTCTTTCATCAAGAGATTTATAGTTTTCTCCCTATAGATCCTGTACATATTATGTGAGATTTATACCCAAGTATTTCTCTTTTTTGTTGCAATTTGCTCACTGACAGTACATAGGAAAGCAATTTATTTTGTACAATAATCTTATATGTTGCTATTTTGATGTACTCATTTTTTTAGTTTCAGGAGGTTTTTGTATTGGTTCTTTGAGATTTTCTACATAAACAGTCATGTAATCTTCAAATAAAGATAGTTCTTTCTTTCTTTCTAATATATACATATGTCATTTATTTCATTTTCTTCTCCTTTTCCGGTAGCTATGACTTCCAATATTATGTTACATAGGAATGGTGAGGGAAGACATCCTTTTCTTTATCCCCACTCAATATTCAGGAGAAAGCTTACAGTTTCTCAACATTAAGCATAATGCAAGCTGTAGTTTTGTAGTTGTTCCTTACCAATTTGAGGGAGTTTCCTACTTTTTTTTCTCCCTAGATTGTTGATAGTTTTTATTATGAATAGGTGTTGGATTTTGTTAAATGCCTTTTCTCCACTAATTGATATGACCATGATATAACTATTGGTATGATAGTTTTTAAGTGCAGTATCTTTCTATTTGTTTTCTTTCTCATTCCCATTTTTCTGCTGATTTTAGGATTAAATATGCATTTTAGTATTAAATTTCATCTCCACAATTGACTTATAATTTCCTTCTCTTTATTTTTGCAGAAGCCACTGTAAGATTTTACCATATGCATTTAAAAATTATTAATTCTAGATGCATCTAATACTACATCTCCTTTCTTGTATTATCAGAAACTTACAAAATATACTTTCATTCTCTCCATTGTGCTATTTTCATCTTTTACTAAAACATATGTTAAAAAGCTTTCACAATACGGCTATTAATTCCTACTTTAAATTAATCATCTTTTTTAATCGTTTTACTAAGATATAATTTACACACTTTAAAATTCACCCTTTTTAGAGTACAGTGCTTTGGGTTTTAAATAATGCATGTAATTATGTAACCACAACCACAGTCAAGATAAAGAGCTGTCCTATATTCTCCAAATTTCCTTTGTTCTTTTATGGTCAACTATTAAAAGAAAACTGTTAGAACAAATGAACAAATTCAGTAAAGTTGCAGATACAAAATCACTACACAAAAATCTGATGCATTTCTATTCACTCGTAACAAACTTTCAGAAAGAGAAATAAAGAGAAGAATCCCATTTACTATAGCATCAAAAAGAATAAGATACCTAGGAATAAATTTAAACAAGGAGGTAAAAGACCTGTACACTGAAAACTACAAGACATTAATGAAAGAAATTAAAGACACAAATATGTGGAAAGATATTCCATGCTCATGGATTGGAAGATTAATATTGTCAAAACGTCCATACTACCCAAAGCAATCTACACACTCAATGCAATCACTATCGAAATTCCAATGGCACTTTTCAAAGAACTAGAACAAATAATCCTAAAATTTGTAAAGAATTACACACATACACCCCCCCCAAAACAAAATAGACAAAGCAATCTTGGGAAAAAAGAACAAAGCTAGAGGCATCATGCCCCCTGATTTCAAACTATATTACACAGCTGCAGTAATTAAAACAGTATAGTATTGGCATAAAAACAGACACATAAATCAATGGAACAGAATAGGGAGCCTGAAAATAAACCCACACAATAGATTTTCAGTTAATTTGTGACAAAAGAGCCAAGAATATACAATGGGAAAAGGTCTCTTTAATAAATGGTGCGGGAAAACATGCAAAGGAATGAAACTCAACCACTACCTTACACCATGCACAAAAATAAACTCATATGGATTAAAGACTTGAGTGAGACCTGAAACCATAAAACTAGAAGAAAATATAGGTGACAAGCTCCTTGACATAGGTCTTGGTGATGATTCTCCTAACCTGATACCAAAAGGAAAAACAACAAAAGCAAAAATAAGTAAGTGGGACTATTGTACACACACACACACACACACACACACACACACACACACACAAAGCTGCTACACAGCAAAAGATATGATCAACAAAATGTAAAGGCAACCTACAGAATGGGAGAAAATATTTGCAAATCGTATATCCGATCAGGGGCTAATATCCAAAATATATAGAACTCATACAATTCAATAGCAAAAAACCCCAAACAACCCAATTAAAATACAGGCAGATGATCTGAATACATATTTCTCCAAAAAAGACATTCAGGAGCACCTGGGTGGTGCAGTCAGTTAAGCATCTGACTCTTATTTATTTTGTACAATAATAAATATTGTTTATTTACTGGTTTCGGCTCAAGTCGTGATCTCAGGGTCATCAGATCAAGCCCCGGTCAGGCTCCATGCTCAGGATGGAGTCCGCTTGAGTTTCTCTCTCCCTCTTCCTCTGCCCTGCCCCCCCACAACTAAGTAAATAAATCTTTAAAAAAAGACATTCAGATGGCCAACTGGTACATGAAAAGATGCTCAACATCACTCATCATGAGGGAAATGCAAATCAAAACCACAATGAGGTATCACCTCATACCTGTTAGAATGGCCATCATCAAAAAGGGAAAGGCCATCATACAGAAAAGGGAAACTTAGTACACTGTTGGTGGGAATGTAAATTGGTGAAACTACAAGGAAAAGAGTACGGATGTTCCTCAAACAATTAAAAATAGAAATACCATATGATTCAGCAATTTCGCTTTGGGGGATTTATCCAAAGAAAATGAAAACACTAATTCTAAAAGATATATGCACCCCCATGCTCACTGTAGTATCACTTACAATAGCCAAGGTATGGAAACATCCTAAGTGTCCACCAAAGGATGGATGGATAAAGAAATTGTAGTATATATATACAATGGAATTTTATTCAGCCATAAAAAAGAATGAAATCTTGCCATTTTTGGCAACATGGATGTACTTCGAGGATATTACGCTACATGAAGTAAGTCAGAGAAAGACAAAAGCTGTATACAATCTCTCTTACATATGGAATCTCAAAAAACAAAACCAAAAACCAAAGAAAACCAAACCAAAACAAAAAACAACCTCACAGATGCAGAGAACAGGATAGTGGGTGGGAGAAATAGGTAATGGGAGTCAAATGGTGGAAAGATTTTTAAACAATGTAATTGCTGTGAAACAGATAAAAAATATTCAAAATTTCTACAAGTGCCGAACTGTTTTCCAGGATAGCTATACCATTTTACATTCCCACCAGCAATGTGTGAATGATCCAGTTTCTCTGCATCCTTGCTCGTTGTTTGTGTAATCACTATTTTTTTTTTTACTGTAGCTATTCTGAGAGATGTGGAACAATATCTCCTTGTAGTTGTAATTTACATTTCCCTAATGGCTAATTATGTTGAACATTTTTTTCATGTGCTTATTTGCCATTCTTTTAACTCCTTTGGCCAGGTTTTTGTTCAAACCTTTCAGTGCTCTTGACCACTTTCTAATTGAAGTGTCTGTTTTTATTTCTGAGTTCATGAAGTTCTTTGTAAGTTTTTATTCTTACCTCTTAGTTTCTATACAATTATACTTATTTGGAGTTTTGCACATGAAAAATTATTTCATGTGTAGACATTCAGATAAAATTAATTCAGTCTGATTTTGAGAAATACCAGTTTTCTTATGGCTCTATCAAGAAATATGTAGTTTCTTTTATGGTTTTCTATGAGTATTTGCTTTTCCACAAATACACCAGTATATAAGTTTAGAAGTATCTCTGTATGTAAATCATAGTTGTGTATGCATCCGTGCAAAATCTTCTATTTGTTTTGTTCTTTCAGTAATACCCTAGCTCTGAGAAATAATTTTAATAAAAGGAATGCAGGAAAGTCAATTGACTAATAGAGTGTTCTGAGGTAAGGCAACCAATCAAAAACCGTCAGCATCAGTACTGATATGCAGTGGAATCCATGCATCTTACATTGCTGAGTCTAAATTTTTATTAATGTTTAATTATGGACCATATATAATAGGAAAGATAATTATTATGTATTAAATGACTACATTTAGTACTTTGGAAAAAAGTTTAATCAGAAAATCCTAGAATGCACAGCTGTTATTGCTGTAATTGCAGATTGGAGCAGACATTCATCAATACTGCACGGAAACACCATGTCAAAGAGTGTGGGGAGGAGATTATGGAAAGAATCAATATCATTCTTAGTATTGATCTACATAGAAGAGCAAATTATGCATCTTTAGGTGTATAATTAAAAATAGACCCAAGTCTGCAAAGATAAATATTGACACTTACATTATATATTACAAACGGAAGCCCAGCTCCCATTTTAGCCATGCTAGATCTTCAGATCTGAATCGCCTTTCAATGACAAATGAATTGGCGCCTTGTAAGAAGGCAAAAATTTTCGTCATTTCCTTTGGTCCATCTTGACTGAGGACAAACGCTGCACGTCCCACGCAGTAGTGCAAATAATATGAACTTGGAATTCACATAGTTCTGGATCAGGATTTAAATCCTGGCGTCAGGGAAACTGAACACCTTTAAACTTTATTTCTTTATCCGTACATTGGGGAACGTATCTAATTTTGTAAGAGTATTCTAAATGATTAGATAATGTTTGTAAATGTTGTGAATTTTGTAAGAGTATTCTAAATGATTAGATAATG
>NW_024423319.1:16334751-16385731 GCF_017311325.1 Ursus maritimus | reverse complement strand
AATTTTGTAAGAGTATTCTAAATGATTAGATAATGTTTGTAAATGTTGTGAATTTTGTAAGAGTATTCTAAATGATTAGATAATGCTTGTAATGTTTGTAAATGTTTCCATCCATGTTGTTACATGTAGCTCTCGTTAGTTCTTTTTAACTGTTGTACATGATTCCCCATTTTGAATAAATTCAATGCCTTCATCTATTCCTGTTTGATGAATATTTAAGTGAAACTACAGGATCACAGGGTTTATATACATACAAGCCAACTTCGTAAGGCATTTGCAAAATCTCCCCCAGAAGTAGTGTGGTCATTTCTATTCTCGTCAGGATTTCCTGAGTTCCCTTTGATCTACATTAATGCCAATACTTCATCTTATCAGATTTTAAAATGTATGCATGGTGACTAATATAATAAAAAATTATTATAATAAAAAGTATGCAATTCTAATACATTTGAAATGATACTTCATTTTTGTTTCTATAACAGTTTCCTGCTGGTAATATCGAGCACCTTTTCATGTATATATTGGCCATTTGGTCTCCCTTTTCTATAAATTTATTATTCATAGCTCTCACTTGCTTTTTATTACTTTAATTCTTGGTTTGTAGTAGATACTACCTCTGTTGTTTATCGTAATTGAAATACGTTCCTGCCTGTGACTTGTCTTTCAATGTTAGTTATAGCTACTTTTCTTAGAATTTTTATAGTAATGTGTCACATTTATACAGTTTTCTTTATGATTTGTGGCTTTGCAACAGAGGCACCTGCTACATCTTCCACTGCAGTTAATGGAAGATCCATCCATGTGGTTTTTCCTTCATATTTCATTCGACTCATTCTCGAACACCTCATCTCCAATCAGCCAGAAAATCCTCATGGACTTAGCTTCAAAAATTATCCAGAATCCAGCCAAATACTTCTCCACACGTTATCCATTACCACACTGGTCCAGATCACCACCATCTCTAGCATGGCTCGCCGAGATAACCTCTAGACAGTCCCCTGCATTCTCCCTCTTACGCCTTTCATTCCTTTCTCTTTACAGTAGCTAGAGTGATTCTGTACACATATCCGACAGATCATATGACTACAATTCCTCTAACAGGTCCCACTTCATTCAGAGTAAAAACCAATGTTTGGACAATATTCTATTAAGTCTCCACAAAACTCCCTTCGAACACCCTCTGATCTACACTGACCTCTTTACCTCTCTGACCCCATCTTCAAATACTCTCCCCCTGTTCACCTTGTTACCAGCATACTGGCCTGCTTTCTGTTTCTGGAATATGGTAAGCATATTCCAGTACCATATTCCAGTTTTGTGACCTTCACAATTGTTCTCCACTCTTCCAGAAGATCTCTTCCACAGATTTCATTCTTTCAAATACTGCTTTGATGTCACCTTCTCAGTCAGGCATTTGCTAACAACTTGATTTAAAAATAACTTCCTCCTGGGGCACCTGAATGGCTCAGTCGGTTAAGCATCTGCCTTTGGCTCAGGTCATGATCTCGGAGTATATTGTAGAAATGGTATTCACCTGGGATTGAGGAGTGGGGGAAATAGAGAGATGCTGCTGGTCAAAGAGTATAAGCTTCCAGTTAGAAGATGAATACGTTTTGGGGATCTAAGTTACCGCACAGTGATTATAGTTAACAATACTGTATCATGCACTTGGAAGTTGCTAAGATCGTAGACCTTAAATGGTCTCCCCACAAAAAGAAATGGAATTCTGTGATGTGTTGGATATGTCAGCTATAATGCTATTGTGGTGGTCATACTGCAACACATCAGTGTGTCAGATCAACACACCGTACACCTTAAACTGTCTCGATGTTGTATGTCGATTATATCTCAATAAAGCTGGGGGGGAAAGTTTGTAAAATTAAAACAAAACAAATAAGTCTGTGCCTTCCAGCTTGAATATTGTCACCCTCCCTCTCTTAGATCTCTTATTCTGATGGAATCGATCTGCCCGTCATGAGGCAGCCCTGTGAGAAGCCCCCTGCAGTAAGGAACTGAGAATCTCCAAACAGTCATATAAGTAACTTTATAAACTGATAGCTTTTTCCCCCATCAACAAGCCTCATGAGAGACCTCAAGCCAGAGGCACATGGAGAATTGTAAGGATAAAATAATATATAATATAAAATAATATACCAACTACCTTTAGCCACAGTAATGCTGCAGAGCAACCCATCATAAGACCCTGTGGCTATGACAATCCTTTCTGTAACTCACAAGGATATAAGGTGCAGCTAAACTTGGCTGAGTTAATCTTAGCTACACTGGTTCATAACTGGGAGTCAGAAGGACTGACCTAGAATTTTTTCATCAGAGCTGACTGGGATGACCCAGCTGTGCTCCATGTAACTAGCCTGGGTCATGTTCTCATGGCAGAAAATCCAGAGCAAGCAAGCCCAATAGCACTTCTCAAGCCTCTGCTTGTGTCATATTTGCAAATATCCGATTGGCTAAAACAAGTCACAGGTACAATCCCAGAGTCAAAGTGGGAGGGCACTAAAAGAAATGGTTTATCAGTTACCTCCCTTGATTGAAGGCTGCTGATAAATTCACTGGGCATTTAAGAAACCTTGACTCGTCCGCCATAGACTCATAGTATGACCTTGAAAATGGCTTTTGTGCTTTGGGTGTCATTTCACTCCAGCAATAGTTTTATATACTATATAGAGAGAATTTCTTACTGTTTTGTATGTGTTTATGTGACGTGACTGTAACGTCATGAGGTCAGGAAAGGAGAATGAACATAGTTTGTTTATGCTAGAAATGTATTTTGCTAAGAGATCGAATGTGGGATCTGATCCTTTAACTAGTCAGCAATTGGTGAACGAAGGAATAATATCCTTGGTACTTTTGAACTAATACTATTGAACTTTATGTCATTGAGAGAGAGAGGCAATTGAGTAAACAAGAAGTACACCAGGTGAGTTTCACTTCCAGTATGAAGGAGTGAGCTTCTAACAAACAAATCCTCCCAGAAATAATAATAATAAACGCTGGATGAATTATATTTAAAATAACTACTACTATAATTATTTTTAAAAAATAAATAGTGGGCTGGAGATTTAACCGGGTATGCAGATTTTGGAGGGGTGTGAAAACTTGGGGCAAGCGATTGGCATGGAGTGAAATTGTTGGGTGTGTGTATGTATATGTGTGTGTGCACACACAGACACACGCTGTGCTCCGAGGGTCGGTGTACTGCCTAAAACTCCAAAATAAAACAGGTGTGTAAGGAAGAAGCAGGGGAAGGGGCCTGAGAACACCAGGTTGCTGGGTGGTAGAGGTCCAGGAGGAGAGAGTACTAGAGAAGGTAAAATCATAATAATGGTTTTAAACTCGTTTCTGGATGAATCCTGAACCACATATACATCACACAAACTAAAAGCAATTTACACTTACGGGTTAAAGAACTGAACTGAGATCTGAGTTTACCAAAGGCGTGACAGTCTGCCTGTGAGTCTAACCAATGAAAATGGTTGAAATTAAAATTTTATCAATTTTATATTAATAAAACCAAGAGATGGCAAGTATGGGGAGTAACTGGATCTCTCAAATATTGCTGTAGAAAGTGACAAATGGTATGGTTACTTTGAGAACTACTTTTTCTTTTTTTTTTGAAACCTCAAACAAACAGGATATGACCCAGCTATCCCGATCCTAGGTATTCACTCGGGAGAATGAAAGCTTAGATACACACAAAGACCAGTATATAAATGCTGATAACAGCTATATTTGAAATAGCTTTATACATAATAGCCAAAAAGTGAAAGCAACCCAAATGCTCATCATTTCATTAATGGATGAATAAAATGTGGTATATCCATACAGTAGACTACTGATACAAGGATACAGTGGTAACTCCCTTCCCACAAGGCAACACAGCTCTGGTACCGTTCACCCCTGAGAACTCTAACTGGGATACAGTTGAAGCTAGTCTTCAGCTAAACTCACAGTTGAAGCTACTCTTCTCTAAACTCACAGCTTTGCTACGCTTCATTCCTTACTCTAACCGGCTTTCCTCACTTACTTCCCAGTGCCTCCTGAAAGCACTCAATCATTATAGCATTTGCACAAGAATATCCTTCCCATGCTCCTTTCTAAGAAATAACATGCTAAGACAATTGGTAACATAAGTGTGCCTAGGAAGCAGATTCTAAGAATGTGGATTTGGAATTTGGTTACTCACCGCTGGCTGGCAAATCGCTACTTGGAGGCTGGGTATTGGTATTCTCTGGAATGTTTTGACAATACAGTTGTTATTCACTGTGGTGGACTGAGATGAGATACAGGTAAAAGGGAATGGACTGACCTGTGCAGTATTTCTGTCATTTAAACAAAGACAGGGAAATGGTAATAGTAATTGTAAAACTGGCTAGCCATTGTTAGGTGCCAATGATGTTTTGAAGAGAAAAAATAACAAATTCAATTCAATTAATCATCAGTTCAGAGCAAAGTGTGAGTTAGAGGGCTCCGTAGCAGTGTTTAAAGAAACTCGTATCTCTTGCTACCACAGGTTCGGCTGAGCTAAAGATCAGACAGACCCAAGACTTAATTGTTTGGGTAGCAGAATTTCAGAAAATGGTGAACGGATCTCACACTTGGCAAGCATCCTTGGCCAAAGTCAGAGCCCTAAAATGGTTGAAAGCTGGAATATGGGATAGTGATTTTTGCATAAATACGTTTGAGAATCTTGAAGCTCTAGATTTTCTTAAATCCTCTGAGCCTACAGAGATGGCTCACCGCTGCTTGAGAGAAGAGCTTTCTCACTTGTCTTTCTTACCATGCTGAGGATCTTTATACCATGCAGAGGACGACAGTGACACATGCCCTACATGCCCTCTTTCTATCTGTATCCACAAGACTAATATCTATGTTCAGATCTCAGCATGAGCCCTAGAATTAACAAGCATAACATGGTCACGGGTTACAAGGCCAACATATAAAAGTCAATCCAATTGCTATATACTACCAATGTACAATCGTGAAGTGAAAGTTTTTACAATACCACTTACGATAATAACTCAGTATCTCCATTTTTTGAGTTAATCTAAGAAAACATGTACTAGTTCTGTATGCTTAATCCTAAAAAAACACTGATGAAAAAAATAAAAGAAAAACTACATAGAACAAAGAGACACTGTTTGGAAGACTCAAAATAGTAAATACGTCCACTCTCCCTAAATTGATCTATAGATTGAACATGATTCCAACCAAAATCCCAACAAGAGGGGCACTCCTGATGTCTGACTGTGAGTTCGAGACCCATGTTGTGTGCGGAGCTTACTTAAAAAAAAAAAAAAGCCCAACAGGATTTTTATGGATTTAGAAAAACTGAATTTAAATTTTATATGAAAAAGTAAAGGGACCTAGAGTAGATAAAATAATTTCGGAAAAAGAAGAAAGTGGAAAGAACAGCATTACCCTGTTTTAAGAGATAGGACTTAAGCTATAGCAAGCAAAACATTGTAGTATTAGCAAAGAAATAGACACATGGATGAGTGTAACAAAACAAAGGACCTGGAAACCAAGCCACAAAAAACGACTGACACCTTGACAAAGGTGTAAAACTCACAACCCCAAGATCAAGAGTTGCATGCTCCACCGACTTGAGCCAGCCAGGTTCCCTTTTGCCCATTTTTAAAAATTTTATCTTTATTTTTTTTTTATTGTGTAATGTTAGTCATTAGTTTTTGATGTAGTGTTCCATGATTCATTGTTAGGGTATAACATCCAGTCCTCATCACAACATGTGCCCTCCTTAATACCCATCACCGGGCTAACCCATCCTCCCATCCCCTCCCCTCTGTAACCCTCAGTTTGTTTCCTAGAGTCCAGAGCCTCTCATGGTTCATCTCCCCCTCTGATTTCTACCCCTTCAGTTTTCCCTTCCTTCTCCTAATGTCCTCCATGCTATCCCTTATGTTTCACATATAAGTGAAACCGTATGATAATTGTCTTTCTCTGCTTGACTATACCTCAAATTCACAAAAACCATCTATGAAATGCCCACAGTGAACATCATTCTCAATGGGGAAAAGCTGAGAGCTTTTCTCTTAAGATCAGGAACACGACAAGGATGCCCACTCTCACCGCTATTGTTCAACATAGTACTAGAAGTCCTTGCAACAGCAATCAGACAACAAAAAGAAATAAAAGGTATTCAAATTGGCAAAGAAGAAGTCAAACTCTCTCTCTTTGCAGATGACATGATACTTTATGTGGAAAACCCAAAAGACTCCACCCCCAAATTACTGGAACTCATACAGCAATTCAGCAATGTGGCAGGATACAAAATCAATGCACAGAGCTGGGTTGCTTTTCTGTACACTAACAATGCGACTGTAGAACGAGAAATTAGGGAATCCATTCCATTTACAACAGCACCAAAACCTATAAGAAACCTTGTTATAAACCTAACCAGAGAGGTAAAGGATTTACACTCTAGGAACTACAGAACACTTATGAAAGAAATTGCCCATTTTTATTTGAGTTATTTTTTTGCTGAGTTGTAAAAATTCCTCATATATTTTGGATGCTAGACCCTTACCAGATATGTAAGATTTGCCAGTATTTCCTCCCATTATGTGGGTTGTCTTTTCATTTTCTTGATCATGTGCTTTGATACACAAAATTTCCCAATTTTGATGAAGTCAAATTCTTTCTTGGTTGCTTGTAATTTGAGTGTCGTTTCTAAAAAAGCATGGCCATATCCAAAGTCATAAAGGTTTATAGCTAGGTTTTCTTGCAAGGGTTTAATAGTTTTAGCTTTATATTTAGGTCTGTGGCTCATCTGGACTTAATTTTTGTATGTGATGTAAGGTAGGGGTCCAAACTCATTCTTTTGCATGTGACGTGTCAAAAAATGGCAGTAAAATAACTGAAAAGAGGATCGTTTCCACATAAAATTGTCTGGTTAAGCTTCTTGAAAAAGAGAAATCAACTGACCATACATGTAGATGTTTATGTCTATACTTTAAATTCTTTTCCTTTGATTTATGTGTCTATCTTATGCCAATACTGCACTGGCTTGATTACTGTAGCTTTGTAGCTGAAATTGGAAATTGTGAGTCCTTCTAGTGTGTTCTTCTTTTGCAAGATTTTTTTTTACCTATTCTAGGTCCCTTAAATTTCCATGAGCATTTGGGAACCAGCTTGCCAATTTCTGCAAAAATGCCAGTTAGGATTGAATCCGTAGGTCACTTAGAAGAGTATCACCATCTTAACAATATTGAGTCTTCCAATCCATGAAAACAGGAAGTCTTTATTTAGGTCTTCTTTAATTTCTTTCAATAATATTTTGAAAATTTATATGTATAAGCCTTGTACTTATTTTTTTAAATTCCCCTAAAGATTTTGGGTTTTTTTGATGCTACTGCAAATGGAAATTACTTAGTTTTTTTAAAATTATTGTTCCTTGCTAGTTTATAGAAATACAATTGAGGGCGTGTGGGTGGCTCAGTCGGTTAAGTGTCTGACTCTTGATTTTGGCTCAGGTTGTGATCTCAGGATCGTGAGATCAGGCCCTGTCTCAGGCTCCATGCTCAGTTGGGAGTCTGCTTCTCTCCTTCTCCCTCTCTCTCTGCCCCTCCCCCCTGACACACTCACTCTCTAAAATAAGTCTTAAAAAAAAGAAATACAATTGATATATGTATTTGATCTTGTATCTTGCAACCTCACTGAATTCTTATTTGCTCTAAGTTTGTGTGTGTGTGTGTGTGTGTGTGTGTGTGTGTGTGTATTCCACAGGATTTATTTTATACAATCTCATGTCATCTGTGAATAAGGATAGTTTTATTTCTTCCTCTCCAATCTGGATGGCTTTTTTAAATATTTATATATTCTTGCCTAATTGCTCTGGCTAGAACCTTCAGTACAATGTTGACTATTAAGGGATAAGGGCAGACATCCTTTCTTCTTTCTCACCTTGGGGGAAAAGCTTTAAGTCTGGCAATAATCTCTCTGACATCGGCTATAGCAACATCTCTAGATATGTCTCCTGAGGCAAGGGAAATAAAAGCAAAGATAAACTATTAGGGCTACATCAAAATAAAAAGCTTCTGCACAGTGAAGGAAGCATTCAACAAAACATAAAGGCAACCTATGGAATGGAAGAAGGTATTTGCAAATGACATATCTGATAAAGGGTTAGTATCCAAAATATATAAAGAACTTATACAACTCAATAACCAAGAAACAAATAATCCAATTAAAAAATGGGCAGAAGACATGAACAGACATTTCTCCAAAGAAGACATTGAGATGGCCAACAGACCCATGAAAAGATGCTCATCATCACTCATCATCAGGAACTGCAAATCAAAAGTACAATGAGATATCAACTCACAGCTGTCAGAATGGCTAAAATCAACACCACAAGAAACAGTAAGTATTGGTGAGGATGTGGAGAAAAACGAACACTAGTGCACTGTTGGTGAGAATGCAAACTGGTGCAGCCACTCTGGAAAACGGTATGGAGTTTCCTCATTAAATTAACAACAGAAATACCCTATGATCCAGGAATTGTGATATTATACTGGGTATTTAGCCCCAAAACACAAGAACACTAATTCAAAGGGATACATGTACCCTTGTGTTTATAGCAGCATTATTTCTAATAGCCAAGTTATGGAAGCAGCCCAAGTGTCCATCGATAAATGAGTGGATAAAGGAGATGTGGTGTATGTATACAATGGAATATTAGTCAGCCATAAAAAGGAATAAAATCTTGCCATTTGCAATGACATGGATGGAGCTGGAGAGTATGATGTTGAGCAAAGTAAGTCAGTCGGAGAAAGACAAATACCATGTGATTTCACTCATATGTGGAATTTAAGAAACAAAACAAATGAGCAAAGGAAGAAAAGAGAGAGAGAGAGAGAGAGAGAGAAGCCAAGAATCAGGCTCTTAACTAGAGAGAACAAACTGATGATTACCAGAGGGGAAGTGGTAGAGGAATGGGGGGAGAAGGGGGATGGGGATTAAAAAGTATACTTACCATTATTTAATAAAATAAAACAAAAAGATTTAAAAAAAAAGAATTTCCCTTCTACTGCTAGTTTGTTGTGGATGTGTTTACTTTGATGCTCAATGAAGTTTGCCCTTTATTCTATTAATCTGCTGTACTCGACCTACTTTCCCTCAGCGCTATCCCACACTTGGCCCCTGCTCGACATAGGGGCTGACATCTGCAGGCTGCAGTTCTTTACACGCTGCCAATCGTAATGATTTTCTAGTGGTAAACTTATTCACATTCATAGGAGAAACTCAACTCTCTCCCTGGCAGTCAAATATGTTTAAGAGTCTGTTATAATTAATATGAAAACAAAAACATGCCTCCAGATTATGAAACTTCCTCTAAATATCCTCTTTTGTCCTCTTTAAAGCCTACTCAAAACACATTTTAGTTAGTGTGTGTGTATACATACACACATAAATTTTAATAGCATAAGTAGTAGAGTGAGGTATTCAGCTTGTAAAATCTTCAAGCACTGCACACGAAGACATGCAATATACTACCTGTATGATGCGGCTAAGTGGTACTCAGTGAGAAATGGACAGTCTTAAAAAGATGTATTAGAAAATAAATGCTTAAAACAGCCAGGCACTTCAGAAGGTCTGGAATGAACAGCGCATTTGACCTAAAGAAGTAAAAGCCAGGAAATAATGAAGATAAATGCAGAAAATAATGAAACCGAAAACAGCAGCGCCAACCACCACAAGCCATTTCTGGAAATACCTATAAGGTAGCCATTTTTGCAATAATGATCAATTACTAAAGAGAAAAGCAGGAACAAACAAGTTAAATTTGTACAAAATTTAGATGAAGAGAGTTTACTATAAGGGAATGCAAGTTCCCTCAGGATAACCAAACCATGGGGAAATATTTCCACATTTAGAGGTATAGAGGAATTTCAGCTAATAAGGAGGGAATGATAGAATGCTTATTCTGCGAGCCCATAATGGATTAATAGATAGAGGTGATAACCATCAATGACTGCTAACATCAACACAAAGGGAAACAACCAGGCAGTGTAAGCTTCCTAATGGAAGTACACACCCTCAGCTGTGGAGTGGTCTTCTGGAAGGGAGGGAGGGAAAAAACAAGCAAACACCAATCTGATCAAGCTTCTGCCTTTACCAGTTTAAAAAATACAGAGAGCTGGAGAACCTGTTGGGTTACCACTGTGAGCAAAATCCAGACTATGGGAAATGGAACAAAGCACAAGACTTTTTTTTTTTTTAATGCAAGGAAAAAGCAGTGCTATAGGGACATTTTGTAGATTAAGAGAAACGTATGGGACATAAACAACCAGGATGTATATACCATATTTATACATCAATTCAAAAAATATTTTTAAAGTAATTGGGCTGTCAGATAAGTATGAAAAAGTGGATATTTGATTCTAAGGACTTTTTTAGGTATAGTTATTATATTAAGTTTATGTTTTAGAAAACATTCCTTATCTTTCAGAAATGCATGCTGAACTACTTAGGGGCAATGCTTTAGATTTAAAAAAAATTTTTTTAAAGATTTTATTTATTTATATGACACAGAGAAACAGAGCACGAGCACGAGCAGGGGGAACAGCAGAGGGAGAGGGAGAAGCAGGCTCCCCACTGAGCAGGGATCCCGGTGCAGGACTTGATCCCAGGACCCTGACATCATGACCTGAGCCAAAGGCAGACCCTTAACCGACTGAGCCCCCCAGGCGCCCCATGATGCCTTAGATTTGCTTCACGTTGCAGTTGCAGGATGGGTGAATAGTGGAGGTATAATCGGAAATGCATTGGTCACATATTAATGATTGTTGATGCTGAATGTCAGGTATATTGAGTTCATTATACTGTTCTCTCTATTGGTATATGAGTTTGGGAGTTTTTGTGATACTTGTTATTATAAGTATCATACCACTAAATTTGAAAGCCTAAGGGAAACGGACCATTTTTTAGAAAATAAAACCAAATTCATCCATAAAGAAACATAAAACGTTGATTCAAAAATACAAATGGAAACCATATTCAAAATTTAAGTCACTCTCAAATGTCTGAGATAAGACTATTTTGGAGACCACTTCTATCAAATGCTCAGGGGAATTAATTGCCAGGTTTGTAAACTTTTCCAAAGCATACCAAAAAGGGGGGGTGGATATTATTCAACTCATTTTTCCCCAGTCAGCTCCCCTTGATTAAAAAACCAAGTGAGGACCTCGCCCCCAATCCCACTAACAGAACACTTGAACCAAGCTCATTCATATGACAATAAATTTCTCAAATAAAATAGCATAGTTAAGAGAGCGGGGAATTCAGTGAGCAAACGGGCTGTGTCCAAGGAATGAAACTATGACTTCACACTGGAGAACACTTTCAACCGCTAACCCCTACATAAACAAATGAGAGGGGAGCAAGGGTTAGTGCCAGTGAGCATCGAAAAAGCCTTTGGAAGAAACGCAACACGTGTTCATGGTACAGACTCCGGCAAACTAAGAATAGAAGGGAGCCTCCTTTTCCCAAATTTGACTGCAAGCATGGTTCGAGGTGAAATGTTAGAAGCATTCACATTAAAGTCAGGAACAAGACAGATCTATACTCTTTAGAACTGCACTGGAACACAAAGCCAGAGATGTGGATGTCAAAATAAATAAGAGATAAGAATATTGAAAGGAGATACTATTTGTTATAGAGATGACCATTTGCCTAGAAAATTAAAAGGAAGAGGTGTGTGGAATATATTCAAATGGATAAGGGACTTCAGAAAGCCTGTATAGAGGAGGTCAACATAGCAAAATCAAGAGCCTTACCGCACAAAAGCAGTAACTACTTAGAACATGTAACACATAATATTCCATTCACAATAGCAACAGAATCCAGAAGTTATCCAAGAGGAACTACAAATCACAAAAATGTATAAGATCTTTATGGAGGCAAATATAAAATTTTACTGATCGATTCAGACGAAAATTGTCCCAAATAGAGAAGTACACCATATTCCCTAATGTGAAACAAACTATCGTAAAGATGCTAATTCTCCTTCAATTGTTTACAGATGTAGTGCCTTAACTATGGTTGCCAAAATGATAGTGAAGTTTGTGCTGCTGTCTTCCACTCCCAAAACTCAACCCTGGAAAACTCCAGAAGGGAGAATGAAAACAATGGTGTATTAGCTTCCTAGATCTGCTGTATCGAGCTGCCATGAACGGAGCGGCTTAAACAACAGGAATGAACTCACCTACAGTTCTGGAAGCCAGAAGCCCCAAATCACTCACTGACCTGAAATCAAGACGCTGACAGGGCCACACTCCGTCTGGAGATCCTGGGTAGAATCCATTCCTTGCCTCTTGCAGCTTCTGGTAGCTGCTGGCCTTCCTCAGCTTGTGGCAGTGTAACTGCAATCTTCAAGGTCAACATCTTCAAATTTCCCCGGGCTCCATCTTCACCTTGCCTTCTTTGTCGATCTTCCTTCTGCTGCCCTCTTCTAAGGATATAAGGGACTGCATTTAGGGCCCACCTGGATAATCCCGCTACTCCTCTCCCTTCGAAAGATTCTTAGGTTAATCACATCTGCAAAGACCCTTTTCCCAAAGAAGGCAGCATTTACAGGTTCTGGAGACTGGGAGATGGCATCTTTGGGGGGACACTTTTCAGGCGTTCAACAACAAAATCGAAGCAAAGCATGAGAAATCCCTGTGTTGAACTGGTACCTGTTTGGGGAGGCAGCAGTGGACTTCAGGAGGGCCCATGGGAAGAACAGGTTTAAATGTCTGCCCTGTTTCACCGAAGGAATCTGAGGCATCACCTCGGACCACGGACGCCAGTGGCCCTGGGGTGGTACCAGGTATCAGGAAACATTGGCTTGATTGCTGCTGTGTGCCTGCGGGGGTCTGCGCTAATAACCGGCTGAAACCACTTTAGCGAGGGAAGCCTGGCCTTAAACAAATATTGTGATAGAATCAGAAGAAGGTCTGCAGAGGGAATCGCAAGCATCAGAGCGAACTGCACAAACACACATGCTTGCGCGAGCTACAGAATACACTTCTTAACATCAGCGAGGCTTAAGAAAGCTGGAAAGTACTCTACTGGACAATGCAAGATCGGAGAACCTCAAAAGGGCAGGAACTCCGCAAACCATGCTGCTTAGCCACTGCGGTGTAGGAAGTGAAGCTTCAGAACAGAACATTGCCAAGGTCTACGTCTTTTAGGTGAGGAGACAGCATAGGAAGGCGGCTTCTTCTCCGAATTTCCACCACCTGTCACGGGTGCCGCTGCCGCCCCGTCTAGCGTCTGGCCTGAGACACAAAACCTTCCGGTAAGAGCAGCGCAGCTGTAGAGGGGGCAGACTCCCCCAGCAAAGAGCCCCATGAGTGAGGAGCGGGGGGTCCACCCACCCCGGAACAACAGTGTGGACCCCACAGAATCCCACTGCACCCCACGTCAGCCCTGGTTGACGCCCGGCAGGGCTGTCGGGATAAGCGAAGCACCCCCTCATTGGCAGCTCTGGGAACCGGGACGTGCAGCCTTGATTCGAGGGTGTGCGGAGGAAGAGGGCTCAGGCCGTTCCAGGCGTCAAAGCGATGACCCTGTGGGAAGGCTCAACTGACCTCCCACCGCAGAGCGGAATGGACCCCAGCCCTAATGGCCTGCTTTCAACCCAGGGAGGCCCGAGGCCGGGTCCTTGGATTTAGTTTCCTGACTTCAACCTCCGAGTCTGAAGGAGATGAGGCTTCAACTGGGCTGACTGGACTCGGGTCAGCAAAGGGACGGGTCCCAGACTCTGCTGGGTGTCAAGGCAAGGATCCGGAAGGAACCTCCCCCTGCAGCCAGAGGGGTTTTTCACCGGCACCCCCGTCTGCTATCTGTTCTGTAAAGCTCCGGGCATGGATGTCAGGCAAAGCCTACCCAACACTTACCTGTCACGGTGTCAGGGAGATGAGAACATCCTCAGGCCAGCGGAATGAAAGGGTCCCAGGCCTGTCAGGAGGAAATGGGAATACCTAGAGAATGACTGAAATACCTCCACCTTAGAACTAGAGGGGTCCCCACAAAAATCTGCCCTGACTCCTGTTGTCACTCCTGGAGATCCTGGGTAGCAGGGAAGGATAAGCACCCCTGCCTCATTTCTGGATCAGGGATGTCAGGGAGATGAGAATCTTGGCCTGCGGGGGCTAGCGTCAGCTCAGCAGGCATCAAAGTGAGGGCTCTGAGGAAGGGCAGGGAAGCTCCCACCACACACAGGAGGCCCTGGGAAGACTGGAGCCGTGGCCCGGTTGAAGGATTCTCGGGTCAACAGAATACAGGTGGCCTAAGCCCTGTCAGGAGTAGCTGCTACTACATTGAAAAGGACTCAGAATGCCTCCCCACCCCAGAGAGAGGGCATCCCACAGAAACCTGGCCTGCCCCTGCTGCCAGGCCTGGGAGACCTCAGGCAAAATTAGCTGGATTTGGCATCTTTTTACTTTTGTCTCAGTGGTCTCAGGGAGGTCTGAGAAAAAGGCATGGTGGGGGTGGGATACAGATATAAAGCTGAATATCCTGAAGGAGAACTGCAGGTACCCCTGTCCCAGAACAGATGAGCCCAGCCCCTGCTGTCATACCTGGGAGACACAAATTAGGGGTGGCCAGTTGTGGTAGGCGATCCCTTCCATGATGGCGTTGCAGGTGGTGGTAGGCGATCCCTTCCATGATGGCGCTGCAGGTGGTGGTTCCTCTCAGGGAGGCCTTCAATCTGAGGATGCAAAGTCAGGTCAGCTGAGGTAGAGGATGGAGCAGGCCCTGTCAGGAGTAAATATGAGTAACAACCTGGGCCCTCCTACTATAGACGAAGGAGGCCCCTGCTATGAGCCCTGGGCAAGTATACCAGAGGTGGTGTCCCTTACTTCTTCCTCAGAAGAAAGTCAGAGCTCAGCAGAGTGGTGGGGCCCAGACCCTGGCAGAGGAAAGATTAGGACTCTGAGCACTAAGAGAACCATCCACCCCCGAACAGTGGGGACCTCACAGAGTCTGGCCGCAGCCCTCCTGTCAGCACTGGGGACCCAGGACTGTGCCTGTAGTCTACATCCCGAGCTGCCCCTTCAATTCCCCTTATAGGAGCTCTAAGAACTGGGAGGTGAAAGCCTGGGTCTGAGGCCCATGTTGTCAGGTCAGCGTATCAGAGAGGGCTGGCACCGTGCCAGGAGTCAAGGTGAAGCGCACACCCTGAGTGTCTACCAAGGGCTCCAGAAGATGGGACCCCACAATGCTTGACCATCCGTGGCCTATCTCAGTCTAGAAGCCTCAGGCTGTGCCAGCTGCACCCTGAGGAGCTCTCTCAATTCCTCTTTCGGTTCTTGGGAAACAGGCCACCCAGGAGAACAGGAGCCCTGTGAGGCCCAAGAGCATCACCAAAAAGGAGACCTGGAAGCTGCCTTTATCTGAGCTGTCATGGATGAGTTTCTCACCTGAGGCCACTGATGCTTTCCCTCCGCCCCCAACGTCTGGGGATCCCCAATGCCCACCCTCCTGCAAGCTACACCCGATATAAGTCATCATGCCTCTGGGTCAGAAGAGTGAGCACTGCCAGCTTGAGGAAGACTTTCAGGCCCCAAGACAGCCCTGGGACCTGTGTGCAGGGTCCCATGCCTCAGGAGGAAGAAGCCACAACCTCCTCCTCTTTCTCCTTTGATCCTGGGCACCCCAGACGTGGTGCCTGCTGCTGGAAAACCATGTGTTCCCCAGAGTTCTCAGACAGCCTGCTCCTTCCCCACTGCCATCACAGCCACTCCATCGAGTCAATCTGATGAGAGTTCTAGAAGCCAAGAAGAGAAGGGACTCCACCAGAGCCTAAGTCCTTGCTCAGTGATGCACTTAACAAAAAGGTGGCCAAATTGGTGTGGTTCCTGAGTGTCAAGTAGGTAACAAAGGAGCCCATCACAGAGGCAGAAACACTGAAGAGTGTCACCAAAGAGCCCTGAGATCTTCAGGAAAGCCTGTGAGTGCATGGAGATTGTCTTTGGCATTGAGGTGAAGGAAGTGGACCTTGCCAGCCACTGCTACACGATGGGATGCCGAGCGGTGAGCAGGGCATGCCCAAGACTGGCCTCCTGATGCTGCTCTTGGGGGTGATCGTCCTGGTGGGCGACCGTGCCCCCGAGGAGGAGGTGTGGGAGGCGCTGGGAGTCATGGGGGTGTACGCAGGCAGGGAGCATGTCATCTACAGGGAGCCCGGGGAGCTCCTCACCAAAGTCTGGGTGCAGGAAGGATACCTGGAGTACTGGCAGGTGTTGGACAGTGACCCTGCCTGATACCGGTTCCTGTGGGGTCCCAGGGCCCATGCCGCAACCAGCAAGATGGAAGTCCTACAGTTTTTTGCCAAGGTCAATGGCACCAACCCCACTTCCTTCCCATGCTGGTATGAGGAAGTTTTGATACACCTTCTGTATATCCTCTTTGGTGAAATATTCTTTCATATGCTTTGCCACTTATTTATTTATTTAAAGATTTTATTTATTTGAGAGAGCATGCGTGCATAAGTGGGGGGGGAGGGGCAAAGGGAGAGGGAGAAGCAGACTCCCTACTGAGCAAGGAGCCCAATGCGGGACTCGATCCCAGGACCCTGAGATCATGACCTGAGCTGAAGGCAGACGCTTCACTGACTGAGCCACCCAGGCGCCCCTGTTTTTTTTTTAATAAGTTTTTATTTTTATGTAATCTCTACATCCAATGTGGGGCTTAAAGTCACAGTCCTGAGATTAAGAGTCGCATTTCTACTGAGCCAGCGAGGTGCCCCTCAAATATCATTCCTCATAACAGAAAGTTTAATTAGCTTCAGAATCTAACTTTATGAATGACGATGGTCACACATTTAGAGTTGTTCATCAGGTTTGTGTGTTTTGATATTTTGCAAAACAAATCGTTAGACCCCCCATCTTTTTTGTGACCTGGAACGAGATAACAAGGCATTAGAATAGGAATCCCTTGGAGATGTGAGCAAGTGTGGAAGCAAAATCAAGGCGTTCACAGAATAGAGGCAAAACATAAAGGACGGCTCTCTCTTGGATTCACTTACCCTTTTTAGTCTGTCATGTAAACTTAAGTGATGCCTACCAGGGTTGTTTGGCTTATTCAAGGACGTAGGAGAAATTAAATCTGAAATGAATTCTTTCTCACTGGCTCGTCTATTTGCCAAACATGAATTGTTGAGTGCTTGCTCTTTGGAAGGCTCTGTGTTAGTAAGGGGGATCCTGGGATCAGCAGGGCACACCCCCACCCAGAGAATGGTAGAGATTCAGAGCAGCAGTCCTATCGGGAAGATGGTGAGATGTCCCCTAAGAGCTACAGGACAAGGTAAAAATAAGGAGCAACCAAGTGTAAGAACCCTGAGCCAACACCATCTGGGGCATTGGGAAAGTGCACTTCCTTCTGTGGGAGTGAATTTTAAGTCCTGCTGGGGCCAGACTCTCAAAAGGCATGCCTTACGGTTGAGAGAAAGGTCTGGAACAGAAAAGTGTCCTAGCAGTTACTTTTGGATCAGGGATAAATCAGAGAGAAATAACTCTACCTGAGGCAGGTATGGAACGTGTTCTGAGCTCTTTTCAAAGCCCAGTGTAGTTGAACACAATGCACGAACCAGGTGTTCTGCAAGGATTTCTCGAGAAATAGGGTGATACTTCCTTAAAGTGATGGCAAGAAGCCACTAGGATGGCACTCTTTTCCCTGGCCTGGGAGAGCCAGAACCTTCTCCATTAAAATGGCATTAGACTTAGGTTACTCTAAGTGGATGTTGGCCCTCTCTAAGCAAGGACTAGTTTTTTGGTGGGGTGAAAGGAATGGAAATAGTGTTTTGGATAGAAGAGCAGCTGGAAGGGTTAGAAGGAGTTGGTCTTTGACTTGACTGAATTCTAGGAGCTTTGAGTTGGATCCGGCTGGTGAAGACTAACCCACAGCCCCACACCCAAACCAAGTAGTCTATTCTCTAAGTGGGAATTTGCTGACTTAGATTTATGAAGCAGCATCTCTGACTGACTTGGTGCCCAGTGTCTGAGAGTATTCTCTGAGAGGACCTGGATCACCAAACAAATTCCCAGAGGAGAGGGTGGAAGGCTCTGGGGCCAAAATCATATTAGAAGCAACGGTCATCTGTCAGGAGCTTGGCTGAGTGGGACCAAGAGCTAAGGGGCCAGGTATCAGAGGAGCTGATTGAAGCAACAAGCCAGACAGAACAGAGCTAAGGCTGATCACGTCCCGTGATACTCTAAGCAAGAGTGAAAACAGGAGAAAGTGCCAATTCCTTCTATCTCGTTTTCCTCCTGATAACGGTGCACCAAGTCGAGGGTCAGGGGGGTGAGTGCAGACGTGGGGGTCACCTCACTGTTGAGAGAGCCAGAACAAAGGGCTCAGGGCAGTTGCATGCACCCTGAAATCAGAGGAAGGCAAGGGGGAGGGGCTAAGGCAGGTGGGGAAAGTGTCTTCAAGGTTTCATTCTCCTCCCCCCCCTTAAGGAGGCCTCAGTAGAGGCCCAGAAGATCTCTGCCCGAGGCCTCAGATAAAGACACTTGAGAATAAAAGTACAGGGGCTGGGAATGCAAATACGAGAAGGGCTGAGTCCCCATGAGCCTGCCAGGTGAAGCCTTTGTAGTTGCCTGGGTCAGGCCGGAAAAATGACACGTTAGGGTTGTTACCCAGGAGCCAGACTCCTCACCATTCACTCAGGATGCGGTATATACCGGATATGACTCACGTCACACACATTACAGCAGAACAAGTCGGGGCTCACCAAATTCACCTCAGAGATGAAGAGCCTGAGGTTCATAGCACTTGATGATTCCCCAGGTCCTCATGACAGGGCTGGGATTAGACTTCTAGTCTCAATTCATCTAGAGTCCGTGTGGTTCCCACTCCCAGCCTGAGGCGTCTTCCATCTCTTAGTTCATTCGTTTCTCTTCTCAGTTTTCTGTAATGTCTCTCAGGCCACAAAAAGAAGGTCTCTGTCCCAAGATACTGAAGGCAGGCCTAAGAAGGAAGGTGACAATGCAAATCAAACAGGACTTGGGTACTGCCTGTGGGCTTTGTTGACAGAGGCTCCTCTCCGTACCCCATATGTCCCCCTTGAGAGCCAACTCTATTTCTGTCCAGTGCCAGCACTTTCCCACATGACAGCACTGTCCCTTGGTGTTCCTCAGTGTGCCCTCCTGTCCAACTCAGGAACCTGACCAGCTCACTAGCTCCCTGCTAAATCTTCCTCTGAAGGCTATGCTTTACTCCCAGTGGAACAGCCTAGAATTGATCACCTGCCCTTCCCCTGACATAAAGAATTGCTGCTCCTCACAGAACTCCCCTTGCCTCCCATCCCTCAGCCTGGATCCTCTGTCATAGCAACAGCCCCTTTGACTTAGAAGTTCACTTTAGACACGATGTTTCAATGCCTAGTCCTTCCCTCTTGGCCTCAAAGTGTTTTCCCAATGCGCTAGTGAGTAGATTCTGACTGGGCACATAATCTCCTGGTTTGGAGGCTATAACCCTGAAATTAGAGGGTTTTTTATTTTTAAAACCACTGTGATAGCTGCAGAATTTTAAATGGATGTCTTTTTGAAACTGGCCAGCGAACAGCTACCCAGACGAATCTGCTTACCTAGGCATTTAAAGACATCTACTGGAGCTGAATCCCTAAAACCCTGGAATCCTCCTAGGAAGCAAAAATTTGTTCCCGGGTAGACATGCTAACTCTTTAAAAAGAAAAAAAAAATATATCTTTCTACTGCCTCTGTGTCTGTGGACCTTCCACACAGGAAAATCCTGGTTTTCAGTTTGCCTAAGGGCACCTGTGGAGGGGAGCAGAGACTCACAAGTTAAGATTTTGACCACGAATCAAAAGGAAGGAGAAAATTCTCAGCCTACTGAGATTATAGAGGTTAATGCAAAGGGCAGTGCGCAAAAGTGCTAGTGAGTGAAGAGGGGCAAATACTCCCTTCTGACATTTACGGGATCCTCGGAAAAGCACATGATCCTGTGTTTGAAAGTTCCTGTCACACACTAGGCACCTGAAAAAGTTGGAGAATTTAGGGTATACTTGGCCTTGTCAGAAACTCCTTCAAGAAATGAAGAAAGTCATTCTCATAACAAATTATAATGGTGGCTCTTTTTTGAGTACGTACTGTGCGTCAGCCTATGGGAGAGACTACAAGTGTTCATCCACGTCACGTCACATCTTATCTTTGTCTCCTTCCTGGACACGGGGGAAAACTTTGCCACTCCGTACGTCATTAGACAGAAGCCAGCAGGCTGCTTGCAGGCTTTCTCTTCCACTCAGCAGCAAACACGGCTGCCAGTGTTCCAATGAGGAAGCCAAGGTGGAAGGAGCCTGGATCCTTGGGTCACCTGAGAGCAGAGACCCTGCCCACTGCCATCGGAATTTATGTGAACATAAGAAACTTTATTAGTAGGATTAGTAGCTAGCAGTTACATTAACTAGTAACATAGAGCTAGTATTTCTGTTGTGAGGAGTGTTTAAATGTTTTAATTGCAAAGGCAGTAGTCTTGTTTGTTTTTCTTCAGCTCTATGTTGGCATAATTGACATATAAAATTGTAAGATATTTCAAGTGTACCTCATGGTGATTTGATATACCTACACACTGTAAAAGGATTCTCTCCATCTAGTTAATTAACATATCCATCACCTCACATACTAGTTTTGCTCTGTTTTGTTTTCTTGGTGAGACCATTTAAGTTGTACCATCTCGGCAAATTTCAATTATATAACACAGTGTTTCTTAGCAACTACAGTCACCGTGTTTTCCATTAGATCCTCAGATTTTATTCATCACATACCTGAAAGTTCATACCCTTTTACCTGCTTTCTCTATGTGCCCCAACCCCTAGCAACCACTTTTCTACTCTCTGTGTCTATCAGCTTGACTTTTTTTTTTTAAGATTCCAAATATAAGTGATACTACACAGTATTTATCTCCCTCTGTCTGGCTTCTTTCACTCAGCATAATGCCTTCAGGGTCCATCCATGTTGTCACAAATGGCAGAAATTCCTTCTCTCTCAGGGCTGAGGACTACTCCATTACGCACACATACCACATCTTCTTTATGCATTCACTCCCTGAGGAGTGTTAAGATGTTTCCATGTCTGCGCTACTGGGACTACTACTGCAGTGAGCATGGCGGTGTGGCTAGCTCTTCAAGATCCTGCTTTCATTCCCTTTGCATATATACCCAGAAATGGGATTGCTGGGCCCTATGGTAGTTCTATCTTCACTTTTTTGAGAAAACTCCCTAGCGTGTCCATAGTGGCTGCACCAATTCCAACAGTGGACTAGGATTCTTTTTCTTCCACATCCTCATCAGGGCTTGTTATCTCTTTTCTTTTTGATCAAAGCAATTCGAGCAGGCGAGACGGGATATCTCATTGTGGTTTGGATTTGCATTTTCCTGATGTCGAGGGCTTTCTAATGTACCTGTTGGCTATTTAGATGTCTTCTTTGGAAAAAATGTCTATTCAGGTCCTCTGCCCGTTTTAAAAATCAGATTGTGTTTTGTTAGTGAGTTGTGTGAGTTTTTAATATATTTTGGATATTAATCCCTTATGAAATATATGATTTGAGAATATTTTTGCCCATCCCAGTGATTGACTTCATTTTATTGACAGTTTCCTTTGCAGTGCAGAAGCTTTCTTATTTAATGTAATCTCACTACTTTATTTTTGTTTTTATTGTCTTTACTTCTGATTTTGAATTAAAAAAAAAATCCAAAAATTCACCCAACTACAAACGTGAAGCTCATTGTTGAGACCACAACTTTCCTATGAACTATTAATTTATTTGTTACTGGCAGATTTTAACAGAGAGTCATATAGCCCTATGTCTGTAGCAGCTCCTGAGAAAATATCTAGAAAATGAGGAACTATGATTACTTACAAATGTCTACAGCACAAGATCATTCCAGACCTTTAGCCCTTCTCACTTCTGCTCATGGGGAGAGAGGAGAGAACACGGGTTTTGGAGTCATACACAGCTGGATTTGTATCCTGCCTTTCCAAGTTACTGACCTTGGCTGGAGAAAATTAGTCATCCTTCCCAATGTAGCACAGAAGAGTGGTTAAGGAAAAGTTTGTACGGTGTACAATTCTCTGTATCTCAGATGTCTTGAAAACAAAATGGGGGTATAAATAGTGCTAATCTCCTGGGATTGCTGACAGGATTAACACATAAAGGCTTAGAATAATATGTGACAGGTGATAAGCACTGTATAAGAATTTTCTGTAATTCATGAAAAATGTTCCACATCACTCAGCATCAGGGAAATTCAAATCAAAACCACAATGAGATATCACCTCACACCAGTCAGAACAGCTAAAATTAACAAGGCAGGAAACAACAAATGTTGGTGAGGATGTAGAGAAAGGGGAACCCTCTTACACTGTTGGTGGGAATGCAAGTTGGTACAGCCACTCTGGAAAACAGTATGGAGTTTCCTCAAGAAGTTGAAAATAGAGCTACCCTATCATCCAGCAATTGCACTACTAGGTATTTACCCCAAAGATACAGATGAAGTGAAAAGAAGGGCCACCTGCACCCCAATGTGCATAGAAGCATTGTCCACAATAGCCAAACTGTGGAAGGAGCCGTGATGCCCTTCAACAGATGAATGAATAAAGATGTGGTCCATATATACAATGGACTATTACTCTGCCATCACAAAGGATGACTACCCACCATTTGCAGCAACATGGACGGGACTGGAGGAGATTATGCTAAGTGAAACAAGTCAAGCAGAGAAAGACAATTATCATATGGTTTCACTCATTTGTGGAATGTAAGGAATAGCACGGAGGACCATAGGGAAAGGGAGGGAAAACTGAATGGGAAGAATTCAGAGACTCTGGACTCCAGGAAACAAACTAAGGGTTACAGAAAGGAGGGGGTTGGGAGGCTGGGGTGACTGGGTGGTAGGCATTAAGGAGGGCACGTGTTGTGATGAGCACTGGGTGTTATATGCAACTAAAGAATCGTTGAACACTACATCAAAAACTAATGATGTACTATGTGTTGGCTAACTGAACATAAAAAAAGAATTTGCTCTAATTATTATAAAATAGAGAAAACAATAATACCAATCACATCATTGGATTATGGGAAGCCTTAAATGAGATGATGTGTATAAAGTATATCAAGCAACCAGGAAAACCTCGTAGAATAGATATTTGGTTTCCCTCACTTTCCTGAACCTAGCCCAGGCCCCAAAACACTGTCTCACAAATACAAACGTGAGTCTATCAACACACGATGCAGATTATTCTCAAATAATCCACAATGTTTCAAAAGACATCAACCTTGTTAATTGACACCTCTCTTGAGCTGGCTATTTTATTTATTATATTTCTTTATTCGAGGCTCCTTGAAAGCGGAGCAGATGTAAGAATTACAAGCTCAATTTCCTTACTAGCTATAAGACTATTCAGACTATCTACTTCATATTGAATAGGTTGGGGTAGTTTGCATTTTTTGAGGAATTGGTTTATTTCATCTAAGTGGTGAAATTTATGTGTGTAGACTTGTTCATACTCAACAGACTATTCCTTAAAGTTAATATGAAAGAATATTTATGAGAAACACCAAGAAATTGTTTTAAAAATAATAGCAAGGGAATTAACCTTTACAGGAATTAAAATGCACTATAAAGCAATTTTAATCAAGATTGTGACACTGGCGCAGGAATTAACAGATACCTTAGTGAAACTGAATTGCAAGCTCAGGAAGAATTTTGAATATACATGGGAAATATATTATGAACGTGCTTTAGTTTAAACCTCAACTCTTCTACTTCTTAAGGCTATAACCACGAAACAAAGCATTTGTTATGTTATATCTCCTTGAATAATTTGCCACATTATCATCATGTAATGTTTCTTTTTATCTACGATGGTGTTTCTCATCCTAATTTCTACTTTGGTATGAACAGAACCAGGCCAACTTTCATCTTGTTGGTATATGCACTATTTAACATTCTTCATCGTTTTTACTTGTAGGTGCCTACATCTTTATACATAAAGTGGGGTTCTCAAAGACAGCATCTAGTTCTATCTTGCTTTTTTATTCAATTTAACAATCTCTGAATTTTGATTGATGTGTTTAGACTACTCACACTTAAAATCGCTGCGGATTTGGTCGGATTAATCTGTGTCCCACTGTTTTCTATTTCTTCTCTGTTTCTCCTCCTTTCTGCCTTCACTTGGATTCGCTGAGCATTTTTCTTCAATTTTACCTTTGCTATTTGCTCACTGCGTATACCTTTCAAAAAGTTTGTTAGTTGTTGCCCTAAGGTTTATAGTATACATTTCAAAGATTTATTTATTTATTTTAGAAAGAGAGAGAGAGAGAGGGCACGAGAGGGAGGGGCAGAGGGAGAGAGAGAAAGAATCTGAGACAGACTTGGAGCAGAGTGTGGAGCCCAGCTTGGGGCTCCAGCTCACAACCCTGAGATCAGGACCTGAGCCGAAACCAAGACTCAGAGGCTTAGCCGACTGAGCCCCCCAGGTGCCCGTATAGTGTATATGCTTTAATAAGCACTGGTCCACCTTCAAATAAAAGCAGACTAGCCTCACCCCATGTTCCCTTGAAATTGAGGATTTCTGGGATGATTTTGATTCTCTACCGTAAGCACAACCCTTCTGCTTTTTCATCCTTTACCTTTCCTCCTAGAATGAGAATTTAATGCCTGGAGACAGAATGAGCATCTTATGGTCACAAGTAACAAAAGCACTAAATGAAGTTGTTATGAACAGGAAGATATCTAAAAATAATTTTTGATGACCTCTTTGGCATTTATACCAACTCTTGTTTGCCTACCCCTATATTTTTGGTCTGAGTGAAAAAAAAAAGCCTACTGATTAAGCAAGTATTTTTCAGGTTATCTTTCACTTATAGCAGAATACAAACAAACCTCATACACAGGTACTATTTTTAGTTCCTTTTACAAATGAGGAACTGATCACAAAAAGCTTGTGAAGAATTCTCAAGTGTACATGGAATGTTTACCAAATGAGACCATATTCTGAGTCACAAAATAAACTTAAATGTGTTTAAAAATAGAAAACATATGAATTATGTTCTTGGCCCACAAATAAATTAAGCTAGAAATTAGCAACAAAAACATACCTAGAAAATCCTCAAATATTTTAAAATTAAATAACATACATCTAAATCTTAAAGTAAAATAGAAATTATTGAAATGAATTAAAATTATAATATAAAACATCAAAATTTATGGAATGCATCTAAGCAAAACTTATAAAGAATTTTATAATACTAAATGTGGGGGGCCTGGGTGGCTCAGTTAAATGTCTGCCTTCAACTCAGTTCATGATCCCTCTGCTTTGTGCTCTCTCACCCTTGCTCTCTCTTAAATAAATAAGTAAGTAAGTAGGTAAGTAAATAAATAAGATCTTTATATAATACTAAATGCTTATGTTTAATGGCATCTATTATATTGAATTATATTTGAAGCATTAAAAGAAGAAAATTTCATTTTGTTTTTGAAAGACTTTTTTTACTTATTCATTTGAGAAAGAGAGACAGAGAGAGCACAGGCAGGGGGAGAGGCAGAGGGAGAGGGAGAAGCAGACTCTCCGCTGAGCTGGGAGCCTGACATGGGGCTTGATCCCAGGACCCTGAGATCACAACCTGAGCCGAAGGCAGATGCCCAACCATCTGAGCCATCCAGGCACCCCTTAAAGCCATAACCTAAGCTTCAACTTCAAGAACTTATGGAGAAAGAGCAAATTAAACACAAAACAAGCAGAGGGAGGAAATAATAAAGATTTGAGCAGGAAGACTAAATTGCGAAAAGAAAATAATTTAAAAAAAAGACAAATCAAAAGTTGGTTCTTTGAGAAGATCAACAAAATTGATAAACTTCTAGCCATTCTGACCAAGATAAAAAGAGAACACACAAATTGCCACTTTCAAGAATGGAAGAGGAGGTATCACTACTGCCCAGAGAGACATTAAATAAATAGTGAGGGAATGTTACAAATAACTCAATGTCTGAAAAATGTAACAATTTACATAAAATGTATGATGAATACCTCACAGCTACTAATTACCAAAACTCACTCTAAATGAAACAGGTAATCTAAACAATCTTATATCTTTACTAAAGAAATTGAGTTGGTAGTTGAAAAACTTTCCAAAACAAAGAAAACTCCAGCCTAGATGGTTTTACTGGCAAATTCTACCAAACATTTGAAGAAGAAATACCAATTGTACATGATATCATCCAGAAAGTAGAAAATAAACACCTCTTTTCCCATATTATGATTCCAGCATTATCCTAATATTAAAAACAGACAATGACACTACAGACTAGTATCTGTATAGACCAATAACTCTCATGAACGTACATGCAAAACCCTCAACAAAATATTCACAAATCCAATCTGCTTATACATAATAAGGATCATACATCAAAAACAAGTGGGTTTCATTCCAAAACTGAAGGACTGGTTTTGACATCTGAAAATCTATCAATATATTTTAACATAGGAACAGAGGAGGGGAAAATTGTATGATCACATCAATAGACTCAGAAAAAGCATTCAACAAATTTCAAAAGCAAATCCTAATAAAATGTCTCAAGAAACTTGGAGTTGAAGACAATGTACACAACCTAATAAAGGTCATGTACTCAAAACCCTCCAGCTCACAACATTCTTAATGGTGAGAGTATGAATGCTTTTCCCTTAAGTTCAAGAACAAGGCACAGATGTCTTCTCTTGAACATCACACTTGAAATTCTAAACTATTTTATAAGTAAAAAAAAAAATTTGAAATAGAATTCAAACTGTCTCTGGGCACCTGGGTTGCTCAGTCAGTTAAACGTCTGCCTTTGGCTCAGGTCATAATCTTGGGGTCCTGGGAAGGAGCTCTGGTCAGCAGGGAGTCCGCTTCTCCCTCTCCCTGTCCCTCTGCCTCCCTTCCCCCCACTTGAGCGACACTTCTATCACTTTTCTAATGTAACAACAGACTCAGAAAGAGTCACACACAAATACAGACAAGTGATTTTTAATAGCGGTGCAAAGGCAATTCGATAAATAACCTTTTCAACAAATGGTGGTAGAATAATAGAACAACATTCCTGAGCATAAAAATGAACTTTACCACACACTGTACAACTTATACTAAAAATAACTAAAAATTTGTGTGATAGGTTAGCCAAAGAGCTTTCAGATAAAACATCAACAGCATGATCCTTCAAATGATAAACTGATAAATTGGACATTATGAAAACTTAAAACTTTTGCTCTGTAAAAGACAGTGCTAATGGAATGAAAAGACAAGCTGCAGACTAGGAAACATTTTTCAAATAACACATTTGATTATGTGATTATATATTCTCTATACAATAGAGCTGAGTTAAAACTCAACAACACAAACAATAAATGGGCCAGGGTTCTGAACAGACATTTCACCAAACAATACACAGAGATTGCAAACGAGCATTGGAAAAGTTATTCAACATCATTATTCAGTCGAGAAATGAAAGTTAAAATTGCAATATCACTACACATTTATTAAAAGGCAAAAAAAAAGGGAAAAAAGGTACTGCTGAGGATGTGGGGTATCTATAACTTAACACACAGTTGGCGGGCATGCAGAATTTGGCCCTTTCTTACAAAGTGAAACTTGCCATACAATCCAGCAATCGCACTCCTGGGCATTTACCCAAGTGAGTCCACAACTTATGTTCACACAAAAACCTGTGTATGAATGTTTATAGCACTTTTTTTCTTAATTGCCAAAATCCAAAAACAAACCAGTTGTCTCTCCATGAGTTAATATAAACCAAACTATGGTACATTCATAACCTACAATACTCAGAAATGAAATGAAAGGAATCATTGATTGATCTATACAATAACGTGGATGGTTTTCAAATGTATCTTTCTAATCGAAAGAAGCCTGCCAGAAAGCTGCATATTGTGTTATTCCATTTATATGGCAACCTGGAAAAGGCAAATGTATTGGAATGGAGAACAGGACCAATGGCTTTCAGGCATTGGGGAAAGGAGGTAGATTACAATGGGTCAGTGCAAGCTAACTTTCATAGTGTCGGACCCCTTCTGTGTGGTTCTATGGAAGTCAGTACGTGACTCTGCATTTGTCAAAACCCTTAGAACTATACACTACAAAGATTTATTATTAGTGAAAAAATTTTAAAAAGCAAACAGGATGTCACAGAAACCCAAGATGGAATGCAGACTGTGACAAATGAATCTAATAGCAAAATGTAGGTCACGACCACACTGAGGACGTGTGGAAGAAAGAAGCTGACATAAGCAACTTTTGAAAATGTTTTGGGTCACCTGGGTGGCTCAGCCGGTTAAACATCTGCCTGCGGCTCAGGTCATGATCCCGGGGTCCTGGGTTCAAGCCCTGCATCAGGCTCCCTGCTTAGAGGGGAGTCTGCTTCTCCCTTGCCCTCTGCTCCTCCTCTAGCTTGTGCTTGCGTGCTCTCTCGCTCTCAAAAATAAGTAAATAAAATCTTTTTTAAAAAAAAGAAAATGATTTTTTATTATGTTCAGTTAACCAGTACATAGTACATCATAAGTTTTTGAAAATGATGTTTTGATTAGATACTGCAAGGTTAAAGACAAAAAGACGTGTACACAAGGCTTGCACTCTAATTGTTAAATTTGGTTTTCACAAGACTAAGAGTTAGCAAATCTGAAATCACAATACGTGTATCCTAGGTTGTAAAAAAGTAAGTAAAATACATTGTAAAAACGAAAGCCAAGTTTCTCATTGTCAAAGAAAGAAGTTACAATTAAGCAAAAGGGAATGCTCTAATGAACCCTGTGGTAGTGGATTACAGTTGGAAATAGCTTAAGAACTCATGTTCATTTTAGTATGTATACAGTTATGTGGATAAACAAATATAAAGATAATTATATGTATATAAGTATATATTCTGTATACTTAGTTAGCATACATTTAATTCACAGCTCTGTCTGTCTAGAGGGCCTAGAAACAATGACAACCCAGTAAGAACACACACATAGCTCCCAGATTTCCGTCTTTAAACACCATTTACCAATAAAAGGAGCCAGGGCTCCTTGGGTGATGGTTAATTCCAGGCCTTAGTGGTGCACCTAGAACATCTTATGATGCCAGAAAGCTCAGAAGTGCGAAAGCAGAGAGGGGAGTGGATAGAAGGACTGTCAAAAGGACATAGGCACCAACCAAAAGAGACCCAAGGGGCCACAGGTAGAGCAATATGAAAAGTAAAAGAAACAATGGTAGGTTTGGATTAAAACCCAAAGAATACGATTAATGCCTGTGAGCCTAAACCAATGTAAATGAATGATGGGAATCCTAAATGAATCGTGGTGGGAATGTGAGAAATCGATAACCTCCATTAGAACAACAGTGATAGGGGCGCCTGGGTGGCTCCGTTGGTTAAGCAACCAACTCTTGGTTTCGCTTAGGTCATGATCTCAGGGTTGTGAGATCCAGCCCCACGTTAGGCTCCATGCTCAGCACAGAGTTTTCTTGTCCCTCTCCCTCTGCTCCTCCCCCTGCTTGCTCTCTCTGTCTCTCTCTCTCTGAAATAAATAAATAAATAAATAAATAAATAAATAAATAAATAAATAAAATCTTTAAAAAAATAAAAGAACATCAGTGATAATTGTGGCAGGCAAGATCCACTGTAAAAAGTAATAATAGTTGGCAAAAGTTTAAGAGAAACAGGATATTTGCATAGACTCAAGTTATCTCCCCCCAAGATTAATGACTTTGGTGGTTTTAACATACATTCCTGAAACTTTTGACGTACCTTGAGAAGTGTAGCTTAATTTTTCTTTTACTTTTTTTAAAAAAAGATTTTATTTATTTATTTGAGAGACACAGAGAGCACATGTGCAAACGGGGGTAGGAGAGGGAGAAGCAGACTCTGCACTGAGTGTAGAGCCCAATGCAGGGCTGACCTCAGGACCCTGAGATCATGACCTGAGCTGAAATCGAGAGCCCAATGTTTCAACGACTGAGCCTCCCAGGCGCCCTGTGGCTTAACTTTTCACACACTTAAGCATGGACTAGACTTAATGATAAGCTTCTTAGGTGTAGTATATGGACAGGAAAAAAAATAACTTTTAGAGAGAGAAATGTGGCAGACACCAACTTCACCAAAGCAATCGAAGTTTACATCTCCTGTAATAGAACTTACGGATGTGGTGAATGTCCTCACATGGTGCAAGGTAAAGGGCACAACATTTATGTGCTCTTCATCCCCAAATCAATAGCCTCAGTCTAATCAAGAAAAAAATATATTAGGTGGGGCACCTGGGTGGCTCAGTTGTTAAGCGTCTGCCTTTGGCTCAGGGTGTGATCCCAGCGTTCTGGGATCGAGCCCCGCATCAGGCTCCTCCGCTGGGAGCCGGCTTCTTCCTCTCCCACTCCCCCTGCCTGTGTTCCCTCTCTCGCTGGCTGTCTCTCTGTCAAATAAATAAATAAAATCTTAAAAAAAATGGGTGAAAGGCAATATATAATATATATTATATATATTAGGAAAAAACAAACTGAGGGGCGTTCAACAAACACCTGACCAGGGGCGCCTGGGTGGCACAGCGGTTAAGCGTCTGCCTTCGGCTCAGGGCGTGATCCTGGTGCTGTGGGATCGAGCCCCAAATCAGGCTCCTCTGCTATGAGCCTGCTTCTTCCTCTCCCACTCCCCCTGCTTGTATTCCCTCTCTCGCTGGCTGTCTCTATCTCTGTCGAATAAATAAATAAAATCTTTAAAAAAAAAAAAAAAACACCTGACCAGAGTTTCAAGGTTATGAAAGATAAGGAAAGACAGAGGACATTTCCGATTGGAGGAGACTAGGGGTCATGGCAACTAAATGAAATGTGGGACCCTGGATTGGATTCTGCAACCAAAAAAGGAGATAAGTAGAAAACCTGGTGAAATATGAATAAAGTCCACAGTTTAGTAAATAGTATTGTATCAACATTAATTTCTCAGGTTTGATAATTTTATGATGCTTATTATGTAAGATGTTAACACCAGGGGAAGATCCCTAAATGCTGTCCAGGAACTCTGCACAAAAAGCTTTGCAATTCTTTTAAGTGTAAAATTATTTGACAACAAAACGTTAAAAAAAGACACAACTGGGGCGCCTGGGTGGCTCAGTTGGTTAAGCATCAGCTTTCGGCTCAGGTCATGATCCCAGGGTCCTGGGATGGAGCCCTGGATCGGGCTCCCTGCTCTACAGGGAGCCTGCTTCTCCCTCTGCCTGCCTCTCCCCCTGCTTGTGCTCTCTCTCTCTGTCTCTGTCAAATAAATAAATAAAATCTTAAAAAAAAACAGACACAACAGACTGGGAGATAATATTTTGAGGAAACATGACAAAGAGTTATCTAAACATGTAAGGTGAATCTATATGTTGAAAACAAAAACAAGCCTAAATAGAAAAGCAGGCAAGGAAGACACACCGGACATTCACAGAAAGAGAAATACAAACGATTAGTAAACATATGAAAAGATGCTCAGAGAAAAGACTATATAATAGCAGAGTTTAAATAATTATTGCAAAGCACTAGTGGTTCAATGATGGTGCGGACACCCTGGAATACATTTCTTAGCTCTGTGGGTGCACGTGCACTCACACATGCATTCGCAAGCATTCGTGAATACATGTAGATGCACGTTGTGGACATTCAGGACAACAGATATGCGTTCTAAACTGGTGCACCCAAATGTGTGATTTACATGCACACATGATCATAGCGTTTTGCAAAATTCGAAGTCATGTATAACACAAACAAGGTTTCTTAAAGGGTTGTAATGTTGCAGAAATTGTAAGTGGACGGAAATTCGGTCGTAAGAGAAGGGATTACACAGGTGAGAAAGAGGAGCACACTCTTAGCAGAGCAGTAACTCCTTCACACTATTGCACGCAGGCCCAGCACCAAAATAAGTTCTCAGTAAATCTGACTCAAACTGATGATGGGAGTGAGAGCAGGAAGAAATGAAACCTATCACAGAAATAACTACTTAAAGTATAAAAAAACCTCTGTGCTATGTGATTTAAGAAAATGAAATTTATGAAGTTATAAACAGACACTTTTTAGCAATGTTAATAGACACTGGAGCATGCTTTAAAACACAAAAAAAGGTTTTGATTCTATTTACAGCATTCTACAGGTGTCAGATTTAGATACATTTCAGTTGCTCAACCAAACTGTACTTAAGGCCTTTATTTTGCTGTATTCTAAGTCTGTTTACAATTTTTAATGTTCCTTTAGCATAACTACTGATACAAGTGATGAAATGGAAATGCATATTTATAAACTTCATGCTGTAACTGTCTTTAGCATAGTTTGGTACATCAGATTTATCTCTTAAAATGAATCGTTATTCCTCTCGATTGGAGATGTGACAAATCTCATATTTATAGTCAGTACATGCATGAATTCAGCTATTTGGAAGGTAGTAGAAGTCACCGGGCACTGTCTTTGGAACACATATAAATATTAAATACTCTTATAAAATTTCTGATGATATGAATTAAAGAAGGTGTGTCAGAACTCTGAGTAGGTCAGCATTACAACTGTGAGTGGTATTCCAAAGCCAAGTATTTAAAATTATATTTATTCATAATATACAATTATATAACATACAAATATATATACACACATATCTAAAATTATATTTATGTATTTCTATATAAAGTAATAATTGAAGTGTAGGAATGCAAGTGTTGAGAAAATAAATTCTAAGGTAATGGTTACTAATAACAGTGAACTCATTTTAGATTTGCTCCTTAAACGGCTACTTATGTTTTATTTTAGTCTTTGTTAATAATTATTGATGCAAACATTTAATTTGGTAGTTAGTGATATTTAAAGATGCAAAAATTTTATATACTATCATTTTTCGTAGTAAGTCTGTCTATATACATGGTTACCACCAAGGAAATATAGTCAGGGAAGGTGGTTTAATGATAAGTGGCTTGTCTTTGGGACTAAGTATTAATTCTAGATGCCAATAGAACATATGAGTTTAAGTGGCAGTTTGTCAAACAATGTAAGATGCTTAAGTTCTAAACCATTAGAAAAAAATAAAACAAAGAAAATTTCATCAATTCAACAAGAGTCTGTTTTTAAGAAGCAAAAGCATGAAAGCATGGAAATTTAAGTATATAAAATAAGGAGAGTTAAAATAAAACATTCCAGAAATTGTAATAAATGTGAATACATTAAATTCCCCTATTTAAAGTCAGAGAATTCAAAATAGAAGAAAACAAAGCAAAACATACAAAAATAACAACCATAAGCTGTTCACAAGGGATACTCTTAAAGTGTAATGATACAAAGAGCTTAACAACAAAAGACGGGAAAAGATTTATTAATGAAGTGCTAAAAGAATCCAAGTAGAGGGGTATTATACATACCAGACAAAATCGGATTCGAGGTTAAAAAAACACTGGAAAGGATAAGCAATGGTATCTTTTTTTAAAAAAGTAATCTTTATACCCAACATGTGGTTTGAAATCGTGACCCCAAGATCAAGAGTCAGATGCTCTACTGACTGAGCCAGCCAGGCACCCCAGTAATGATATATTTTTTGATAAATAGTATATCAAGATGCAATCATAGTCATCAACTATGTACCAATTCAGATAATTTTTAAAAATGAATTTACATTTTTATTGTGGTAAAAACACTTAACATATACCCTCTTAGATTTTTAAGTATAAAATACATCATTGTTATCTCTAGGCACAATGTTGTACATCAGATACCTAGAACTCACTCATTTTGCATACATGACATCTTATACATGCTGACTACCAATTCCCCATCCCCCACCTCTCCCAGTCCCTGGCAATACCATTCTATTCTTTGCTTCTATGAGTTTGACTATTTTCAATATCTCATATAAGTGGACTCGTGGGATTTGTCCTTCTGCAACAGGCTCATTTCACTCAAGATTCAGAACCGCTATCACATATTGTAGGGTTTCCTGCTTATTATAAGGCTGGATAATACTCCATTGTTTGTATATACTACATTTTCATTATCCATTCACCCATTGATGGACATTTAGGCTGTTTCCACATCTTGGCTATTGTGAGTAGCACTGCAAGAAAATGGTAGTACTAATATCTCTTTGAGATCCTAATTTCTATCCTTTTAGATAAATACTCAGAAATGGGATCATATAGTTCTATTTTTAATTTTTTGAGGAACTTTCATACTGTATTCCATAATTGCTGTACCACTTTACATTCCCCCCAAGAGTGCACGAGGGTTCCCCTTTCTCCACGTCCTCCCCAAAACTTGTTATCTCAAGTCTTTTGGATTATAGCCATTCTAACAGATGTGAGATGATTCCTCATTGTAGTGTCACCACCATTTTTTTTAAGTAGGCTTTAGGTCCAGTGTGGGGCTTGAATTCACAACCCCCAGATCGAGTCACATGCTCCACCCACCGAGCCAGCCAGGCATGTCAGTTACCACTATGTTCTATTTCAGCCATTCTGATCAGTTTATAGTGATATTTCATTGTGCTCTTAATCTGCATCTCCCTAATGGTAAGTGATATTGAATATCTTCTCATGTGCTTATTTGCCATTTGTATATCTTCTTTGGTAATGTGTCTTTTCAAACGTTTTGCCCATTTTTTAATTAGGTTGGTTGCTTTTCCACTGTAGAGCTTGGAGTCCTTTATATATTCCGAATACAAGTCCTTTGTCAAATATGCAATTTACAAATTTTCTCCCAGTCCCTATCTCCTCTTTTCATTCTCTTAACATTGCCTTTCACAGAACAACTTTTGAAACGTTGATTAAGTGTATACCTAAGTATTTCATTTTCTTTGGAGTGATTAATGACATTGTATTTTTAATTCTGGTTTCCAAATGTTCATTGCTAACATATAGAAACACAATAGATTTTTCTGTGTTGGCCTTATACACTATGACACTACTAAACCTACTTGTTAGTTCTAGGAGACTTGTAGATTTGTTGAGATTTTGTATCTAAACAACTACGTCCTCTGCAAATAAGAACAATATTATTCCTTCCTTTCCAATCTGTATGTCTTTTATTCTTCTTTCCTTTTTTTTTTTTTTTTTTGCATTAGCGCACTGGTTAGCAGTTCCAGTACTATGTTGCGTATCACATTTTGAAATTCCAAGTTATGTTTTATCTGTCACTTTGTAGGTCGAATTTTTCAATGTTACACTCTTGATATTTAGCTACTTAATGAAACAAAGTAGAATTCAATATACAAATTTAATGTAACAGAATGAGTCATTGTTCATAAATGACATAATTTATAATATGTCCATCAAATAATTATACTTTTATTTTATTCAAATGGCAGGATTACTAGTAACAAGGATACAAGATGGAATTAATAGAATAGAGTCTCTTATGTGATTTACATGGCTAGTTTCACTTATGAGGGCAAAGGATACGTTGAAAGTCATTTTCCCATGGTTACAGATGTTTAACTTTCTGTAACAATTGTGCTCAGTGTTCTGGTATTCAGTGGTCATTTCTGTGGCAACCATCCACATCATAAAAGCTCTTTGAAATGCACTGATGTTATTTTTCTTTGTTAAAGATCGAGAACTCAGGCAAAGACAGAGTTGATGAATGTTATCACAGCAGCAATACCAGAGCAGGTATTCACCTGACAGCTGCCTTTGTTTCATCAATAGTTAAACCAAATAATAGCCATATTTAATGAGAAAAATACCTTCTCGGGCTTCAGAAACTAGTGTGATCTTATGGTAATTATTCCCTCTATACTCTCCCAGAAAATTTCTTGCATCACTCTTAGCTGTACTTGACTCTGCTTTGTATGTTTCCTAGCTGTTTGTCTCCTCGATTTTGTTGCAAACTCAAAAAAAGAAAGTGTTTCTGATTCATCTTTTTCACACACCAAGAACCCCCAACTCAGTGGCTAGTACACTATACTCAGAATGACTGAACCAATGATTTATCGTTAGTCTCAACACCAAGAAACGAGAACTGTGTTAGCTCAGTACATTGCTATCTATCACCCATCTAACGCTTCTGGTTTGTAAACAGCCAATAGGAATAACTTAATATTAAACAGGTCACATTTTCTTCCCAAGTAGATTATGCAGTGTGAAAACTGGCTCAGTGTAAAGCCCAGAGATAGGGTGGAGTCTGGGAATCCTATCACTTATTTCAGACCTAGGGCCCACTGGTACAATAAAGTCACATTTTCCTCCCAAAATGGCTTAGTTAAGGGGGTTTATAATGTCTGGATTTATTAGCTAATTAGCAAATCTCCTCCACATTCTGATTTTAAGGTAGTGTTTGCATTTATTAGATTGATCAGCTAAAACGGAAAATGATTATCTGCTAATTGCTCCTAGGGTTAAAGCAGGCAGGCAGGCAGGAAGGAAGGAAGGAAGGAAGGAAGGAAGAAGGAGGGAGGGAAGGAGAGAGGGAGGAAGGAAGGGAAGAGGGAAGAAAACACCACCAACAACAAAGAAACAGAGAAAATAAAACCAAACAAAACATGCTCTCTACCATGCATTAAAAATAAGGCCACCATGGGGCACCTGGGTGGCTCAGCCATTAAGCGTCCGTCTGCCTTCGGTTCAGGTCATGATCCCAGGGTCCTGGGATCAAGCCCCACATTGGGCTCCCTGCTCAGCGGGAAGCCTGCTTCTCCCTCTCCCACTCCCCCTGCTTGTGTTCCCTCTCTCGCTGCCTCTCTCTCTGTCAAATAAATAAATAAAATCTTTTAAAAAAATGAAGCGATCGATTTATTGTTCGTATGATGTATTTTGTGATGTGTTCCCACAGTTTGTGTGAGTTGGTTGTTTGCACCATTCATGCCTTAATGCCCCCGTTAGTCATGTGGTTGGGTACACTCTTTCACAAAAAATTGTTTAGACATTTGGGTTTAATCTGTGGCCATGAAAGATCCCCTTGCCACTTACAAAGTCGTATGAACCATACATTTTTGGTCTCATGATGCCAATAATATAATACATCAGCAACAGAATCCACCATGATTTTTGAATATCAAATACTTTATTACTTTATCATTCCTTTTTGTTGGTTTGTGATTTGGAAGACTGTAATTGTCTCAATTCAATTTGAAGATGACTTATATCATATTTATTATATTTAAGATGCTATACTAGAGAGGGACGCCTGGGTGGCTCAGTCGGTTAACTGGCTGCCTTCGGCCAGGGTCCTGGGATCGAGTCCCATACTGGGCTCCTTGGTCAGTGGGGAGCCTGCTTCTCCCTCTGCCTCTGCCTGCTCTGCCTGCCGCTCTCCCTGCTTGTGCTCACTCTCTCTCTCTAACAAATAAACAAAATCTTCAAAAAAAAAAGATGCTGTATTAAAGAGTAAGATTTCAAAGAGGACAGAAGAACACTGTCGCTGCCTTTAAGAGTGTATACTACAGTGGTCAGTGGTACTTCAGAATCAGATAATTGCTTAAATCTGTTAATTATTTTCATTTTTAACACTTTGAGATATAACTGATATACAATAAAATGCACATAACTGAACCATACAATTTGGCAAGATTTGAAATATGTGTACAATATTTATGGTAGTGATGAAACCATCACTACCATAAAGATAATGGGCATAACCATTATCCTCAAAAGTTTCCTCAAACTCTTTGTAATCCCTCCTTCGTGCACAACCTAGCCTAACCCCACATACACGAACACTGAGCTGCTCTATGACCCTATTGATTAATTTCTGTGTCTTGAACTTTATATTGATGGACCCACACAGAATGACTCTTCAGTATGACTTTTTTCACTCTGTATAATTAATTTGAGATTCATCATTATCATTGCATGTATCAAATTGTTCATTCATTTTCGTGGCTATTTATTCACATTGATAGAGATTTGGGTTTTTCCCCATTTGGGGCTATTACAAATAAGGCTGCTATGATTATTGCTAACTGTAATAAGTCAGACAGAGAAAAACAAATACCATATGATTTCATTTATATGTGGAATCTAAAAAATACAAAATATATCAAAACAAAGAAAAAGCTCACAGGTACAGAGAAGAGACTGGTGGCTGCAGGAGGTGGGGGGATAGGGTGTGGGTGAAATGGATGAAGGGGGTCAAAAGGTACAAACTTCCAGTTATAAAATAAGTAAATCCTGGGAATGTCAGGTACAGCATGGTGACTACAGTTGATAATACTGTATTGTGTATCTGAAAGTTGCTAAGAGAGTAAATCTTAAAACCTCTTTTTACAAGAAAAAAATTTATAACTACATATGGTGGTGAATGGTAATCAGACTTCCTGTGGTGATCATTTCAGTGTATCCAAATATCAAATCACTATGCTGTACCCGTGAAATTAATGTGTTATATGTCAATTATACCTCAATAAAAATAGAAATAAAGCTTGTGTGTCTGTGTGCACGCGTGTGCGTGCGTGTGCGTGCGTGCGTGTGTGTGTGTAGGAGCAGAATGGCTGTGTGAAATCCCAAGTGCACGTGCAGCTTTTTAACAAACTGATAAATTATTTTCCAAAGTGACTGTACCATTTTGCATTCCCTTCAGGAACGTGTAGGAGTTACTCTATATGCTACAAGCACCTGGTGTGTCAATCTAAATTTGAGCCATTTTAATAGGTGTATAGCCGTACCTCATAGTTTACATTTGCATTTCCATAATAACTAATGACATGAAACATCTCTTCGTGTGCTTGCATTTGGAGATACTTTGTCCGAAAAATTTTCCTTCCGTGTATGGCTTCTCTTTTCATTCTCTAGCAGTCTTTTGAAGAACAGAAATTCATTTTAATGAAGCCCAATTCATTAACTTTTCTGGATTTCTTTTACGGTATGCTTTTGGTGTAGAAATAATCTTTCCTTTAATCAAGGTCGCACAAACTTTCTCCTAAAAGTTTCAAAGTTTTAGATTTTACATTTATGTCTGTGACCCATTTTGAGTTAATTTTTATACGGGGCTGTGGTTCACTTTTTGCATGTGGATAGATAATTGTTATGGCACAATTTGCTGAAAGGAATAATTGTATTCATTATATTGCCTTGAAACACTTGTAGAAAATCCATTAACCATATGTGTAGGTTCTCTTCCAGGTTTTCTATTCTGTGCTACTGATCCATGTGTCTCTCTTCATATAAGCAATACCACACCGTATCTTTCTTTTAAGATTTGTCTATTTATTTTGAGGGGGGAGGGGCAGAGGAAGAGAGAGAGAGAGAATCTCAAGCAGACTTTGCACTGAGTGTGGAGCCCGACTTCGGGCTGGATCTCACAACCCTGAGGTCATGACCTGAGCAGAAACGGAGTCAATGCTTAACTGACTGAGCCACTCAGGCGCCCCTGCCACATTGTATCTTTATAACGAACCTTGAAATCAGGTGGAGTGAGTACTCCGATTTTGTTTTACTTCAGCAAAGTTGTTTTGGATATTCTAGGTCCTTTCAATTTCCACATGAAGTTTAGAACAAGCTTGTCGATTTCTGGCCCAAAAAAACACACAGAAACACCCCCCCCCCAAAAAAAAACCCAAGCCTATCATTTTTGAGCTAGCTTTAATGGTTTTTTTCTCCTCATTTTGGGTTGTAATTTTTGACTGGATGCCAAATAATATGATTTTTACTGTGAACGTTACTGTACATCCATAAATTACAATTCCCTACCAGATTCCCAGATAGTGTTTTGGCATTAGATTAGTGTTTCCAAATTACTACTTTGTAAGGAAAATTCAACACATGCATGATAAAATGTTCTTAAATTTTGTTTCGTTTTTCCCAAGTTGTCCTTGAACAATTTGGATGTGTCCCACAAACCATCAGATGTAATAAGTTAAGTGATTTATCTAAAGCTCTACAGGTAGCAAAGGGTAGAACACAGTGCAAATCCAGTCCGTCTGACACCGGCAGCTGGGCTAGTATGTTTATACTTTATGGTCTTTCTAGGAGAAATGGAATCGAAGCTGTGCCTTCGAAAGGACAGTATGACTTGACAGGAATCTCTGAGAAATGAGGAGTAAAGCTTGAGCAAAGTCACAGAAGCTAGAACCATTGATTTGGGAGCAAAGTCAATATACCAGATGAGCTAGAAAGTATAGGGCACTGGAAGGTGTCACAAAAGCAAAAGCTGGGAAGGCAGGCTTGTGCAAAATTGTAAAGAACTCTGACTGCAAGAGGGAGGAGGTTTTTCTTGAAGATTTTTGAGCGGTAGAATGTTATCTTCCATCTGTTTTTAAAGAGTGTCCCTGGTGTTGTAGGAAAGATAGATTACTGAGGAGGGAGGAAATGACTGAAGTCAGAGATCATTTAGGAGATTTTACCAACAGTCCCGGTCACAAGTTCCAATATTCTGAAATAGGACAGTGAGAGGGAAATTAGAAAGGAGGCGAGAGATGCAAGAAAAGAACAGGTAGAGGTACGGAGTAAGACAGAAGGAGACAGTGATGTGAAAAGAAATATAATGTAAAGGTTAATTTTAGGGAAAAAATTGTATATTCAAATGAACACAGTGTTGTTTGAGTGAAAATGGCCTTACATGTTTTTCTGTGAATCTACTATTTTATTGGCTTCTATAAATTTCATTCAGATTCCGTAGGAGCCCAAAGACTTTTCACAGTTCTGAATTAGTTTTCTATGGGAAAAATTAACACAACAGTGAATGGGTAATATTAGAGAGTTTAGAATATCATCCCCCAAAAGTAGAAAGTAATAAAATGCATGTAAACTACATACTGGAACTATAATTGTTTCTTTTTAAATGGAACAGCAAAAATGTGGTAATAATCAGTATATACAACGTAGTACTAGCACTTACTATTTGAATATGCTAAAAATTCTCCAGATACTGTTTTACTTTTTTCTTTTTAAGATTTTATTTATTTATCTGCAAGAGAGACAGACAGAGAGCACAAGCAGGGGAGTGGCAGGTAGAGGGAGAGGCAGACTCCCCACTGAGCAGGGAGCCTGATGTGGGGCTCGATCCCAGGACCTAGGATCATGACCTGAGCAGAAGGCAGATGCTTAATCAATTGAGCCACCCAGGAGCCCCAGATATCTGTTTTTCATTTAAGGTATTTAAATTGTGTGTAATAGCTTTAAAACCAGTTAAAAATTATGTCAATAACAAATTTTCAATTCTGTTCATTGAAACCCATAAAAGCACTGCAAATATACCACCATAGTTCAAGGAATTTCAAAACCAAATGATAATTTTATTATAGATGCTAACTAAAATAAAATACTTGGAATATGTAATTCATATCAAACTATAAAATTCAATATAATTTCTAGGGATAGAGAAGTGGCCAAAGTATCCTTCAAGCTTAAGGTGATTGAAATCAATGAGAGGAAATGCTTGGTTCGTTGTTCGCTAGAACGAGTTATTGGACAAAAAAAATATGGATTACTGAAATGTGACGAGTAAGATGTTAGTTTGCAGAAAGTGATGGCCTGCTGCTATGTGATATCCCAAAGGACAGAGGTAGAACCACTATTAAAAGCAAACAAGTTCAGGAACAGGAAGTACAGAACAGACAAAGCCAGCCAAAGACAGACTCGGCTGCTCAGAAAGGAGGTACTTTGCATTTAATCATTGCAGGTATTTGAGCACAAGTTAAGGACTATCTTATAGTATAAATGCCTTCTAATTTGTAGAGAAATGTAAGCATATTAGACATAAACTTCTTTAACTTCTTATTCAAATACGTACAAATTGCCCCAACTTCAGAATATGAGGCTCCCATTCCCTTGTTTTGAGAAAGTCCCCTGGTCAGTATTGTTCCATCTCTTCCAGGATTCTTTGTGACTTCCACCATGTACTTTCAAATTCCCCTTTTAGTTGCCTTTTCCTTATAAAAACTAAACATGCCCCAAGAACCACCTATTGTAAAAAAAAAAAAAAAAAAAAAAAAGAAAACACAAAACAAGACTTCTTGGACTACATAGCCCCTTGAAATTGTTGCTATCCTCTCATCTTTGTTTCACAACCAACCAAGGTCCTCAAAAGAATATATATTCTTGGGCGCCTGGGTGGCTCTGTTGGTGAAGCGTCTGCCTTCGGCTCAGGTCATGATCTCAGGGTCCTGGGATCGAGTCCCACAAGGTGCTCTCTGCTCGGCGGGGAGCCTGCTTCTCCCTCTACCCCTCCCCACTGCTCTCTCTCTCTCTCAAAAATAAATAAAATCTTTTTTAAAAAAAGAATATATATTTTTGGGGCGCCTGCATGGTGCAGTCAGTTAAGTGTCCGACTACTGGTTTTGGCTCAGGTCATGAGATCGAGTCGCGCATCAGGCTCCATGGTCAGCGTGGAGTCTGAGTTTCTCTCTCTGTCTCCCTCTTCCCCAGCCACCCCCCAGGTTTCGCTCTCTCTCTCTCTCTCTCTCTCTAAAATAGATACATAAATCTTTTTTAAAAAGAATATATATATATATATATCATTCAAGGTGGGGCTTGAACTCACAACCCCGAGATTGAGTCACATGCTCTACAGACTGAGCCAAGCAAGCACCCCTCAAAAGAATACTTAAAAAATGACATATCAGCTTCCTTAGCACAATTTGGTTTTTAAATATTATTATGAAGTATTTTATTTGCATAAAAACCTACAAAAAATAATAAAATATCCATGCCTATACCCATCAACTAGACCAAGAAAAAAATAAAATAGCCAGTTGAAGTGTGCTATGTGTGGAAGGCTGATCCATGGCCCTTCGCCTCCCACCCTGTAGTGCTAACCTCTATGCTAATTAAGGTGTTGATTATTGCCAAAAACAAAGTCTTCACCTTGTACAAAATAAGTAAAATATATAGTACAAAGTCTGGAATGGTTTGTAGGAGATCGACATTACTTGTTTCTGAATATGTTATTGCGATCACCAATGAAGCCACCAGAGTCTATTTGTGTGTACTAGTATGGTGGGGTGGGGTGACGAGGTAGTTAAGAATAGATTTTAACTAAGGAGTCAATTTCCATAATGGTTTATTTGTTCAGGGTTTCTCATCACTTTCTCACTTTACGGAATCTTGGATCTCTCCCTAGGACAACACTTAACTTACACATGTTTTTCCCATAGCCCTACTACTATTAGGCCGATGAGGCTTCCAGATTATTCTTCCTCCCACTTCCCTAAAACACCCAGTTTTGAATCAAATATTTTTAGAATATGCCACCCACTCTTCCTCCCTGTGGCAGTAATCTACACATCTCTGGGCACTCCTCCTCATTTCTTGAAGATTTAATTGCAGCCTCACTGACATGCACTCTAACACTATTCTTGTCACAAATAGTGATTATTTCATCAACTCCACAGATGATCCTTAAAACAATTCCAACATTTTCACCTCTCTTCAATGTCCTTCAACGTCCATCTATTTCCATGGTCCTATGCTTGACCTTAGAGTTACCAATATCTGTATTCACTCTAGAACCCTCCTTTAGCAGTATCCCTATACAGCTGCAGCTCATTCTCCTACCCAAAGCCCAACAATCTTTTGACTCCATTTGGACATACATTTCACTGCAACTACTACACTTTCACTGTCCCTCATCATCCTCCTGCCACCATTTTAATCCTTAATCTATTTAAAGTTATGATCCACATATAATCATTTGGCTACAAATACTCGCATATACTTTCCTGGACTTCACTTGCCTCATCTTTCTTCATCTGACTCACTGGGCAAAACCCTGATTGTATGGAACTCCCTCTGCCTACCCTCCCATTTCCCCAGGAAGTTGCCTCGAGCTGAGAAACAAATCAAACCCGTGCCGAGCACTCCTACTTTCAGGTGAGGATCGCTACCTCACGTGGGCACACCATGCTACTTGGCCGTGATGCTAACACAGTCACAACTGTAGCTCACAGACAACGATTCCATATCTTCTACCTTCTCTTCCTTCCCCCCTTGCTTCCTATTACGTGGGGCAAAATACAGAAATTAGAAGAGAATGTCTACAAACTCCCACCATCAGCTTCCTCCCTCTATCTGAACCCCCACACTCTCCATTCTCCCTCCCGTTACAGCACATGTGGTAAAGGTGGGCCTAGCTAAGGCCAAGCATTCTAACTGGGTGCTGAATTATCACTGCTTGCCTCTGCTTAGCAATTACCACCTCTCTTTCCTGTATCACCATTTCTCCCCTCTACTGTTCCTCTTTTCCAAATTCATATAAAAACTTGGCACACAGTTCTATGTAGCTGTTAATCTGTGTCTCTTTTTACAGCAAAACGCCTCAAAATTGTGGTCTGTATTCAATGTCTCCACTCTTCTCTTCCCATTCTCCTCAAATCCACTCTAATCTCTATCCCTTGACCAAAATTGCTTTTATAAAGCTCACCAATGACCCCTAAACTGCTGCACCCACTGTGACTCTTATCTTACTTTAAACATCAGCAGCATTTAACACAGTTGATCACTCCCCTACCCTTGAAATGCTTTTTATAGTAAGCTTCTAAAAGACTCTCTTGGTTCACTGTGAAATCCTTCTTATTATTTTGTACTACTTCTTCTTCATCTCCCTGATCTCTAAGCTTTGGAGTACTCCAGGCCTCAGTCCTTGATTCTTTTCTCTTCTCCAGTTACACTCATTCCATTAGTAATCACAGCCAGTATTCTAGATTTTAATACCATCTATCCCCAGCATAGATCCCTCCATTGAATTCTTGACTCCTATATACAATGGCCTACTCAACATTCCCACATGGATGTCTACTCATAGGCACATCTAATCTTCTTTTCTTCTCCCACAAAACCTGCTCCTTCAAGAGTCGTTCTCATCTTAATTAGTGACAACTCTATGCATACAGTGCTCGAGTACAAACACTTTGATATCATCCTTCACTCCTTTCTTCCTCTCACTCTCTGCCTCCCCCATGTCAGAACACCTCGTTGGCTCTCTCTTCTATTTATATACCACCAATTCTAACTACCCACAATGCTATCACCTTGGTCCAATACACCACCACCTCTTGCCCGGATTTCTTCTGCAGTCTGTATTGCTATAATAACCTCTTTTTAAAATTCTCCTTGCTTTTTTCCTTGCCAAACAATGGTATAGGCACAAGCAGCTTGTAAGAGAACAGATAAAAGAAAGGTTAATTATGATTGATATAACCAGGAAACCCCTCAAGTAGGAGGTGACATCTCAGCTCCAACACTTCTCGATTGTGACTTCGAGCAAGTTACTTAATCTCTCAATGCTTGCTTCCTTATCTATAAAACATGGATAATAGTAAGATGTACTTTGTAGGGTCATTCTGAGTATTGCATAAATTAATGTATGTAAAGTGGGTGGAAGGGTACCTGACACACAGCAATGATCATATACTTGTTAGACAGTGTTATGAGATGAGCAATGAAACAGCAGCAGAGTTTCCATAGATAGATTACGTATAGGGATAGTTTTCTTTATGTAATAAGGATCTTTTGAAAAATTTAAATGAATATACAACAACACCTTGCTATACTTCATCTCTATAATTTATAATCAGTGAGAATTTTGATTGAGGCAATATTTACATTTATCTTTTGTGATAAATGAAAAGTGTTTTTACAACATTAAATTACATACTCTAAGATTTATATGGAAGTTATTCTGTTCAATCCATTCAGTACACTAAATACCTAATTATATTTCTGTTACCTTAATGATAATTACATACAATAAGTATTAATGCATAAGCTTTATATAAGGAAGACAGACTTTCTCTACTGTTAATTTTATTAAAGTTTGGGAATAGCATAAAACTGTTTTAATAGAAAACAGCCGCTAGGGTATTTTACTTTGTCTATTAAGAACAGCTTGAGTGAAAGTAGGTCTGTGACACCTTGTTTCTTCCCTTCTTACTATATTCATTACCAACTAAAATAATTTTCAATATATTTACTTACTGAATAACCTATATTCAGCTCCCTTCTCCCAAGAGAATGTAATCTCCCTCAACCTCTTGTTCTCCACTTTATGCTCAGCGCCTGTAACAGTGCCTGGAGCTTATAAAAACTCCATAAATATCTATGGGAAGGCTATGGATGGATGCATAGGTACATGGAGGAACTAATGCTCCAGAAATTCAGGTGAAGCAGGAGGAAGATTGAGGGCCTTGGTAACAATGAGCTTAGTGCAACTCTTCAAAAGCAAGTCATTGGGTCCAATGATTCTAAATCCAGTATTAATATAAAGTCAGCACTCTTTTTTTTCTTAGGACATGGGACTCATCCAGACTCATGTCTCACCTGGAATATGTATCATGGATCAAGGAAGTACTTTTCAACATTATACCTGTCCTTTCCAAAAGACTTTGTTTCTAAAATTTTTTTTTTATTTATGCCTACCACTGGACCATCTCAATACTTAAAAGTAACATTTCAGAAGAATAGTTCATACCAATTATTAGAAAATTTTAGATGTTGGGGCACCTGGGTGGCTCAATCAGTTAAGCGACCAGCTCTTGGTTTCAGCTCAGGTCATAATCTTGGGGATGTGGGGTCGAGTTCCACATCAGGCTTCCCTCTCAGCAGGGAGCCTGCCTGAGATTCTCTCTCTCCCTCTTCCTCTGCCCCTCCCCCTCCACACTCACACTTGCTCTCTCTTGCTCTCTTTCTCTCTAAAAACAAATAAACAAATCTTTAAAAAAAGAAAATTTGATATGTTAAAACATTTCTTAGCCTAGATACATGGTTTCTGAAATAATATTTTCAAAATGTTTCATTTTTTTAAGAAACAAATCTTTTTTTTAAAGATTTATTTATTTGAGAGAGAAAGAGAGAGGGAGAGTGCACAAGTAAGAGCAGGGACAGAGGGAGAGAATCTGTAAGCGGACTCCCCGCTGAGCATGAAGGCGGAGGAGTGGGTGGGAGTCTTGATCTCACAACCCATGAGATCATGAGCTGAGCCAAAACCAAGAGTCAGTCACACAACTGAATGAGCCACCCAGATGCCTTTTACTCAGTGATGCCTTTTATATATACAAATACACATATACAATCCCAGAAAATAGTAATAAAAAAGGGTTTGTTTGTAGATGAGCTTATACTTCAAGATATACCGAGCAATTATCCAGTTGTTTTTTAAGATTGATTAGGTAATAGAAAAACACAGTGAAAAATGGTGAGGACGTAAATAAGAACAAAACAAAAAATGAAAGATTCAATGCTTCATTCAATTTCAGAATACATTAAAGAAGTTATTTAAAAGAATAAAAAGAAAGAAGTGATATTACTTAGAGGGGGCTTTTTGAAAGAGATATTTAGCTCTAGGTAGGAATGTGTCCTACAGTATACATCAGAAGAATTCTGTTCTTTAATGGCATTACATTTTTTCAAATATTGGCCCATTTATCACTGCCACAAATTTATTTCTACTTTTACCATTGGTGAAAAGTTTGAATAAGAGGAAACTGTAATATAAATTGGTTTTCAGTGAAGGGGGTCAGACAAATAGGAAACATAGTGTGAAACAATAAACATTAATTGACAAAAGCCTTTAATCGACTGAATTCATCAAGAGATAACAAGAAGACATTTTTCCTTTTTCAAAGTTTAATGAGTATATTCTATTCCTATTTGTTATTATATATAATGAATATTCCTAGCAAAAATTATCAAAGTACTATATTTAAATGCCTAGCATCTTTATGAATACTGAATATCTTATTATATATCATTGTTATTCATTGTTGATCAAAATGCCATAAATTTACATACATCATGTTCTCACTTTACAAAATTAAGTACAGAACAAGTAAAATCCATTCTCTAAAATCTACTCCAGGATTAACTAACTCTTTACATTGTCTGTTAATATATTTGAAAATACCAGCATAGGAGATTGAAAAGAAACATGTGGTCAAATCATTTTTGTTTAATGTGCAAACAGGAAAAAGCAAAACTTACTTTCTACTCTTCCAGTAAATTAAAAGGACTTTGATTGACTCCACTGGCAATGGGGCCATATCGAGGTGGATAAACCTAAATTTTAGAGAAGAATAAAAAATTCAAAATGCTACAGATCACAATAAACTTTGCTTTGACAGGACATACAAAGTAATCAAAAGCATGAGCGCTGCACTAACAAAAAGTCACGTTGACCTTGTACCCCTGCTAACGAGACTGAGCTAAAGAGGGAGCATACTAATATGTGAGGAAAAAGGATATACAAATGACCAAAATGTGTATTTTAAAGCACCTAGCAAATGCAAACCCTGTGAAATTACCTGCCAGATTCAGTATCAATTTTACAAGTCAATATCAATTTATAGTTAAAGATAAGTGACTTGGTCTTAAAAATATTTCATCTCCAGGGGCACCTGGCTGGCTGAGTCAGTAGAGCACGTGACTCTTGATCTCGGGGTCATAAGCTAGAGCCCCACATTGGGCATAGAGTTTATTTAAAAAAATTTTTTTTTAAATTTAATCTTCAATGTGTATGGCTCCAAAAATACTTGGCCATTTCCTTGAAATAGTAAACATATACATGTTATATGTTTCAGCAATTTCACTTCTAAGTGTATGTGCAAGAGAACTGAAACATATGTTCACACAGAAACTCATGTGTGAATGTTCACAGGCACATTATTTAAAATAACTCCAGAGTGGAAACAACTCAAATGCCCATCAAAAGATAAGTGGATAAATAAAATGTGGTATATCCGTACAATGGAACAGTATGCTGCGGTAAAAACGGAATTAAGAACCGATGCATGCTACAATATGGATCAATCTTGAAAATACTTAGTAAGTGAAATAAGTGAGTCAAAAAAACCCACATTTTCTGTGATTCCATTTATACAGTAGCAGTTGCACTAGGGCTGGATGAATGGGGAGAAGGGATAATTGCTAACAGGTATGAGGTTTCCTTTGGGGATGGCAAAAATATTCTGGAATTAAATTGTGGTAATGATTGCACAACTCTGTAAAATACATTAAAAACCACTGAGTTATACACTTTAAAATGGTAAATTGATGGTATGTGAAACACATCTCAATAAAGCTGTATGTAAAAAATAACAAGAGCGGGGTGCAGCCATTCATTGACAAAATTGCCTTTATGGGAACCCTGGGATCCAGGTAGGAAGATGTGAATCCCTGGTGGAGTTCAAGACCAAGGAAAGTCATTTTGAGAAGGCAGGCCCACACCCAGGTGGCTGATGTGCCAGCTGTGATCCTGGCTACAGACCCAGAAACAGCTCCATACCTGTTGTGGGTTCAGCTACAGCCCCGTTTGTCCTTGGTTCTGCCAACAGCACCATACACCAAGGAACCTATGAGGAGTCACATCCTTTGGTTTCTCAGGTAAAAGGCCCAAAGACCTGGTCATGGTCATGGACATTGAAGCGGCCTATGACTCAGCTCTCGCCTGTTTCAGGCACAGTCTGGGAGCCCTTCGAGGCAAGCCCTCCAAACCTGGTCTAACTGTAGATTCTGAAACAGCTCTGTAACTGGGCTCTAGCCCATCCCAGCTGCAGTCCATAAGTAGCCTTGCCGACCCAGGGTCCTAGCAGGAGACAATCCTGTCTTTGCTACTGGAAATCCTAACAGCACCCTCTACTCAGCTTCAGACCTTTCTAGCAGCAGTCCATAAGAAATCCTGCCAGCCGTGGGTGTCCCAGGAGATCCTAATTTTAATGGCCCTATAACTAGGCCACAGCCCCTTCCAGCCAAAGTCTGCAAAAAAAATTCTGCCTGTCCAGGGACTCACCCAGTGACCCAGCAAAAGCACACCCAGAGACTAGCAGGAGCCTCTCTCATCTATACAACTAGTAATAGGCCCATTGTCTGAGGACCCAATTGTGAACACTGAAGTTGACCCGTGGTCTGGTACCACCCTACTGAATAAGGTCCCATAGGCCATTCCATCTAGGTCTCTGCCTGCCAAAGCCACTAGCAATAGGCCTGCCAACTGCAGATTCCACTGTGGACCCATCAACAGCTTTATTTATGATCTGGCTCCAGCCCAGTAAAACTTTGATTCCAGAGGTAATCCCATCTACTTGGGGAAGCAACAGTAGAAAGTATACACCTGCTACAGTAATCTAGATAATGTGACATTGGGGCGCCTGGGTGGCTCAGGCAGTTGACTGTCTGCCTTTGGCTCAGGTCACGATCTCAGGGTCCTGGGATTGAGCCCTGCTTCAGGCTCCTTGCTCATTGGGGAGTCTGTTTGTCCCTCTGCCCCTCACCCTGCTAGTGCTCTCTCTCTCTCAAATAAATAAATATCTTTTTTAAAAAAAGATAATGTGGCATTGGTAAAAGAATAAACAAATAGATCCATGGAACAAATAGAGTCCAGAAATAGACCCACATCAATATAGCCAACTAACCCTTGACAAAGGAGAAAAAGCAACACAAGGAGCAAAGATAGTCTTTCAACAAATAGTGCTGAAACAACTGGACATCCACATGCAAAATATGAATCTAGACATAGACCTTATTCCCTTCACAAAACTTAACTCAAAATGGATCACAGACTTACATGTAGAACACTAAATTATAAAACTTCTATAACACAGAGGAACACCTAGATGACCTTGGGTGTGGCAATGATTTTCAGATACAACAACAAAGGCACAATCCATGAAATAAAACATTGATAAGCTAGACCTCACTGAAATTAAATTTTTCTGCTCTGATGAAGACACTGTCAACAGAAAATGACAGGCTAGGGGCGCCTGGGTGGCTCAGTGGTTAAGCGTCTGCCTTCGGCTCAGGGCGTGATCCTGGCATTCTGGGATCGACCCCCACATCAGGCTCCTCCACTGGAAGCCTGCTTCTTCCTCTCCCACTCCCCCTGCCTGTGTTCCCTCTCTCGCTGGCTGTCTCTCTCTCTGTCAAATAAATAAATAAAATCTTAAAAAAAAAAAAAAAGAAAAAAGGGGCGCCTGGGTGGCACAGCGGTTAAGCATCTGCCTTCGGCTCAGGGCGTGATCCCGGCGTTATGGGATCGAGCCCCACGTCAG
>NW_024423319.1:16321803-16334741 GCF_017311325.1 Ursus maritimus | reverse complement strand
CTATGAGCCTGCTTCTTCCTCTCCCACTCCCCCTGCTTGTGTTCCCTCTCTCGCTGGCTGTCTCTATCTCTGTCAAATAAATAAATAAAATCTTTAAAAAAAAAAAAAAAGAAAGAAAATGAAAATGACAGGCTAGAGACTGGGAGAAAATATTTTCACTAGACATATCTGATAAAGAATGTTATCCAAAATACACCAAGAACTCTTAAAATGCAACAATAAGAAAACAAGCAACTCAATTTAAAAAGGGACCAAAGACTGTAACAGGTACCTCATTGAAAAAGATATGCAGGGGCGCCTGGGTGGCTCAGTCGGTTAAGCAGCTGCCGTCAGCTCAGGTCATGATCCCAGGGTCCTGGGATCAAGCCCCATGCAGGGCTCCTTGTTTGATGGGGAGCCTGCTTCTCCCTCTCCCTCTGTCTGCTGCTCCCCCTGCTTGTGCTCTCTGTTGCTGTCAAATAAATAAATAATTTTTTTAAAAAAAAGAAAGAAAAGATATGCAAATGGCAAATAAGTACACAAAAACCTGCTTCACATCATATATCATCATACATAACCAGGGAAACGCAAATTCAAACAAGGAGATACCACCATACCCTTATTAAAATGACTAAAACCTGGAACAATGACTATAGCAAATACTGGCAAGGATATGGAACCATAAGAATTCTCTTTCATTGCTGGTGGGAATGCAAAATGGGACAGCCACTTTGGAAGACAGTTTGGCAGCTTCTTACAAAACTCGAAATACGTTTACCATATGATCCAGCAATCCCGCTCCTTGGTATTTACCTAAAAGAGTTGAAAACATGTCCACAGAACACCCTGCACTCAGATGTTTATAGTAGCTTTATTCCTAATTGCCAAAACTTGGAAGCAACCAAGATGTCCTTCAGTAGGTGAATGGATAAACAAACTGTGGTCCATCCAGACAGTGCATTATTATTCAGCACTAAAAAGACAGAAGCTTATCAAGCCATGAAAAGGCAAGGCGCCTTAAGTGCATATTACTATGTGAAAAAGCTACATACTGTATGATTCCAACTATATGACATTCTGGAAAAGATAAAACTGAGACCAAAAAAGATTGGTGGTTACAAGAGTTTGGGGGAGGAAGAGATAAACAGACAGAAGATTGTCAGGGTAGGACAGTAAAACTACCCTGTATGATATTCTAATGGTAGATGCCATGTCATTACCACTTTGTCCAAATCCATAGAAATTACAATAGCACGAGTGAAACCTCATGTCAACTATGGACTCCGGGTGATAATGATGTGCCGACGCAGGCCGTTCAATTGTAATAAACGTACCACTCTGGTGAGGACGCTGCTAATGGGAGAGGCAACGCATGTGGGGGGCAGAGGGTATATAGGAAATCTCTGTCCCTTCTGCTCCATTTTGCTGTGAACCTAAAACTCTTCTAAAAAATAAAGTCCCTTAACGAAAATAAGGAAAAACACAGCCATGGGAAATGGTATGCATCCTGACCATTCATAATGTAGCCGAGAAGTGAGCACCAAAGCAACTGCTACTATCCCTAAGGGGGCTGTGTTCTTGGCTGCGTGATAAGAAGAGTCAAAAACAAGAATAAAAAGGAATTTCCTCATCATTATAAAAAAACAACAACATTGTATTAGTTTGCCGAGGCTGCCTTAACAAAGCGCCACGCACTGATCAGCTTGAACAACAGAAACTTGGTGCCTCCCAGTCCTGGAGACCAGAAGTCCAAGGTCAAGGTGTTGCAGAATTGGTTCATTCTCTCTCTCTCTTTTTTCCTGTCTTTTTTTTTTTTTGGTTTAGAAATCTTTTTATCATTAGGGCATTACACCTTTTTCAGAACAAGTATAATTTACAGAAATTATACAAGGCAACTTTTTATTAAATATCAATATTTTGCAATGTTTTGTTTAACTGAATGTTATTTCATTTGTAAAAACCATCTCTGGTTACAAAAAATAATCAGAAACCTACACATACAGTATAATAATACATATAAATAAGTGATGAGTAAGTAGCTTAAAAATAAGCGAATGCGTACTATAATATGTTGGCGTGATAAGTGCTCTGAAGAAAAACAAAGCAGAATAACAAGGATAGGAGTACCTACAGGGACTACTATTTTTCATGAGTTGGATGAAGTCTCTCTGATAACATTTGATAAGACACTTGAATACACTGGTAGTTTAATCTTTGCAAATATCCTGAGGAAAAGCATTCCAGATGAAAATAAGTACAATGCAAAATCTTTGAGAAAGGAAATTGTTAGGCATGTCTGAGGAATGGAAAGGAGGCCATTGCAGCTGGAATGAAATGAACAAGAGATAAGGTTGGAGAGGTCAACCGGGGACAGATACCATGATGCCATGAGAAATACCATGAGATACTATGAGAACATAGTAAGGACATTGGAGTTTGTTCTGAATGAGATGGGAAGCCATTGGAGAATTGAAAGTAAAGATGTGGTATAAGCTGTTTCATGTTTTCAAAGGATCACTTTCTCTGTTCTGTGGGATGAGAATAGAAGAAAAAGCAGCTAGGTCGTTACCACACACGTTCATAAGTGGTAATTTAGACAAGGATGTCAGTGGTGTAGTTGGTGAGAGGCGGTCAGAATCCAGATTTATTTTGAATGTATAGGTGGTAAAATATGTCAGATTTTTTTAATCAGAGGTATGAGAGAATGAGAGAAACCAAGAATGACATCAGTATTTTCCTGCCTAAGCACCTGGAAACATGGAGTTGGCATTTAGTGAGTTGGAGAATGTTTACAGAAGGAATTGGAAGCTTAGTTTTGGATACAAGTTTGAGATGCCAATTAGACTTCTATGTTGAGATGCAGAGTAGACCTTTGTACATGAACATCTGAATTCAGGAGAGAACTCGGGTGACAGATGCACACACATTTTGGAGACCTAAGCTTATAGATATAATTTCAAACATGGGACTAAAACTGTTTCAAGAAGGTGGGGAAAAAATTGCATAAAAGCAGCAAACCAAGTCTAGAGGTTAATTCTCCCTGTATATACAACTATACCCTACTGAAAGAAAACCCACATTCTTTCATTGATGGCTCCAAAGCTATCATGTAGTAATTTCTAGTAGGTGCATTATGCTTACTGTCATGATTCTGACCAGAGAGGGAGTGAAAATGGATCAGTCTGATTCAGCAGGAATCATCTTTTATAGCTTCCTTTCCCACGGGACTGACCTGTACCCTTCACGACGAACATTCAACCAGAGCAGTAAATCCTCACCCACCAGCCAATAGACTTTTGCTTCGTTAGATGACCTGGCTATAATAATATTTAGACAGGACTTACTATCTTTCACGCACCATTTTAATCACTTCATGCCAATTAACTCAATCCCTCAATATTACCTTTAGGGTAGGTACAACCGGGCTCAAACATGAAATTGCTGGCATAATATTTTAGAGATTAAAAAGGACCCGAGCACAGAGAGGTTAGGTCAAATACCTGGTACATACAAAACAGAGCCATTACACCAACACCTGGTTGCAGAGTTCATACCTTTTCTATTGTTCTATAGTCTCTCATACTTAACTACCATTTGAGCCTCGAAGTTTCACTGTCCTGTGACCATCCTAACCTCCACATTCACTACAAACCTTTACTCGTATCCTCAAGTTTACTGAATGAGAGTAAATGTCACATTTTCAGGTCAGGTTACTGAAGGGGAGCAAAATTTCCAACTACAAAACATTCCTCTTTGGCATAAGGATTATTTTAGGGTGGCTAATATATTTTTTTAAGTAGGCTCCACACCCAGTGCAGAGCCCAACATGGGGCTTAGACTCATAACTATGAGATCATGACCTGAGCTAAGATCAAGAGTGGGATGCTCAACTGACTGAGCCCCCCAGGCGCCCCGAGGCTGTTTTTTTAAAGGTTTATTTATTTATTTGGGGGGGGGAGTGAAAGAAAGAGAGAGAGCACACAGGGGAAGGAGCAGAGGGAGGAGACAAGCAGACTCCCTGCTGAGAACAGAGCCCAATGCAGGGCTCAACCCCAGGACCCTGAGATCATGACCTGAGTCGAAATCAAGAGTTAGATGCTTAACCGACTGAGCCACCCAGGTACACCAAGGCTAGTTATTTTTAAAAAGCAGACATAGGAGAAGCTCAGAAAACCAAGTAGAAGTTACCCTTTTGTAAAAGACATGTACATGTATAAAGGAAATCTCCATTTGTAAGGCTGTCTCCCTCTCTGTACCAGGAAGAAGAGGATGACTGTAAATCTCTGGAAACTGTCATCAATGGAGAAGACAACAACTTAAATCTGTATAACAATCATACCCTTGTTTATGGGGCTTCTCCTGATAACTTCTCATAACTGCCTCCCTATCCCTTTCATTTGTCTTTAGCTGGAGATGGTATATAAGGAAGTGGCTTGGGCCATTTCAGGGAGTTACTCAGTTCTCCTGGGTCTCTCTCATGTATACAGGAGGTACACACGTTATTAAACTTCAGTGTGTTTTTCTCCCATTAATCTTTTATTACCATGGGGGAGGGGGCTCATTCAAGAACCTAGAAGGGTAGAAAGAAAATTATTTTCCTCCCCTACATTACCAAGACAAATGCCAGGTATTCAGTAACACTTAATATTTTGGAAGACTTCAGAGAAAAATCCTACATCTAAATCACTGTGAGAATTCTCCCAGGAAAATCTGGTTCCCTAAATTATGTGCCCCCTGGATATGAATGCATTATTACTATTTACTATAATAATTTTCAGACTGGAAATATTTTTATTGGATTCAATTTCTACTCATAATTATGTTTGCCTATTTTGTTTCTTTTTTTCTCTTTTCTTTTTTTTAAGACTTTATTTATTTAATTGACAGAGAGACAGCCAGGGAGAGAGGGAACACAAGCAGGGGGAGTGGGAGAGGAAGAAGCAGGCTCCCAGCGGAGGAGCTTGACGTGGGGCTCGATCCCAGAATGCTGGGATCACGCCCTGAGCCGAAAGCAGACGCTTAACAACTGTGCCACTCAGGCGCCCCTGACTATTTTGTTTCCTATAACATTTCAATTTCTTTTTTTCTGTTGGCACTGGGCAAAATAACTGGCATTTAGGACAAAAACTATGTGTTCATTTTATTAGCCTAGACTGATTCTGCAAATATCTATTTATAGTTAGGTCATGTTTCAATCTCTTTGAAGGCATGCTTGTGTTACAGGCTTTTTCTATCTCATGGAAAGTTTTTTTAAAAAAGCTTTTTATCTACTGCTCCTTTTGCCATTATTCCATAGGAAACAATGAACTCAAGGGAGCTGGCTGACAAGTCTAATCCACTCATTAATTCCCATTACCTAGGCAGACAGTGTAACTGATTATGGGAGATAACAATTTCAATGCTTCTTAAGAACCTGGCAGCTTTCAAATACAGAAGCCAAGGGAGAAATTTAACTGAAAAGTTAACTATATGTCAGAGGGAAAATAAAGAAAACAATAACTCACATTAATTCACTTTCGGAAACATTTGAGCTCAGATGACTATTACTGAAAGTGATTCATTTTTAATAAAGCTACCATTTATTAATCATTTACTGGGTGACAGGTACTTTATTAACATCCTCTCATTTAAATCTTAAAAATAACTCTGCTAGGTAGCTTTATCCTCAAGTGACAAAGAAAATGAAAACACTAATTTGAAAGGATATATATGCCCCTATGTTTACTGCAGTATTATTTATAATAGCTAAGATATGGAAGCAACTTGAGAGTCCATTAATAGAGAAATGGATAAGGATGATATGGTACATTTAGACAATGGAATATTACACAGCCATAAAAAGGATGAGAGCATGCCATTTTTGACAACGTGGTAGACCCAGACGGTAGTATGCTAAGTGAAATAAGTCGGACTGAGAATGTCAAATATCATACGATTATCACTCACATGTGGAATCTTTAAAAAATGAATAAACAAACAAAAAGCAGAATCAGACCTGTAAACACAGAGAACAAACTGATGGTTGACAGAAGGGAGGGTGGTAGGGGACGGGCAAAATGGGTGAAAGGGGGAGCCTGGGTGGCACAGTCGTTAAGCATCTGCCTTCGGCTCAGGGCGTGATCCAGCATTCTGGGATTGAGCCCCGCATCAGGCTCCTCCACTGGGAGCCTGCTTCTTTCTCTCCCACTCCCCCTGCTTGTGTTCCCTCTCTCACTGGCTGTCTCTGTCAAATAAATAAAATCTTTACAAAAAATGGGTGAAAGGCAGCGGGAGATAAAGGCTTCCCGTTATGGAATGAATCAGGCACAGCATAAGGAATATTGTCAATGGTATTGTAATAGAGATGTACGGTGACAGATGGTAGCTACGCTTGTGGTGAGCATAGCGTAATGTTTAAACTTGTTGAATCACTATGCTATACACCTGAAACTAATGTAACATTGCATGTCAACTACACTTAGGTAAAAAATTAATATAAAAAATGAGAAAACTGAGGCTCAGAGAAGTTAATAACACTCTCAAGAGTACACGGTTAGGGGCACCTGGGTGGCTCAGTTAGTTAAGTGACTGACTCTTGATTTCAGCTCAGGTCATGATCTCAGGGCCATGGGATCAAGTCCCCTGTCAGTCTCTGTGCTCAGCATGGAGTCTACTTGTCCCTCTCCCTCTGCTCCTCTCCCGGCTCTCTTTCTCAAATAAATAAATAAAATCCTAAAAAAAAAACAAACCCACAAGAGTACACAGCTAAATAAGAGGTGGCCTGTTACCCTCATCTTTTTATGACTGATCAGATAACACCTTCTTGGTGAGGCCTTCACTACCATTCTGTCTAAATTTGTGACCACTAACCCTCAGCACACATTTTCCCTTCCACTGATTTATTTTTATCCATAGAATGTATTAACATCTAAATTGCTATAATTTATTCCTTTTTTCCATTTGTTTTCTGTCTCCCTTCTCTACAAGGTCAAGTCCATGAGGTCAAGGATCTCTGTCAATTTTGTTAACTACTTAGCCCCAGGGTCAAGTACAGTGCCTGACACGCAGAAGTAGTTACTGAAACCGTGGAACAGGGATCCGTGAATCAGAAGGGAAACACGGGGCGGTAAAAGTTAGTGTGGATATTTAATTACCATCTTCTTATTTGACATATTGGATTTTAAACGTGGGGGAAGTGGTAGTTATTGCCCTGAACATCAGTATATAAACATAAGGAATTATTTTCATTATTCCATCTTCTGAGCACTTTCTGTGCCTCTTGAATCAGCTACCCTACCATGGTAAAAAGAGTGTACTTCGCGACCCAGAATCAGAGAGCCTTCTTTCACGAACATGTTTTAGAGAGTAAAGAGGGAAGAAAAACAGTCTCTTTTCCTTGCTAACCACTAAGTAGCCTGAGAGAATGGGGATGCTTTCTCTTTCCTGGGATACATTTACAGGGACTATTTGATTTTGAGGCAAACATAAGAGTCACAAACAGAAACATGCTGCACTCTGGTCCAACTGCAAGGCCCAAGCACATGCTTCCACAAAGTCTAGGATATTGGGTTCGCATACTAGGTGAAACAAATAACATTTTCTCAATGGCACACTTTTTATAAAGAGAATGAGATCCAGCAATTGAAATCAAGAGCCTAGCAAAGACAGTGTTCCTTTCCTGACCACCATACTGCCCCCCAACACCATTACAAGGCTCTGCAGAAAGCACACTGAATGTGCGCCTTGCACAAGGATCCAGGAGTGTGATACATTGAGCCAAACTTGGCTAACTTTCGTAACTGATAGCAGCCCATGAAAGAGCCTTCACCAGTAAGGTCGCCAGAAATGCATTTTGTCAGAAATAAATCAAAAGGGCAAAATACAATAATAAAAGGTGATAGTTTACACAACAGAAGATTTAGACTCGGTTCGAGGTCTTCCCTCTAAGGTGATATAGTCAGGAAAAGACAAATCAAATACAGGCGTGGGGGTCATCCTTGGAACAGAAAATGAACTCATTTTTCTGAGGTAGAACCAGAGGGGGTTAGGGGCATTTTGAGGTGGGAAATAAGGAATTTGACAGTCCATGTCTGTAGGACTCAATCCCCCTTGGAAGGACAGACAAGCATGTTCAAGAGAGGGTCGGAGGCTTGCCCAGGCACCTTCATCATCCCATCTCCAGAAATCTGGGGGAGGACAAACACCCAGTGAGAGTCTTGTGGCCGCCCCCTGCCGAGAAACTGTCTTGTCCCTGTGCGGCCGCGTGGCAGTGCTACAGATGGGGTGGGATATACGGGCTCTGCCGTAGCAGGCAGGGCTAAGAGGCGTGGAGTCCTTGCCCTTCCCTCCCCTGTGTCATAAAAGCCGAATGGGGCTTGACAAGCCAGAAGGAGGACGGGTAGGTGTGAACTGCAAATGAAATAGCCACTGTGTATTTTTAGACTGCAGTTACAGTTGAGAAAACACTGATTCCTCTTTTGTTTTTGCAAACAAGCTGCTTCCTCCGGCCAAGGTTGAAACCTGTGCTTAAGTCACGTAAGAACAACTAAAAAGGAAAGAGATGCTTTTGTGCACCATTTCGATTTCCTGAGGAAGGAAGGAGCAGCGTAGCAAGAAACTATTTTAGAGAGAGCAATCGTAGGTTAAAATAGGTTCCAAAGTCTACTTTTACTTTCTTCCTCCTGATGTTTTTAGAGAAAACTATTAAGGGCAGTTGGAGGATTCACTACACACTTTGTAGCACAGCTGTTGGGGTCTAATGTGTTAGTCCGTTTCATAAACTCTCCAAACTCTGTTATAAGATACATCTCAGCATTATCCTCTCGATTTTTTACTTGTCTTTTCCTTTGAACTTACAGTTTCTTGAGGTCAAGGCTCATGTAGACTAAGTACTTGATGAATCAAATAAAACTGATAGAGAATCCATTACATTAACCAGAAGTAAAAGAAAACCAGAAAGTAATGTCAAGCCTAGATCAGTTAATGACAAAGGGAAGCAAGAGTGAAATGGACCCGTGTGAAGGGATCCTACATGGAAAAAAAGAGAAGTCATTGGTTAGCAGGATTTAGTACACAGGGCAGGCACAATTCCTCCTCTTATTGGGTATCCAATACAGAGGGTGAGACAGGCATTAAAACGGCCCCTTAAAATAATGATTCCTATATTAAAGACGAAGAAGAAATTCATGGAGCCGTACGAATTCTAAGCAGAACGACCCAACCCAGTCACAAGAATGAGGGATGTCTGCACAGAGAAATTTCTTTTCGGCAGCAAATTGAGAGTTGAGTTGCAGCTGATTAATTGATGAGATCCATGTGACAGGGGACGAGGAACTGAGGAACGTTTCCACAAAACTTAAAAGTATGGCATGGGAACGCACGAGAGGGCCGCAAACAAAACTCCAAGCACACGCTGCTGAAGCGCGAGCCGGGTAGACGAGGACGTCTTGGAGCTCCTGGCAGTACGACGCCCCGCACACACGAGCAGACGCGGGCAAGCTGCTCGACTGCTACTCTTAGCGCAGCCAAGAGGCAGCCCGTTGGTTAAGAGTGTGGATTCCAGGCTCACAATCACAGCCGTCAGACCTCGGGGAAGTCACTCAACTCCTCGTGCATCAACTTCTTCGTAAGCCGAGGGGTGTCAGGGTGACTTTCTCCTGGTTGCTGTGCGCATGACCTATGTTACTGCCTCACGAACACCTACAACAGCGCCTGGAGCTTTCTACGGAGTAAAGGTTAGCTGCTGTTATTTTTGCTACCATTATTAGTCACTATGTTAAAAGCCAAAGATGATATTAAGTTAGTGATAATGTTAAGAAGTTAGTGATAACGTTAAGAAGTGCTTATGAATTTGTTCACAGACAAAGGTCTTGTGTGTTGCTTCTACGTAGGAGGAAGGAGCTTCAGTGCCTGGAGATCCGAAGACAACGTGGCACAAGAGAAAACCTCCTGGTAGAGAGAGAAAGTTGAATGGTGATTGCCAGGGACCTGGGGAGAGGGAACTGTCCAAAGTGCCGAGTACTGCAGTAAGATGTCCATCCTCAACAACAGAGCAAATGAAAGAAAACATAGGCTGGGCAGCTGGGAACTTCTCTGGAAACACGGAAAAATGTCTGAGAGTATATCTGCACATTTGGAAGGAGGATGAAAGGACAGATCTTCCGAGAAGGGATTCAAGGACATACTGAAGGCAAGTTTCAGGAGACCTGGTAGTACTTACCCTTCTTCTCCAGCTTAGAAATCCACATGTCCCCAGAAGGTTGCAGGACACAATCAACCAGTATTTCACAGTTTTGAAGAAAACTGAGTGTACAAGAAATGGATGGCTGACTGATTTAAACGTCCAGTGAAGGAGTGGGTGGTTGAACCTGGTGACCTAACCTCCACATTTTGTCCAGGCAGAGGATGCTGGAATGTTTCGGGAAGTGGGTTACCCATAAGAAAGATCCAGAAAGGGGAAATTGAAGGGGACACAGGTTGCCCAAGATACTGAGAGTGAAATAAGGGAGAAGATGCTTTACCTTGTCAAGTAGACTACCCATACAAGAAGCCTAATGGAGGGGAAGGGGAAACTCGGAGGAACACCAGAACCACCTGCAAGGCAAAACGTCCGTCTTATTTTTTTTTTAAGATTTTATTTATTCATTTGACAGAGAGAGAGACAGCCAGCGAGAGAGGGAACACAAGCAGGGGGAGTGGGAGAGGAAGAAGCAGGCTCCCAGCGGAGAAGCCTGATGTGGGGCTCAATCCCAGAACGCAGGGATCACGCCCTGAGCCGAAGGCAGACGCTTAACCACTGAGCCACCCAGGCGCCCCAAAAAGTCCGTCTTAAATTAATACCAGGCACAGAAAGTACAAATAGCTGATCACCAGGACAATGCCAAATAAGAATTTTTCTGCTTCTTTATTTCTTCTCTAGGCTATGGACTTTTGAATACAAGTTCTATTTTTATTAACCTCAGCAGCCATCAAAACTCATCAGAGATCAATAAATGTCCAATGACCTGATCAATTATTTATTATATATCTTATAATCATTTCCAGTGTTTATTCCAGATAAATGTTCACCAAAATGGTGGAAAGAAAATGAGAAAAGATGTTGAGATTCTATTGTTCTATTCAGATGTATTAAAGTGCCATGATACCCAGATTGTAAAAAGAATATGGTTCCGGCAGCACTCAAAAATGCAAAATAATATTTTTGACAAACTGTTTATTACTCCTTATCTACTTTTCACTTTTCCCTATGCTACATAATAAATCAAGAGAGTCCACTGACTTAGATATTGGAGCTGTTGCCTTACTCTCTTAAGAAATGGCGTTCTGTAACAAAAAGGTTTTGGTTTTTTTTAAAGATTTTATTTATTTGAGAGAGAGAGAGAGCGTGAGTGGGGGGGGGAGGGGGAGAGGGAGAGAGACTTTCAAGCAGACTCTGGGCTGAGCTCGGAGCCCGACATGGGGCTCGATCTCATGACCCTGAGATCACGACCTGAGTGGAAACCAAGAGTCAGATGCCACCCGGGTGCCCCAGGGCAGGGCTTTGTAATTCTTACACTGAGAGTGGTTCTGCTCATTTGGTTTGGTTTTAGTTGAAGTGATCAAGAAACTGTACTATGTAGGAATGACCAGAAAAACTTTGCCCCAGTTAGAATCTGTGGCAGGGGAAGCACCAAGGCCACAGAAAAGATTTAAAAGAACAATGGGAAAAACAAAGTAGTCTCTTTCTAAGCCTATCCTATGAGTTTTGCTTTCTCATTATAATAGCTACACATGCATTCTATATACTATTTTGGGGAGGGCGGTTACTAAAATATTAAGAAATATGGGTAATCATAAAAGCTAACCAAATGGTCTACTGGCAGAAAATTCCACCTGATTTTTAGAAATGAATACAAATATGTGAGGGTCTGGTAAAAAATACATTTTTTAAACATCATTGAAATTGCCCTCACTGCATTGAACAACTTAGGTGAGACATTTCTTTGAAGGTACTATGTCAAGGCATCCCAGAATTACCTGAATATTTTCCTTATATTCATTAACCTGTTTCTCATGATCTACACTTTCTCCAAAGACTTGTCCCTAACCTCAATTCTGTAACCAGCCGAGGAAAAAGAAAACGACAGTAGCAAAATTATATTCATCTGTATGCAACCAAACACCAGCTTCCTATAACAGAGCTATTGCGGACCCAGCATTCTTAACTCCTTTCGGAAAACTGGAATTTGGTGCAAATGCAAAGTTTGTAATGGGGCAAAAGCAACATAGCTTAGGGGCAGCACCCAGTGAACATGAATGACACCATTCTTCTAGTACTGACGAGATCCTGAGAGCTCAGTTTCAACTGCCAACCCCGCCACAGAACATTCAAAAATCCAATCATCTATACTTCTAGTCAATGCCAAATGTAAACTTTAGAAGGCGCTCCCTAGTACTCACCCACTGCCATACAATGGGTCAGTACAGGAAGATATTATGGATAAAATACTAGGTTTAATCTAAACATCCATCAATAGGCAATTGAGTAAATCAATTATCCAGTCTTTAAGATGATGAAGATCTGGATGTGGTAATGTGGGAAAATACCCATTTGCAATGACGTGGATGGGAACTAGAGGGTATTACGCTAAGCGAAATAAGTCAGTCAGAGAAAGACAAATACCATATGATTTCACTCAAATGTGGAATTTAAGAAAGAAAACAGATGAACATAGGGGAAGGGAAGGAAAAATAAAATAAGATGAAAAAAACAGACAGAGGCAAACCATGAGAGACTCTTAACTTTAGGAAACAAACAGGACTGCTGGAGGGGAGGGGGATGGTGGGATGGGGTCATTAATTGGGTGAAGGGCATTAAGGAGGGCACTTGATGTAATGAGCACTGGGTGTTATATGCAACTGGTGAATCACTAAATTCTACCTTGAAACTAATAATAAAATAAAATAAAATAAAATAAAATAAAATAAAATAAAATAAAATA
>NW_024423319.1:16246684-16321793 GCF_017311325.1 Ursus maritimus | reverse complement strand
AATAAAATAAAATAAAATAAAATAAAATAAAATAAAATAAAATAAAATATTAACTAGGAGAAAAAAGAAAAAAAGATAAAGTCTGGATGTGGTAATATGGAAAAATATCCATGAAATATTATTTTTTAAACACACACTGTAGAGGAATATGCCTGATGTGACCCTATTTATATTTTTAAGTGAAAAATACTTATGTTTACAAATACATTAACATTTCTGGAATGATAGACAAACTACAGTAGGACTGGAGAGTGGAGAAATGACTTTTCTATGTGTACCCTCTTCTACTATTTGAATTTTTACTATGAGAATATTTTATAACTTTATAGTAAAAATATTTTTTAAGGTCACATTTCCAAACTCATTTAGATAATAAATGGCAGAGTTGGTAGATGAGTCTGTGCCTTCGGAATCTATGTACAGGGATCTTTCCACTGTTACGCTGTAAGTAAACTAAACACTAGCAAGAAGTAGAATGACCTTGCCAGCTGACCTCCATTCAGGAAATGTTGTAATGGACAATTTCAGTTTTCAAAAGAACGGGCACTGAATTTTCAATTCTCCAGGCAAGACTTAACTCGTTATATGTCAATATTTATGTTTTTCAAGCTTAGAAATGTTTACAAAATAAAGTTATTTTTCTATTATATATATATTTTCAGCTTCAATTCCAAGGACTCATGATTTTCTTCACCAATATTTTACTTGAACATCGGTATGCCTATGAAATCCTCTTTACTTCCATCCCTTCAAGCTTTCTTTCTAATCGAGAGGATTCAAAAAGCCATAAAAATGTGATCCTTGACAGGATTCTGCTCCAACAAGAAATCCTCTGAATACTCTTCTCCAACCAAACAATACTCACCCATTGGAGCAGGATTGAGTACAATGGCTGGTGAGAAGTAATTCGGCATCTAATTCCTACCATGGAGGGATGATGAAAGTGTGCAAACATGCTGTGTTTGAGATCATCTCCACTGACTCACCGCCCCACGTGTAAAAGAAAAAGAGCTTTGGCTCAAACCAATGGATGTTGCCAAGTTTCCCTTTCCACACCTTATCATCTTAAACAGCAGTTGACTCTTTGATGTTTGTAAGCGAGGAGAAGAACAAAGCATAGGAAATTGTTGAAGTTACTTTCAGGCTGTGTTTTGTTTTTTCCTTTATTTGCTTTATGTTCCTCTTCCAAGGATGGTGTTGCTTTCTAATGTGAAAGCCAGAGAGATCATCACACCTAAACAGTAAATGTCAGCCAGTAGCATTCAAAAGAATGGGTTCATTTCATATCTGCGGAGTGTATCTTTATCTCTGAGTGGGAAGGAGTAAATTATAGGATTTTTTCCCCTGTTTTTGCAGGGAGAGGGAATAATTAGTTTGCTTTTATGAAATAAATTGCTTGTGTTTACAAAATAAAAACTTCAATACATAATAGTGAAATGCTATAAAATTAGCTCCATTTCTATGCATTCTGAATGTTTTCATTTTCAATGGATCTCATTTTTTCCTATTAAGAAATATTGTTGTACATGGGGATTTATTACATAATTAGGATTTTCTGAGAAAACGTTGCTGCAATGAGATCATTCCAAACTTTGTTTTTCCTTCAGCTGTAAGAGTTTGTCTTATTTTCCTTTTGATTAGGAAATCAGCAGGTTACCCAAATCAAACATTTATTATAGTCCATTCAAATCCATTCATACATATCACAATTTGTTCCACTAATATCTCAATTAAGGAAATATATAGAAAACAGTTGTCTTTGCCTTAGGATGCTGTTATCCACCACATTGCTGGAAACATCCAAATATGCTTCATTAGACAGGGCTCCTTTAACCACGATGGAGCCCATGGGACCCACTTACAATGTTCTTAAACCATTCATTCTTTCATATCCAAAATCCAAAGGTCTCTAAATGTTCACAGCATTTGTCAGGAACATGATGTACTCGTGAGATTATTTCTGTCTCTGAGTCCTCTCCACACAGTATTGGCAATGTAGAAATGCAATATGCCTAAACATTCAGGCATGACAGCAAGGATATTCTTTGAGTCATAAGTCAGTAAATTCAATTAATTCCATTTCCATGATTTCTTTTTTAAAAAGATTTATTTATTTATTTCAGAGAAAGAGAGAGAGTGAGTGGGGGGAGGGGCAGAGGAAGAGAGAGAACCCTGAAGCAGACTTCTCGCTGAGCAGAGCCAAAGAGGGGCTCGATCCCAGGACCATCTCATGACCTGAGACGAAATCAAGAGTTGGCTGCTTAACCGACTGAGCCACCCAGGTGTCCCCCCATTCCTATTATTTCAATGACACCTCCCTGCAAAATGCTGAAGGCCTGAATAGCAAGCCTCAACCTTAGACATTAAAATACATCTTAAAGAAATACTCAAGTCAAAACTGAGGACGCTTTAGTCCAATTCAGGCTCCAACCTTTGCATCACTTACCCTCCCTCTTCTATCCTTCTTGAGGCCTCATCGTTAATTCAAAATGGTAGAATCATCTTAAATGGTGTGTTCTGCATCTCTCCCTTCCTTTCCCTTTCTATTACTACTCCTATTGCACCCCTACTAATATCCTCTTCTCAGAAAGATGGCAATTTTTTTAAACTCAGTTTCCTAACCTTGCTTCTCTGGAACACTGGGTACCATGAAATAAATGACATTCAAAAGGAGATCCACTTGAGAAACATGGGCCCAAATATTTGTGGGTTTTTTTACTGCAGTATTTCTCGGAGCCTTTAAATTGCTCATTTTATTGACTAGGTAACCTATGTTCCAGGCTCTCTGCTAGATCTTCTTATATTATTCCTCCTGACAATTATGTTGTTGTTATTATCTGTTTTATAGATCACACAACTCATAAGCTGTCAGGCCAGGATTTAATTCCAGCTCTTTCTCACTCCTAAATCCCTGTTCTTGGGGCGCCTGGCTGGCTCAGTCGGTCAAGCATCTGCCTTCAGCTCAGGTCATGATCCCAGGGTCCTGGGATAGAGCCCTACATTGGGCTCCCTGCTCAGCAGAGACCCTGCTTCTCCCTCTCCCTCTGCCTGCCACTCCCCCTGCTTGCGTGCTCACCCACACATGCGCGCTCTCGCTCTCTCTGTCAAATAAATAAAATCTTTTTTAAGAAAGCCAAAATCCTTGTTCTTTTCATATTTCCCTCTTCGTACTGAAATAGCATACCATTTCCTTAAAGGTCACAATGTACTCATTAGCTACATGTTTCTTTCTCTTAACAAAAAAAAATGAACATCTTGATATTTTTAATAGACGGACAATTAATTTTGCTTTGTAATGCAGTTAATACTGTAGAGGTTAATGACACACATCTTTGTGTCAGACCACATTATTCAAGTTTTGGTTCTGCAAATCACTAGCTATGTAGCAAAGAATAAGTCCTTTAATCACTTAAAACCTATTTTTTCATCTGTACTATGGGTAAAATATTTATTTCAAGAAGATATTTGTGAGGCTTAAATGTGATTATGCACTTAGAGCAATTGGACACATAGTAAGTATTGGATTATAATATTACCTTTAATAAATAATGATAACATCATGATGTCCCTAAGATTCACTTGCCTGGGTTTCTTAATCAAAACTGGATTGCCTATTCTAATTCAGTTAGATTTCATTTGAAATTTTTATAATAAATTGATAAATGATTTATAATGCCATTAAAAGAGAACAATTTAAATAAATAATACACTAAGTGATAAATTTCCCATACTAAACTTTGATCCTAAATCTAGAATTGGAATTTGTCCAGTCTATGCTTCAGGTGTCTGAACTGAAGGCTATTTTAGTTTTGCAACTAGGTAGCCCCTAAAGAGTAAGATTCAATTTTCAATGTGGATCTTACTAACTGAGACGATGTAGCATAGAGTACCAAATTAAGACTTTCAGGATGTTGACTTCCCTTTCTGTAAACATTTTTATACGAAAACCGCAAAACGATCTTATTGTCTGTATTTTATTATCAATCTTAAAAGAGATTTTGAAAAAAATGTACGATTTTTGAAAATTATAATTTATAAAATTATTAAATACACTGATGGAAAGAAGAAAATGCCGTTGACTTTTTGAGATCTACTTAATAACCAATTTTAACAAAACCTCACCAAATTGAGCTTTACTTCTTTGGAATTTATAATTCTCTGAGACAAAGTCCAGAATAAAATTTTAAAATAACCTCATGAGGGGCGCCTGGCTGGCTCAGTCGGTGGAGCATGCAGCTCCTGATCTCGGGTTTGAGTTCGAGCCCCACGTTGGGCATACACATAGTAACTATGGTGTATGCTTTTCATTGTAGTAATAATCATAATAGCAGGGCTTAGGGTATGATATAAACCAGAAACTGCTCTAACTGCTATACATATATTAACTAATTGAATCTTCAAAAACATCTTATGAAGTGAATACTAACTAGTGTTATCCCACCTTACATATGAACCAACTGAAGGAAAGAAAGACTGTCACTTGCCCAACACCCTACAACTTGTAATAGCAGAACTGGGGTCTTTTAATATTTTAAAAAATTTTTTGAAGACTTTTTAAATTTATTTATCAGAGAGAGAGAGAGAGCAGGACTCCATCCCAGGGCTCTGGGATCATGACCTGAGCTGAAGGCAAACGCTTAACCAACTGAGCCAGCCAGGTGCCCCAGAACTGGAGTCTTTTAATCCAGACAAGCTAGCATCAGTATCTGCACTCGTATTCCCTGCACACTGATTGCCTTTATTCTCATAGTTTTACAGAAATTAAACCTACTTACAATGTTTTATAATCTCGATATTGGTTGAATTCAGAATACCACGTTCCAGTTAGTCCCAATATTTTACTATTCAATGTTCACTAGTTTGTACTTTAAGAACACGATTCTTTGGTCTACATTCTGGAAAAACTCATCAGAAATACTGCTGACATTTCTATGGACACAAGTCTCTATAGTCAGCTCATCTCAATTCTAATTTTTATCAAGAATCTTCTGGAGAGGGGCGCCTGGGTAGCGCAGTGGTTAAGCATCTGCCTTCAGCTCAGGGCGTGATCCCAGCGTTCTGGGTTCGAGCCCCACATCAGGCTCCTCCACTAAGAGCCTGCTTCTTCCTCTCCCACTCCCCCTGCTTGTGTTCCCTCTCTCGCTGGCTGTCTCTCTCTGTCAAATAAATAAATAAAATCTTTAAAAAAAAAAAAGAATCTTCTGGAGATAAGCATAAAACAGCATGTGTCCAATGCCAAGACATGTTTTAAGACTGAAGCAATCCGTTTTCTCTAAAATACACCTGAAAAGATACGTACTGTCTCTTATCATGAGAAAAGCAGCTTATCATTTGTTTGCCAGAACTCCAAGTAATAGTAAAGTCAAGAAGCTGAGAGTTCAAATAAACAAGGCAAAATATTGGCAAGGAAGAATTTGTATCTGCAAGTCTGGGTTGAACGTTTTACTTGCGTAGTGTATTTTGGAGCAAACGTAGATATGTGTGACTTGATATTACTAGTTTTCTCAGAAACGTTCACACCCCATTTCCCAAAACACAACCATACTTTATTCTCTTTCTCCTTGGAATCAAAACTCTTGATCTTTCTTTCACTGGATCCCAGGGAAGCATTTATGAAACTGTATTCTATGGGATATTGACAAGTATTAAGGACAGAAAAGTGTTCTGTCGTCAAGTAAGCTGGAGAAACTAGGTAAAATGAAGTTAACCAGGCTTATGTACTGTGGGATTTGCAGAACCTTTATTTAGTTACGAATACCTAACACTCTCTGAGAGCAGAATAAAATATGAAGAAACCCTCATAAATTCTGGCCACACACTTTTTTTTGGAGCATGCCAATGTGGGAAAATCACTCCACAAACATGTTTTGGAAATCAGTGGTATGGCGCCATAAGTCATTAAAATTGGCAGAGGGTAAAGAAAAACCTCAAATGCTGGTTTATAGACTTGCTGTGATAGAAACTCATTTTGGGGAGGAGATATAGGAAGAAGATTTCTCGGAATACATTTTCCAAGGTTCTACACCTAGAAATCCGGGATGAGGTCCAGGATGCTATATTTGGTGTGGGAGTGGGGTCTTCCTGTTTGTGCAGCAGACCTAGGCTTTAGAACCATCCCATAGCTTAACGGAAATGCCACTGCTTCACAGCCTAGAGCATGTTTACACCACCTCCCCCATTGTACATATACTAGGATAAACACAATGCCCCCCTCAAAGATGACCGTGTCTTAATCCCCCAAAGCTTTGACTGTGTTAACTTACGGAGCAAAAAAGACTTTGCAGATGATTCAGTTAAAGATCTTGAGATAAGATTATCCTGGGTTATCAGGTTGGGCCTAATGTAATCACAAGGTCCTCCGAAGTAGAAACCGAAGAGTCAAAGCCAGAGACATATTAAAGATGCCACAACTGTGACTTCCGTGATGCGGGAAGGAGCCATGAACCGAGGATTGCTCGGAGCCTGTTAGAACCTGGGAAAAGCGAAGGAATGGATTTCCTCCTGGAGCCTCCAGAAGGAGCACATCCTGTTGACTCCTTCAGCCCACTAAGATACATTTTGGACTTCTGACCCCCCAGAATTACAGCATAATAAATGTTTATTGCCCTAAGCCACTACACTTGTGGTAATATGTTACTGCAGCAATAGAAAATAATGTATATTCTCCCGTAATAAAAGCTGCAACACCTTTTGGCCATGGGAAACCAAATTATTGTTTTGATATAACATAAATTTTGCTAGTTTACAATCCTGCTGCCCTTAATAGTAAGAAGAGGGGAGAGACAAGCTAACCATGTTCGTGACACAGAAGCTGAATAATACAATATAGTACTACAACTTGAGGGAAAGGAAAAGAAAAGAAAAGAGAAGAAGAGAAAAGAACGCTACTTCTGGAAGAAGGACACGAATGACTGTTAGAACCAGCCTTATATCCGCTGGCGTGGCAGAAACATGTATAAAGGTCACACATACGAAACCACCTTATACAGCGCCTGAGACTAAGGTTTACTCAGACTGCACCTCCTTCACCCGCCCCACCGCAAAGCTAAGAAGCAATAAGAAAGAACAACATTAAACACAGCTGATAGAACCATAGGAGCCACATACTCTCTGGGGAGCCATGGCAGAAAGAGAAGATTCAAACCGAAGCAGCAAGCAGACAGCAAACCCACCTCAATCTTTTTGACTAGATTCACACAAAACTCTACACTAAAGGCATAACACAGGAAAGGCATGTTCACGTCCAAATATAAGTGGGAAAAAATTTACCTTGGTGTGGATGGTCCTACATAAAATATCAAGAGTTCAACAAAAAAATTACAAAGTACATCAAAAAGCAGGGCAAAAAAACCTGCACGGTCTGAATAGAAAAGTAATCATCAAAATAAAACTCAAATATGACACAGATATTGGCATTATCGGTGAATTTTACATAACCATGATTAATATATTAAAAGAGACAACGGAAGTGAGAAAACATGAATTAACAGGTAATTTCAGCAAAGAGATGGAAACCATAAGAAAATGGAAGTGCTAAAAATGAAAAACCCAGTAACCCAGATGAAGAATTTCTTGGATGGACTCATCGGTAAACACAATCTGGGAAATACTCAGTGAGCTTGAAGGCAGGTCGGTAGAAATTACCAAAAAATGGGGAAAAAAGAAGAGCATCTAGAAGTTGTTGGACAATATTAAATGGTCTAATATAGGCATAACTAGAATTTCAGTAGAAGGAAGAAAGAACAAGATGAAGAAGAAATATTTGAAGAAATAAAGGTGGAGAATTTTCCAAAGTTATTAATAGATAACAAAATTAAAGACCCAAGAAATATGGAAAACAGTATGCAGGATAAATATAAAAATGTTCAAGCATATACTACTGAAACTTCTGAATACTAAAGACAAAGGTACAGACTTGACGGTAGCCAGAGAAGGAAGGAAAATTCCCTACCGAGAAATAGAGATGGTAATTACAGCAAACATCTCATCAGAAAACGTACTACAAAGAAATCAACAAGGTAACACCTTTAAAATGCTTAAATATAAACAGGGACACCTGGCTGGCTCCGTTAGAGCACATGACTCTTGATCTCAGAGTTCTAAGTTCGAGCCACATGTTGGGTATAGAGATTACATAAAAATAAAATTGTTAAAAATAAATAGGAGCGCCTGGGTGGCTCAGCAGGTTAAGTGCCCAACTCTTAATTTCAGCTCAGGTCATGATCTCAGGGTTGTGGGATTGAGCCCTATGTGGGGCTCTGCACTGATCTTGAAGTCTGCTTGTCCCTCTCCCCCTGCTCCTCCCCCCGCAGCCTCTCTCTCTCTCTCCAATAAATAAATAAACAAACAAATAAATAAATAAAAATCTTTTAAAATATTCTTATAAAAAATAAAAATAATTACAATAAAATGCTTAAACAAACAAAAAAAAACTCTCAACAGTCTGAGAAAACTAATCAGAATACCAAAAGAAAAAAAATTTGTCAGACACACGCATGATTTGCAAATTTTTTTCTCCTCTAGCTTGCCTTTTTATTCTCTCAGTTTGTCTCATGCAAAACAAAATTTTTAGTTTTTTTTTTTTAAGTAAGCTCTACACTCAATGTGGGGCTTGAACTCATGACCCTGAGATCAAGAGTCACATGCCCTACCGACTGAGCCAGCCAACTGCCTCCAAAATTTTTAGTTTTGATGAAGTCCAGCTTATTATCATGGTATTTGTCTTTGTTTGACTTATTTCACTTAGCTTAATACCCTCTACTTCTATGCATGTTGCAAATGGCAAGATTTTGTTCTTTTTATGGCTGGGTAGGATTTCATTGTGTGTGTGTGTGCGTGTGTGTGTGTGTGTGTGTGTGTGTGTGTACCACACCTCCTTTATCCATTCATCCACTGATGGACACTTAGGTTGTTTCCGTATCTTGGCTATTGTAAATAATGCTGCAATGAGGGGCACCTGGGTGGCTCAGTTGGTTAAGTGTCTGCCTTCGACTCAGGTCATAATCCAGGGGTCCTGGGATCGAGCCCCACATCGGACTCTCTGCTCAGCGGGGAGTCTGCTTCTCCTTCTCCCTCTGTGCTCTCTCTCCCTCTCTTGCTCTCTCTCAAATAAATAAATAAGGTCTTATAAAAAATAACACTGCAATGCACATAGGGGTCCATATATCTTTTCAAATCAGTGTTTTTATCTTTTTGGATAAATATGCAGAAGTAGAATTGCTGGATCATAGGGCAGTTCTATTTTTAATTTTCTGAGGAACCTCATACAGTTTTCCACGGTGGCTGCAGCAATTTACATTCCTGGCAACAGTGTTTAAGGGTTCTTTTTTCTCTACATCTCTACCAATGCTGGTGATTTCATTCCTTTTTATGCCTGACTAGTACTCCATTGTTTGTATACAGCACATTTTGTTTACCCGTTTTTATGTTGATGAACACTTGTATTGTTTCTACTGTTGGGCTCTTGTGAAAAATGCTGCAATGAATATTGGCAGATGAGTTATCAGGGTATCTGTTTTCAGTTCTTTTCAGCGTATATCTAGGTGTGGAATGACTAGGCCATATGGGAATTCTCTGTATAGCTTTGTGAGGAACTGCCCAACTGTTTTCTGCGATGCCTCCACCACTTTCCATTCCCTCCAGCAACGGACGAGGTTTCCAATTTCTCCACACCCTTGCTTACACTTACTATTTTCAACATTCTTCATTTTAGCCATCTTAGTAGATACAAAGTCGTATCTATTATGATCTTCATTTGCATTTCCTAAGTACTAAAGATTTTGAGCATCTTCCCAGGTGCTTATTGTCCACGTGTAGCTCTTCTTTGTAGAAATGTCTATTCAAGTCCTTTGCCCATTTTTTAATTGTAGTATTTGGGGTTTTTGTTCAGTTTTAGTTCTTTATATATTCTGGATATTAAACCCTTATCAGATATAAGATGCGCAAATATTTTCTCCCATTGCATAGGTTATCATTTTACTTTCTTGATAGTGTCCCTTTATATCATATCCAAGAGTCTACTGCCAAGTTTAAGCTCATGAATATTTACCCCTATGTTTTCTTCGAAGAGTCTGAGGGTTTCAGCTTGCACCTTTACGTACCACGTAGTGGCCAGCCTGGGAACTGGGCAATAGTCCATCTTTTAGTTCCAGCCTCAAAGTCTTTGCGATGCTGTTTAGGAACAGACCCATGCATGCATGGCTTTGGAGTGAGTCCAGGAGTCCATTAACAACTTTATGGGTTTGCTTTCTTAAGCTCCTTCCCTTCTCTGCAATCTCCCCACTATTTTTGGATTCTCTTTATAATCCTCCAGTGAGAAAACCGGGACTTTATTTACCTTGATATGCCATACTCTTCTCATAATTGTACCAACATTGAGACTAACACCAGAATGAGAGTAAGAGAAAAATATTAATAGACATTTGTCCCACACTTTTGGAACCACAGCTCTTCTGATCAGAGAAGAAAAATCCTTTCTCTTAGATGTTTAGATGTTTATTTAACTATGTCGTATATTCGAACACTGGAAAACTATTTGGCAATATAAAGGAATTAACTACTATTAGCAACTATCTGGATACATTTCAAAGGCACTATCCTTAGCCAAAGAATCAAGCTACTTAAGTTCACTTAGTTTATGGTTCCATTTATATAAAATTCTAGAGAAAACAACACAGTCTATGGTAATAGTGGCAGAATGCACAGCAATTTTGCCTGAGCCAAGGATTATGGGGATTGACTATAAAGAGACACAGAAGATTGTTTGGGGGTTGCTGTAAATATTGTATATTTTTCTTATGATGGGTAGTTACTGACGAAGATTCTCTTTGACCAAACTATAATCAGGCTCTGCTAAGAAATTTTCCAAGCAGGCCTCCACTTTTGAACTTCTGTGTTCATCTCCGCATTGTGCTATCCTAGCAAGAGTCCTAAGCCAGTTTAGCCAGAATTCCTCATTCTCCCTATCTAATCACCCTTGAGATCTGATCAAGTTCCTTACCTCCTACTATGGCCCAGTGGTAATGACCTGTCTTCAGCAAGAATCCTGTTAGGTAGGTTTAGCCAGAATCTCTCCTTATTCCTAATGTTTTCTCTTAGTAGTTTTCCATCCACGGACCCCTGCCTTACTCCTTGACTATAAATGCACACTTTTCCTTGTATTAAGAGTTGAGCCCAATCTCTCTTCCCCATTGCAAGACCCCTTTGCAGTGGTCCCTACACCCATCATGACAGTCCTGCATAAAGACTGCCTTACTGTTCTTTTATAAGCATCATGAAAAATTTTTCCTATATTCGTTATATAAATTTATCATAACTCATCAAAATGTACACTTAAAATGGATGCATTTTAAGTAAATTATTCCTCAGTTATTTTTTTAAATGAGAGAGCAAAAAAAACCCCAAAAAAACCCAGAATGAAAAAAAGGTGTTGAAGGGCAAAAAAAGATTAACTCTAATTTTTCCCTAAGGCCCTGGGCCCCAAACACTTCCAGCGCTAAACATTTTGATTCTAGGCACAAAAAATTAGACATTATTGGGCATTCTCTAGAATGGTAAAAACTAAGGATATTGTAGATGGAAAGGGTCTTATTCAGCAAATATGGATATAGTTGAACAGCAACAGCCAAGTATAAACTTAGCTATAGATGAAGTCGTTTTTCTTGCAAAATAAACTTAGTAATCTCAAAATGATTCTGCATTTTTGTGTTTCCACAAAATGAAAAGTGAATGGATCATTATAATGTGGTTAATCATGTACTTTGGTATTATATTTGCAATGATAGATTCAAATCCAATGAAGGAAATCATATAACTGTATATTACAGAATTATATACATGTAAAATAAACTCCATAATAGAAATGTGCCATTTTTATTAATATTTATATTTTTTAAACAGACTCTTGTTTAAGTTAGTTGCTTGCTATTATACTTATTTATACAGAAACTAGAAGTTCTTCTTTTGACCACTAGATGGAGCTTTGATATTAGTGTAGTAAATAAGACCCACTGAATCTACTGAAAACTTGATAGTTGTCTTATATACATGCACTGCTTTGCCTCTAAACATTTTGTTTCCAGACCTGTTTAAGTACGTTCTGAAAAGACATTTTTCTGTGTTGTCAGCCATAGCATGAGTTAGAAATTTCCTTACCGCAAGGCATGCTACTCAGTGTTTAGTCCAGAGCTTACTGAGGGAATGAGATGAGAATCAATTGGTTGTCCTCTAAGATGCTCTTGCATCAAAGAAGCAATGTTGGACCAATTTAAAGAATAATTAATAATCCCTCATTGTGTCATGGCCACATTTAATAGACTAGTTGAGATGAAACTGTTTCCATAGAATTATAACCGGAGACAACTCAATCGGAACCTTACTAGTGTTGACTTTAAGCGTCTTCAGCTTCTGGGATATTAGTATGTGATCTTTGCCAAAGGCATTAATTACGTTATGTATGTGCAGGAACTAAGGGAAAAGGCCTAAATATCTCCTCTCATTGAAGAATTGACAAATTCTCTTGGCTAAGAACCTATAGGTCTGAAATGACTTCGGCACTGGGGCTGGAGAATCAAGTAAACACTCACATCTGGCCTAATCATTCTCTCTGACCAGGGGGAATTTCCATAGTTTCTACTGCTCAAAATATAAAGACCCAAAAATATGGAAAAATTATTTCCTATATTTTCAATAAATGTAAGGTAAAATTCACATTTATAAGCTTTGCCTCCAAAATTGTGTTCCAAAATTGGCAAAAGGTATGTATGTGTCAATAATCAAAGTACCAAGAAATAGTGGCAAGTCACCAAATTTTATAAAAGGTCAATCACAAATAAATTTCAACATAAAGACGTGTATATATCAAATTACTTGGGTTGTCTTTGGGTGGTTGGGGTTATGGGTGTGTTTATTTTTCACTTTTTATTTGCCGTCTTTTAAAACATGAGTTGATAATTTTAAATTGGGAGAAATACACTTTAAAAAACAAAGGCAAATGGGACAAGGGGAAATTTATATGTGCAAAAATTAGCCACATTATTAGGTCACAAATCTTCCTTACATTGAGGACAAATAGAATTGTTAAACATTCAAAAGCAAAAATAAGAGACATTTTTCCCTTGGAGGTACTATAATTTTCAAAACAGAGACTGTTTGCTGGTGGACTCCCTCACTGATTTTCATCTGGAGAACACATGAATACGTCTTTTCCACTCTCTTCGTACTTATGTAGTTGGACATAGAGTGGTATGGGCATGGAGAAAACATTCACCTAACCCAGTGGACAGACACGTATGTGCATGCCTACACCAAAGCATGCAGGCACATCCGGCATGCACACACACACACACACACACACACACACACACGCTAAATGGCACGCTTAATCAAATAACTAAAGCCAGCATCATTCCTGAGTTAAGATAGCAATAGGAGCATAAGCATAATCACACAATTCCCTACTCCTAACTTATCACTGATCAACTAAAGAAATATACAAATAGGAAAAACAATTTTCATCAGCAATGAAAACAGACCAGGTATTCCATACCACAAAGTTCTGAGAGCCATGGGGTATACTGAAGGAGCCCAGAGAAGGACCTCATTTTGACAGAACGTGATCTTTCCAGGAAGTGGGTTGTAGGAGACTCGTTCAGAACTGACACTGATAGTTTGTAACTTATAGTTATGGCTGACCTTATACGTGACTGAACATAAAGACAGAATGGGAGCTGTTAGGAGATACAACTAAGTTTCTTCTGACCTCTGCAGATGGGTGTCCTTGAGCTTCCTTCCATACCGATGTAAGGCAGCACCTAGATGTTCGACTACATCAAAGGAACAGACCAAATGGAAAACAAGACTTAACTGGGGAGGAATTAGGGAAACTCTGACCCTGCACACCCTGACCCTTTTGGTGGCCCAGAGCCGAAGCTTTTAGATAGCCATGTTTCTTTTTTTAATTTTAATTTTTACTTATTTCTTTTATTTATTTGTCAGAAAGAGAGAGAGAGAGAGAGAGAGCTCAAGCAGGGGACGTGGCAGGCATAGGGAAAAGCAGACTCCCTGCTGAGCTAGGAGCCCAATGTGGGACTCGATCCCAGGACCCCGGGATCGTGACCTGCACCGAAGGCAGGCGCCCCTCGATGGCTATGTTGCTGATACAAGTTGTTGGCTTTCTGAACTGGTACCCACTGGTTTTGTTCCGTTTTTCTTTCACGAGGTCCTAGGCACAGGCTGGCAGAGAGAAGGCAATGTACTCAGTACGAATCAGGGGCATCTGGTTCCTTTCTTTATGTAACGTGCCCTACGTTGGCCCAGTAGAGGACCAAAAGCTAGTTCTTAAAAGGAGGGTAGTTACCTGAGGATGATGATAGGGCCTTGCTCCAAAATCCCGAAGTGTCGCACTGTGACTCATCTACAGTGGCCTGTCAAAGGAATGCCAACAGCATCCCAGTTCACACTGACACTTCAAGCACCACTGGATCTGACGGATCATATGGTCCAAGTGACAGAGCAGCTTTCACAGCCAACTGGACGTACTGCAGAACCTTCTCTGGTTCTGGGCCCCATTCCAAATGAGCAGCTCTCCTGTGACTCAGTAATAGAATCAAGTAACACACCCAGATGAGGAAGATGCTGCCTCCAGACCCACCGAGACCCCCTAGGCGTTGTGCCTCTTTTATGTTTATATGAGCTGTGAGATACAACAACTTATCCTTTACCTTGGAAGGGATTCCTCCCTACGACCCAGGCCGCTGGATCCCTAGAAATTTCACTGCAGTAGAAGGCCCCTAATTTCAGTCAGATTTCTACCCCACTCTCCGATGTGCAAGCGTCTGACCATTAAGTCTAGAGTGGTTGCTTTTTCTTGCTCACTAGGTACAATCGACATAATGTCAGCGATGTAATGGACCAGTGTGGTATCTTCTAGAAGAAAAAAAAAAGATATCAAGATCTCTGGGAACTAGGGAGGGATGTCACCAAAGTGGAAGCATAGAAGACACCAGAATCCATCCACCCACAAAGATCATCAGATAGCTCTCCGTGAACAAAACCCACCTGAGAAAGATCAGCAACACAGCAGAACAAAAGCCCTGAGAGTAACTGCATAATAAACGGTAAGAAAGAACAGCTTCAATGTGCCCACATCTTCCAGTCGCCCCAGCCGGCACTGCTCCGGACCAAGAGGGAACAAAGCTCCTGTCGCCAGCTCGAGAGCGGAGCTTTCACAGCACCGCACAGAGGACTCACTTAGGTCCCACGTCACCCAGAGACTAGCAACGCTGGGACACTTAGAGATGGCTGAGGACAAGAGGCAGTGGCAGCCGGTATCAGCCCCCCAGTGGGATCAGGGGTCCCCCGGCCCTGCTCTGCAGAGGACCCCCTCAGCCTTCATCGCCAAGGCCCTCATCGCAGACCCAGCAGCCAGCTCACGTGCGTGCTGCCAGCCCGACTCCTGTCACTGGCCTCCACGGCCGTGCACACGTCCGGGGTGAGACCTTGGAGCCCCAGAAGCCAAGAGCCAAGGCCATGTAATGGCTTGCGGGCCTGGATCCTGCCCTGTCTCCTGTCACTGGCCTGCACCATTGGGTTCACTTAAAGCTCACAGCTGCAGCCGCACACTGGGACACTGCCGGCCCAAGTCCGGTCACCAGCCGCCACGGTCATGTGTGCGTCCGTGGCGAGTCCCCAAGCTGCACCAGTGTGCCTGACAGACAGGCCCCTGCCGCTGCAGTGTGCCTGCCCTTGAACCCAGCCCTGCTGCTGGCCCAGCCCCCGCCACCACACAGGCACACGCCGCGGGCCCCCGAGGTCAAGTGTGTGCACACGACCAGATCGGGCCACCACCACTGCCTCCCCTGATCCCTGGCCATTGGACCTGGAAGCTTCCGAAGGACCCCAACAACCCTTGAAGCCATGGCGAACCACGTACAGCGCTTGCCAAGGATCATGCAGTAGGTAATGTCAATGGACCCCAGTGGCCTGAGCAGATGAGACATGTGCAAGCAGGGAGGCACCAATGCTTCGATACTGGGCGCCCTGCACCACTAGACCTGGAGTACAGCACGGCCCAGACTGCCTCCACACACAGGTGAAGGGCTTCTGACCAAATACTATGTGAAGCTAATTTGCGGGTAAGATTAATTACAGATGCACATTTTAAACTCAGGGCAATGACTCAATAGTGCGTGGGTTGGCAAACTTTCTTTGAAGGGCCAGAAGTAAGTATTTTAGACTTCTAGGCCGTATGATTTCTGTTCAACTACTCAACTCCACTTCTGTGGTTTATGTACGTAAAGTAACGGGCTTAGCTGTGTTCCAGTAAAACTTTACTCAGATAGGGGCACCTGGGTGGCTCAATTGGTTAGGTGTCTGCCTTCGGCTCAGGTCATAATTTCAAAGTTCTGGAATTGAGCCCCGTGACAGGCTTCCTGCTCAGCAGGGAGTCTGCTTCTCCCTCTCCCTCTGTCCCTCCCCCTGCTGCCCCACTTGTGTGCATGCACTCTCTCTCTCTCTCAAATAAAAATCTTTTTTAAAAAAACTTTATTCCTAGAGAAACAGGCAGCTGGCCCATGGACCATAACTTGTTGACCCCTGCTTATTGGCGGAGAGTAAATGGAATCAAAATACACAACTAAGAAGAAAGCATAAAAAGAGGGGAAAAAGATACATAGAGCAGATGTTATAAACAACTGCTAGCAAGTTGGTAGATTTTAATCCAACCATAATTATAATTTCATTAAGCATAAAGTTCGTAAAACACAAAATAAAATACAGGTTGGATTTAGAAAGGCAAGACACAAAGAGAGGCTGTATATAAGAAATCCTTTTCAAATAAAAGGGAATAGATACATTAAAAGTAAAAGGATAGACAAATAGATAACATAAAAACAAAAATATAAAGAAAAGCGGAGTAGCTACCTTAATATCAGATAAACTAGACTTCAGAATGAGTAATATTACCAGAGATAAAGATGGACATTGACTATTTATAAAGTGGTTGATTCTCCAAGACAACAGAACAATGCTGTGTGCATACACACCCAACAATAGGGCTTCAAATAATAGACCTAAAAGAATAAATAGACAAATCTATAATTATATTTGGAGACTTCAATACTCCTCTCCTAGTTATGGATACAATCATTACACAGAATGAGAAAACAAATCAGTAAGGCGATACAAGACCTGAACAACACTCAACTACCTTCCTCTAATTGACATTTATAGAATTCTCCACCCAACATCAGAATGCACATTTATTCAATTGAACATAGGACATCAGTAGAGACAATATTCTGGGCCATAAGGAAAGCTCAATGAATTTAAAAGGATTCAAGTCATGCAAAATATTATTTCTGACAACAAAGGAATGAAGTTAAAATTCCAAAATGGACAAAAATCAGGAAAATACTCAAATTCTTGGAAACTGAAAGACACACCTCAAAATAACCCATGGGTCAAAGAACAGATCAAAAGGAAAATTAGAAAGCATTGTGAAATGAATGAAAATGAAAACATAACATATGAACATTTGTGAGAAGCAGCCAAGGCTGTGATTAAATAAAACTTTAGAGCATTAAAGTCCTACCTAAAACTTCTGAAAATTTGATCAAAATCCCCTCCTTATATACAAATGACACCTAGATAAGCAGGAGGTGAATAATACAGAGCCTAATTCAACAAAATGGCAAACTTTGCAACTTAAAATATTTATTCCTTATAGCAAATAATTTGTGTGGCACACATGAAATTACACTTATTTGTATGCCAGGTGAGCGCAATGATTTCAGTTAGACTCCTGCTTCTCCAAAGCCAGGTCCCTATCCTCTGAGAAGAGGTGACTATGCCCGTCTGAAGTCAACACAGCTAAATGGTGCTCACAAAAGGTATGCAGATTCATTTAATACCCATGTTCCACTCAAAGTTCTCACACACAGATGCCCTCGAATTCCTGCTTTGGTATTCGTAAGGGAGAAAAAGAACATACTCTGTCACCAACAACTGACCTCTGCAGAACTCCTCAGCTGATAATACAGTTATGTGCTGGAGCATAGTCATGGGCCTCTCAAGTCAATACTATAAATTATTAAAAAGTAAATTAATTATTTTAATAAAATATATGTTTGCTGGGACACCTGGGTGGCTCAGTGGTTTAAGCGTCTGCCTTTGGCTCAGGCCATGATCCCAGGGTCCTGGAATGGAGCCCCACATCGGGCTCCTTGCTTAACAGGGAGTCTGCTTCTCCCTCTCCTTCTGCCCCTTCCCACCACTCAGGCTCTCTTTCTCTCTCCTTCTCTGTCTCAAATAAATAAATAAAATCTTTAAAAAAATAAATAAAATAAAATATATGTTTGGGAACCGTGTACTGGAACACTGTTTGGCTTCTCAGATTTAGAAGGAAGGCTGAAGTATAATTAACAGAACACTATTTCTTAAGAATGATTCTCCCCAAGAGTACTTTCTCATGGATTTGCATGAAAGGACATTTATGGTTACATATGGATAAAAAAATGTATGCGAAAAATACCACTAAACCAAATTCAAATATTATGGAAATTGCCAAAGTTTCCAAAGTGTTGAATTCTGTAAATGCAACCATGAAATCACAACAAACCATTCTAGAATTTCAGGTGTATCGTTGATTTTCAAGGAGACAACTAATGCCCTTAAAACTCTAATAAATTCAAAAATGCTGTTACCTCTCTTTTAATTAATGTTTTAATTTGCACAACTGTCAGTGAAGGAGAAAATAGAAATCATGCTAATGAAAGCAAATGAGTATATTTCAATAATAAAAGAGAAAACATTAATATCTGTGACTTTAATACATTGCAAACTATAATTAGTTGTTCTCCTCCAAACTACACCAAATATTGCGTACAAGCTAAACCATTTACAGATTATGCCTACAGCAAGTATGCATTCTTCCATTAACATAATGTTGTTTGAAAAATTTTCTCAAATATTGTTAATAGTTTTCAAGATTGTATGATTTTTGGAAAAGTTTGCAAGCCACAATATACAACAGTTGCTAGCGTAAAGTTTTCTCAGTTGCCATTAAAATATAAAACATGTTAAGTAGGTGTAAGCAAACTTGCATAACTTTGCCTTGAAAACACCAAAGGAAATTATTATTGAAATATACTCATTTGCGTTGGCTCCTCCTGACCGCTTCTAGCAAAATTTGAAAAGATAGAAATGACTTAAGGATGGAATCGATAAGCAAAAAGGAAGCTCAATGTAACGATTTGGGAAAAATTCTCAGCCTATCCGTATTGCCAAAAAATGAGAACACTAAGCATGTGGCCGAGCGACCACTGGATAAGGAAATTTGTATGAATGTGAACACTTACTTCTCAGGCACCCCAGGAGGAAAAGTGCCACTCTGGACTGAAGAGGAAGGAGATGAGAAGGAATGAAGACTATTGAGCTTCTCAGATTATACAGATGGGACCATGACTCTGGGAAACAAACTGAGGGCCTCAGAGGGGAGGGGGGTGGGGGAATAGGATAGACTGGTGATGGGTAGTGAGGAGGGCACGTATTGCATGGTGCACTGGGTGTTTATACGCAACTAATGAATCATCGAACCTTATATCAAAAACCAGGGATGTACTGTATGGTGACTAACATAATATAATAAAAAATATTATTAATTAAAAAAAAGATGGGACCATGGAACTGTATGGCTGAGAACATGCACTATTCTTAAAAAAAAAAAAAAAAAGACCCTGACGGGATTCAGAGACGATCAGGGCTGCCTTCTCAGTTTCAAAAGAGTGGGCCCCCGCGATGCTTTCAGTAAGCCAGTCTCCCAGAGCCATGGGGGCAGGGCTGTTCTGAGCTGTGGGGGTGGGGTCCCAGGGTGTAGTACTTCCGCCCCAGTGGGTTCAGAAGGTGAGACCTCCACGCCAGGGATCTGGAACCATAGACCACTACCCCAGTGGATCCAGAAGGCTAAATTGCTGCTCTACTGAGCCTGAAGGAGAGAGCATGGAGCCAGAGAATTATTCTAGAACCTTAGGATCTCATGGAGTTTGCCTTGCTAGGCTTTGGCCTTGCTTGGGACCCATCACTCTTGCTTTCCTATTTCTCCTTTTTGAAACTGGCCTGTCAATCTTACACCTGTCCCACTATTGTATTTTGGAAGAGTATAAATTGTTTGGCTTCACATATTCACAGCTGGAGAGGGATTTTGTCTCAGGGTGAATCCTAACTTGGATCTCACCCATATCTGATGCAGGTGACATTTAGATGAGACTTTGAACTTTAGGCTTTAGAATTGATACTGGGATGAGTTAAGACTTTTGGGGTTGGAGGATAGAATGGACGTATTTTGCGGGTCAGAATGACATGAATTTTGAGGGGCTACAGGCAGAATGTTACAGAGTAAATGTGTTTCCCCCAAATTCATATGCTGAAACCCTATACCCTGATGTTATGATATTAGGAGGTGAGGCCTTTGGGAGGTAATTAGTATGAGGGTGGAGCCCTCACGAATGAGACTAGTGCCCTTAAAAGAGTTATGAGAGGGGTGCCTGGCTGGCTCAGTCTGTAGGGCATACAATTCTTGATCTCAGGGTTGTGAGTTCAAGCCCCACATTGGGCGTAGTGATTAACTGAAATAATATCTGTAAATCGCATAGCATAATGGCTGGCACATTACAAATAATCAATCCATGGCAACTAAATTTAGCATCTACATTTCCTTTTTTTAGTGCCGTATACAACCACGTAGATAGATATGTAGGGATTATATTTAACCAGTCCCGATTCTTTACTTCAAATTTTTCAGTATTGAAGAAAATACTGCACTGACCATCCCTGCACACGATTTTTAGACATTTGTACAATTACCTCCTTAAAAAACATCTGGAAGTAAAATAATTCAAAGAATATGCATTTTCCCATTGACATATAATTCACACACCATAGAATTTGTCCTTTTACAAGGTACAATCGTGCGGGTTTTAGTTAAGTTCACAAGGTGATGCCATCATCACCACTATTTAATTCCAGAACATTTTCAACACACCAAAAACAAATTCCAGACCTATTAGTGCTCATTACTTATGATAGCCAAATATTCCATATTTTTATCTTTTTTCTTGGTCAAAAAGTGGAAACAAGGCAAATATTCATTAACAGATTGTCAATATCCCTACAGTGGAATTCTTCTGAGCAGTTAAAGAGAATGAAGTCACAGGGATGAAAGGTATAGCGTGGGGAAAACAGTGGAATTGTAATTATACGGCTACAAATCGCAGCTACACTTGTGGTGATGGTAGCATAACCTATAGAGAAGGTGAGTCACCAGCTGCACACCTGAAATGAATGTAACAGTGGGGCAACTCTACTTCAACAAAAAAATAATGAACTATTGATACACCTGATGTGCATGAATTTCAAAAGAATTACGTCGAGTGAAAACAGCCAGACAAAAATAGTGACCACTGTATGATTCCGTGTAAAGAAAATTATATTATATGAAAACTATTATATGGTGAAGGAAAGCAGAATAGTGGCTGCTTATAGATGGGATTGCAGAGAAAGAGGGGAGTGAAGTATTACCAAGAGGCATGAATAAACTGCTGAAGTGCTCATTTTCTCCCCTGAGCAAAACAAATTCAAATGTAATGGTCTTAAATACAAAATAAAAACAAACAAAAATAAAAATAAAATTAACAGAACAACCAAAATGTCAAGGCGGTTATGAAGAGAGCTTTGAGTTAACTTTTAAAACTACAAATCAGGGGCGCCTGGATGGCTTCGTCAGTTAAGCATCTGCCTTCGACTCAGGTCATGATCCCAGGACGGATCCCAGGGTCCTGGGATCGAGCCCCACGTAGGGTTCCCCAGGGAGCCTGGCTTCTCCCTCTGCCACTCCCCCTACTTGTGTTCTCTCATTTTCTCTCTCAAATAAATAAATAAAATTTTTAAAAATAAATAAATAAAAAGTAAAACTACAAATCAAAGTTTTTAATAGTTAACTAATGAAGTATTTTTCAGCTGAGTGTTCATATGAAAACAAAATTTCAAAGCAAAACCTGACTAAAGCATAAATTTCTAGTGCTCCACAGAAGGTATGTAAGAAATACAAGGCTCAAATGTTTACGTGTCTTAATAAAAAATAGAGCTATCGCATGCATTCAAACTACGTCAAATGCTCCTGGAACCTGGAGATGTGATTAGGAACAGCAGTGCTGGATGCGTGGGGCACCATGCATGTGATGTTTGCACGGAAATGTGAGATGTCAGAGCTGCAACACATCTTCACGCATGCCTGCAACTTAGATCCGACTCTAGAATATACTGCAGTTTCCCTGAAACCCTTTGATCTGTTCCCATTGGCACCTACACTTATGAGACACATTTGTGTCATTCTCTGGAGGACCCAGGCATATTCACTATTTGGATTGGGGTGAAAATTTTTTTTAAAAAACTGACATTTGGGCACCTGAGTGGCTCAGTCGTTGGGCGTCTGCCTTCGGCTCGGGTCATGATCCCAGGGTCCTGGGATCGAACCCTGCGTCATCGGGCTCCCTGCTCTGCGGGGAGCCTGCCTTTCCCTCTCCCACTCTCCCTGCTTGTGTTCCCTCTCTCACTGTCTCTCTCTGTCAAATAAATAATAAATAAAATCTTTAAAAAAAAGGACTGACGTTTACTCAATTTTATTGTTGTTTTAAAATTCTCTACGGACAATGCTCCCCCTTATTGCCTGCCTGGGGAGGTGGACCACTGCCACTCCTCACCGTTGGAAGGCCACTGCCCCACCCCAAGTTTCTTAGCAAGAAAGCGGTCTACTCAATGTTGGATTCGTGGCACTGGTATTTCCTATACAAAGGAAAATTTTATTCTGTAGAAAAGTTTCCTATACAAAGGAAAGGACACACAATGGGGAAAACTGAGAGCTTTCCCCCTAAGGTCAGGAACAAGACAAGGATGTACGCTCTCACCATTTTTATTCAACATAGTACTAGAAGGCCTAGCCACAGCAATTAGATAACAAAAAGAAATAAAATGCATCCAGAATGGTAAAGAAGTAAAATTGTCACTATTTGCAGATGACATGAAAACTCTAAAGACTCCACCAAAAAACGACTAGAACTGGTAAATGAATTGAGTAAAGTCACAGGATACAAAATCAATGTGCAGAACTCTGTTGCATTTCTATACACTAATAATGAAGCAGCAGAAAGAGAAATTAAGAAAACAATCTCATTTACAATTGCACCAAAAATAATAAGATACCCAGGAATAAACCTAACCAAAGAGGTGAAAGACTCTGAAAACTCTAAAACAATGATGAAAGAAGGGCATCTGGCTGGCTCAGTCAGTAGAGTGTACAACTCTTGATCTTGAGGTTGTAAGTTTGAGCCCAACATTGAGTATAGGGATTACTTAAAGAAATAAAACCTTAAAAAAAATTGAAATGGAAAGGCATTCTATGCTCATGGATTAGAAGAACAAATACTATTAAAATGTCTGTACTATCCAAAGCAATCTACATATTTAATGCAACCCCTATCAAAATACCAACAGCATTTTTCACAAAATTAGAACAAAAAAGTCCTAAAATTTTGTATGGAACCACAAAAGACCCCAAATAGCCAAAGCAATTTTGAAAAGAAAAGCAAAGCTGGAGGTATCACAATCCCAGACTTCAAGTTATATTACAAAGCTGTAGTAATCAAAACAGCATGATACTGGTAAAAATATAGACACATAGATCAATAGAACAGAATAGAAAACCCAGAAATAAATCCACAATTATATGGTCAATTAACCTTCAACAAAGCAGGAAAGAATATCCAAAGGGAAAAAGACTGTCTCTTCAACAAATCATGTTGGGAGAACTGGACAGCTACAGGCAAAAGAATGACACTGGGCCACCTTCTTTCACCACACACAAAAAGAAATTCAAAATGGATTAAAGGTCTAAATGTGAAAACCTGAAACCATAAAAATCCAGGAAAAGAGCACAGGTAGTAATTTCTCTGACATTGCCCATAGCAACTTCCTTCTAGATACGTCTCCAGAGGCAAGGGGAAAAAAAGCACAAATAAACTATTGGGGGGTGCCTGTGGCTCAGTCAGTTGAGCACCTGACTCTTGGTTTCAGCTCAGGTCATAATCTCAGGGTCATGGGATCAAGCCCCACATCGGGCTCCATGCTGGGTATGGAGCCTGCTTGAGATTCTCTCCCTCTCCCTCTGCCCCTCTCTCTGTTCTTCTTGCTCTCTCATTAATAAAATCTTTAAAAACAAAAATAAACTATTGGGACTACATCAAAATAAAAAGCTTCCACACACTGAAGGAAACAATCAACAAAATTAAAAGGCAACCTACTGAATGGGAGAAGATATTTGCAAATGACTTACACAATAAAGGGTTAGTATCCAAAAATATACAAAGAAATGATATAACTCAACACCGAAAAGCAAATAATCCAATTAAAAAATGGGCAGAGGACATGAACAGACATTTCTCCAAAGAAGACATCCAGATGGCCAACAGACACATGAAAAGATGCTCAACATCACTCATCATCAGGGAAATGCAAATCAAAACTACAATGAGATATCACCTCGCACCTGTCAGAATGGCCAAAATAAAAAACACAAGAAACAAGAAGTGTTGGTAAGGATGTAGAGAAAAAAGAACCCTCCTGCATCGTTGGTGGGAATGCAAACTGGTGCAGCCACTGTGGCAAACAGTATGGAGATTCCTCAAAAAGTTAAAAACAGAACTACCCTACAGTCTAGCAATTGTGCTACTGGGTATTTACCTAAATACTAATTCAATGGGATATATGCACCCCCATGTTTATAGCAGCATTATTTACAATAGCCAAATTATGGAAGCAGCCCAAGTGTCCATTGATAGATGAATGGATAAATAAGACACACACACACACACACACACACACACACACGCACACACACACACTGGATTATTATTCAGCCATAAAAAAGAATGAAATCTTGCCATCTGCAACAATACAGATGGAGTTAGAGTATAAAGTCAAATAATTTAGTTGGATAAAGCCAAATACCGTATGATTTCATCTGTATGTGGAATTTAAGAAACAACAACAAAAAAAGGAGCAAAGAGAGGGACAAACCATGAAACAGACTCTTAACTATAGAGAACAAACTGATGGTTACCAGAGTGGAGGTGAAGGGATTGGGTTAAACAGGTGATGGGGATTAAAGGGTGTACTTATTGTGATGAACACTGGGTGTTGTATGCAGGTGTTGAATCGCTATATTGCACACCTGAAACTAATATAACACTGTATGTTAACTATACTGCAATTTATAATTAAATTAGATTAAATTAAAGAAAAATGCTGTAGCATGGTGATGATTTTAGAAAGGAAGACTCAACATGCGATTTTATTCTTGCTTTAAAGTTCTCTACAGACAATGCTCCCATTTATTGCCTGCTTGGGGGCAGGGTGGACCACTTCTACTCCTCACCCTTGAGAGGCCACTGCTCCACCCAAAGTTTGTGAGGAAGAAAGTGGTCTAATCATTGCTGGGTTTGTGGCATTAGTATCAGTTTCCTATACAAAGGAAAGGATAGGCATCAAATACTTTAGAATGATTGCCTAGAAAGGAGCCAGGGAGTGGAAATAAAGGGGAATAGATGAGTAAACAGGAGAGGTTCCTGAACAATTAGCTCAAGGATTGTGATTAACTCAACCCTCTACAGTTGTCAAAACCCCTTCACCACAATTCACCCAAAATAACAAACTAAGGAGGAAAACTACTAATGACAGATACTATTTATAAATGTTACAGTACGGAGGTGATGATAAAAACAGTACCGGCTTTTACTTGGTTTTATTCTTGCATTAAAACTCTTTGCAGACTATTCCCCTGCTCCACAGGCAAACTACTGCCCTGTCCGTAGAAGACTACTGGTCACCCCAAGTCTCTTAGCAAGAAAGTGGCATAATCACTGTGGGGTTTGTGGCCTCCAAATATCTTCAGTCAATGAAAGTGGTGTGATGTTGGTAACTTTCAGCAGGATGAGTTTTCTGGTCCTTGCTTACAGCATAGGGTGAGGAGCACCAAACACCATTATGAGGTAGTTGCCTTGGAAGCAATTTGCCTTTAGTGGGTGGGAATGCCACCCCACACACATCACACCATCCTCATCTGGGTTATGGTAATCTAACTGCTGCCTCTCCAACCCTCCCTCCCATTCCCTATCTGCACCACCCACCCCACTCCCACATACTCATGTAAACACCAAATTCTTTTCCTCCTTGCCAGTGGAATAAGGTGTTAGAGGTAAATTTGTCCAGTTTTCAGTGTTGACCCAGTACTTAGCCTCCAATGTCCCTCTAACTCCGGACCTGTTTGTTGGTCTGGCCCCTTTCCCTGCAGGACTTTCCCACCTTTCTAACACACATGCCTCACCCTTCCCTCCCTCCCCACCATCAGAGAACTCACAGAGACACCCACATCTTTTTATATCTTGTTGATTTTAATCATTGCAATCTCTGTACCCCATTGGCATAACATTTGCTCTCTACATAGTTGGCCATTTCTCTACAGGGTTCTCTGGAAACGACAGAGTTACAGGTCTCGAGGCCTCTGTATACACAGTGTATTACTTGGATCAGCTGAGTTTTCCTGAGTCACTTCATTCTGCTTCAGCTAAAGCTGGGGTCTCTTATTTTGATTCACTCTCTTCATCAGATGCTGGTAACAAATACTGTTGGTCTTGTTTTTCTCTTGTGCTTTCCTGAACAGGTTTCAAAGGAGCTTCTGGCTGAACATACTTGCAGGGACATTTCTACCTGCTTGGCTGTCTTTCACACCTGGAATAGTAACAGGTGAACACAGAGGGCATTAGTTTGGGGGGAAGAGGTTGGAGACTGGATGGGAAGGGGGCTACCTAAGAAAGGGTGCAGGTTGAGGATGGGTTTTGTGCCATGCAAGGATGGGGTAGGAGTCTTGGGCGGGGGACTGAAGAAGAAGAGGAGGAGGAGCATGGGTAGGGTTATCTGACCTTGGTAAGGTTATCTGCACTGGCATTGGCAGGGAGTCATCCTCTCCTTTCCTTCTTGAGCACTTGACAATGGCTGTTCCACATTTGTGGTTAGTTGTTCTCCACCTGTGGTTGGCTGTTCCCCACTTGTAGTTGGCTCTTCCCTACTTGTGGTTGGTTGTTCCCCTCTTATGGTTGTTCATTCTCTGCTAAGGGCTGGTTGTTCTCTGATTGTAGTTGGTTGTTCCGACTCTGTGCTGAATGCCTACGGTTTGCTGGTAATCACAGCCATGCCGAAATCTCCCAGCGGTCAGCCACAGGGTTCCTGATCTCTCTATATATACCCTCCTGAGGGTAATGACGAGCCCCACCCTCACCTTTTGTTTGGTCACCAAGGTCCCAGCCAATGGTCCCAGGGGTGGCTTAGACAACACAAAGCACCACTCATGACACCCTGAGAAAGTGAAAGAGGAAGATGTACAAGGAAATTTCTGTGGGTGATGGATGTATTCAGTATCTCGATTGTGCTAATGTATACACAGCTGTATATATAGATTCAAATGTAGTCAAATGTATACCTTCACTGTATGCAAATTATTGTAATTCAATGATCGCTCAATAGAGCTGTTTAAAAATTATGTTCTCTGTAGGAAAACAGACAACTTTGGAAAGAAAAAAACAATTTAGAAGGGGGAGGGTAACTTATCCCTGACATTACTGAGAAATGCTGAAGTACAGTGATGATGAAAACAACCCTGGCTTTCCTCAGTTTATTGTTTTAAAATTATTTGCTTCCCTTTAGTTCCCACATAGGGAACGAAGTACTTCCACTCCCTGGCCCCAGATAGGCCACAGCACCACCCCAAACGTCTTAGCAAGGAAGTATCCTAGGCAGGGGCAGGTTTACGGCCACCAAACTCTATTCTTCAGGGCGCTATTGGTGATTTTCTACAGGATGAGTTCTTCTGACCCTTCCGAAGTTCTTTAGTTGCTTACAGCCTCAGGTAGAATACAACTTGCACCACTGAGAGGTAAAGACTGGAAGCAATTACTTTGTGTGTTTTTTTGGGGGACACACTGCTACCCCATACACATGCCTCTTATTTGGCCCTCCCCACTGCAACGCGAGCATTAATACCAACCCCTTTTCCTCCTTGTCTGTAGGATAAAGTCTTAAAAGGGAAATTTATCTTCAGTGCTCGCTGCTTACCCAGTTCTTATTCCCAATGTTCAACTATGGACCTGCCTGGCCCTCAATCATGAAAAATCCTACCTCCATTCCTTCTCTCACACCTGCCTCTTCCCTTCCTCCCTCCCCATCATCAAAAAACTTGCAGAGACACACATTCATTCCCTGGATGGAGCTTTTCACAAATTGTTGCTTTTATTTTCACCATCCCTGTTTCTGTAAGACTTGGTCTCCACCATAACTCACTAGGTGGGCTATTGGACACACAGCGAATGTTTCTGAGGCCTCTAGCTTTGTTGTATAGTTAATGTCTGTAGCAGTCATTACTTGGAATGGTGGATTTCTCCAGTCTCTTGGTCCTGCTCTAGGTGATTCTGTTTCATTTTCTCATTCAGCTTATAGCAAAAGATTCATATTTTTAGTGTTTTGCTTTCTTAGGTTTTCTCAAATCCCCTCGAAGGGGATCTTTTTACCTTCATGGTTTCCTTCGACACCTAGACAAGCAACAGGGTGAGCCCAGAATGGCATTGGTTTGGGAAAGAGGATGGTGACTGAATGGGAATGGAGGCTTTATAAGAAGGGGTGTGGGCTGATAAGGGGATTTGTGCCAGGTAAGGACAGGGTAGGAATCTTTCAGAGACAATCTTTAAGGAAAAATGAAGGAACATGAGTAGGACCATCTGATATTGTAACTGTTTCTGATCTTGCGTTGACAGGGCATCTTCTTTTCCTTCTTTCCTTGAAGCTTAGAGTTACCTATTCTATACGGGTGACAGTCTCTTCTGCTGTGAGGTCTCCTCAGTCATAGCAAAACCTCCTACTGGTCTACCACAGGGAGTCTGCCCTTGTATGTGCCACTCCCCTGGACAGTGAGGATCCACGCCCTTTGCTTTGTTAGGTTAGCAAGTATTACCCCAGGCAAGAGAGGCTAAGCGTAAGCCTTAGCCTTCAGAAAGTACCACTCCTGACACTTCCGCGGTGGTTGCATGCTGGCGAGGCCAAGATACGGGGGTGAGAGAAAGGGAGTATTTCCTCGACACCCTCTAAAGATGCAACCCAAACTGATCTGCCACCCCTGCTCTTTCTGACTCAGTCATCACTGGCGGGGCAGCAGACCCAGGTGGCACCTAGGAACAAAGCCCTTGGTTCAATCTGGAGGATTAGTTCAACAACGGGGTGCTTTAGACAGAAGTAAACCATAAAACAAAGACCATTAACTCACTCAGTAACCCTTGAAGAAGCACATGCTCTGTGTTGAGCACTGCACTAAGCACCAGGATATAGAGACTGGTAAGACACGGTCCCTGTCATGCACTTTTTGAAAATTTCTCTGTCCCATGCCTTCCCAATGTAAACTTCCATACCTGGCATAGTGAAAAGTCATTTCCTTCCTATTAGAAAATAAACCTCAAACCCTTACAATCAAGCATTCTGAATTTTCAGACATTTTCTACAATGCTCAACATTTTCAGGCTTTATTCCTCTCAGATGCCTAAGGCTAAGGAGTGTGATCCTTTATTACTATGCCGAATGCTTTAATGCCACATGATACATGGAAATATTAGTTTGCAATAAGAAATACCTTCAATTGTACACATCAAAGAAAGAGAAAAAAAGCACTGTGATTTTTTTTAAAGATTTTATTTATTTATTTGACGGAGAGAGAGACAGCCAGCGAGAGAGGGAACACAAGCAGGGGGAGTGGGAGAGGAAGAAGCAGGTTCCCAGCAGGGAGCCTGACGTGGGGCTCGATCCCAGGACTCTGGGATCAGGCCCTGAGCTGAAGGCAGACGCTTAATGACTGAGCCACCCAGGAGCCCCTGTGAATTTTTTTTTTTTTTTACCCCATGGCCTGACAACTTGAAAGAACATCCTTTTATTCCATAAAGGCTATTTGGGAAATGTTTTCCAGGAAACAATGCTAGGTATTGAGGTATTTTGAGGGAGAAAAGAAAATTGTGCTGTTAAATTTTGTTTTATGTCAATTATATTTCAATAAACATTATTCTAAGTGCAACAGTTTGTCTATATATAGTCAGCATATTTTATTTCTATTTTAATTTTGTCATGTTCTCAGTGACAATGTAGAACCTAACGGAGTACAATGAGAAATCTCTAGAATGTAATCTGCCCCTACATCTTTCTTTACCCCCACACCCATCCTGACGAGAAGAGCTTCCCGTTTTACCCATGTTTTAGATTCAATTCTTTTTCCCAGGTCTTCTGCACTCTAAATGGAAAGACATTATTTGAAGGTCCGTTCAAAGATAGAGAAACTGAGGCACATTGTCCACACTCTCTGTCCAGGGTGAACTGCTGAGGTGTCTTGTCCCTTGCACTGATGTGTATCCAACCAAACAGGTTTTTCTTTTTTTTTTTTTTTAACTATAAAGATTAAACTGTTTGACATTTAAAAAGTCATTCTATCCATTTCTATAGCCTTAATTAAATTGTAAATTTCAGGAAATTATAATACCAAGCAGAAATGTCATAAAGCCAATAACGGCCAGGCTGGCGTAAAAGATGATCCCCGCCGCCCCATTCACACGCCCCATCACTACGGCGCTGTCCACACTGAGCTTGCAAAAAAGCTCTTCATACTGACCATGGTTTACTTTCCTCTTCCCAACTAATGGCTATTTTGAATATGTGCGCTTTGTGAATATCAACACATTTGTCCGACGTACTTCCCTTGGTTAAAGACTGTTGAGTTCACTGCCTCAGTAACAAACATTTTAAGATGCATCAAAAATTCTGCTTTAGAACTGCTTTTCCAGTCGTTACACAATATGCAATTTTTCCTGCTCTTTGCTGACACATAAACAGCATATTTTATTTTGCATAGTGCTTTCTTTTTAGAGACCATTCGCACCTTACAAAGCATGCCTTTCTAACACAGGCACATATAAGGACAGGAAGAATGAGGGTGGCGGTCTCTCTCATGTGGACGTTCAGCACAACAGCGTCTGCACCGTGCCGCTGGATGAACATACACAGACCTCCATTTCTAACCGAGCCGTTTTGTTCCTTCCGTGGACGACACAATCCATCTCTCACGTGGGACTCACACAGTCCCTCTGAAGCCCTTTCAGTTCCATCAATATCAAGAGCGATTGCTGGCGAAAGCTGCCAGGATGTCATACAGTGGAACATGGATACCACATGCTCTGCTGGGGGATCTCCAGGAGAAGGAGGAAAGTCAAGGCAGAGAGAGTTCCAGATTTCCAAAAACTGGGCTTACAACCAGCAAAGTTCTCACCTGGCTAAGCTCGGCTCTGGGATGAATGACAATGAGCCACTGGGGATGACAGAGGAAAATATGATTTTTACTAATAATGACGGGTTTGAACAAAAGCCTGCAGTTAATTTATTCTGTCCTTCCATGAGAAGATGCTTACGTTTTGCCAGGATCAACATGATCAGCAAAAAAATCATGGGTGAGGGGCGACTGGGCGGCTCAGTCAGATAAATGTCCAACTCGTGGTTTCAGCTCAGGTGGTGATCTCAGGGTCGTGACATCAAACCCCACATCAGGCTCCACACTCAGTGCAGAGTCTGCTTGAGATTTTCTCTCCCTCTCCCTGCCCCTCCAGCTTATACTCTCTCTCAAATAAATAAATACATCTTTTTAAAAAGTATTCAGAAACATTTGGGGTGCATTTCCAAACAAGAACTAGGATTACAAATGGCAACAGCATCCCATGAGGTCAACACTAGAAACAACTAATTGGAATCATGGAGACATCTGTATCCCCTTACTGGCCTTTCAGGTGCACTGGCAACAAGAATTCACTCTAGCCCTAGCTACCCCTGCACTGAATGCCCTCACCAGAGAACCTTATGGCAATGGCAGAGTCCGTTTCACAACACTTTCCCAGTAGAAATCCCTGATTGTCTACTGAGCTCCTATCCCGGGCCAGACACTGAGCTGTGAGAGACACAGCAATGAATCAGACATGGAGCCTCCATGGAAAATATGGTATACTATGGCATGAGTGAGGGAGAGCAGTGAGAGACAGGGATGGGGTGCCATGGAGGCTCAAAGAGAAAAGATCACAGGGGCGCCTGGGTGGCTCAGTTGGTTAAGCCTGACTCTTGATCTCAGCTCAATTCTTGATCTCAGGGTCATGAGTCTAAGCCCCATGTTGGGCTAAATGCTGCGTGTGGAGCCTACTTTAAAAAAAAAAAAAAGAAGAGGAGATCACAGAACGTAGAAAGGGTCGATGAAGGAGATGGACCCTGAAAGGACTTTTTAAAAAATTATTTTATTTATTTGAGAGAACGTGGGGGGGTGTGGCAGAGGGGGAGGAAGAGGGACAAGCAGACTCTGAGCTCAGCACAGAGCACCATCTCACAACCCTGAGATCATGACCTGAGCAGAAACCAAGAGTCGGACACTCAATGGACTGAGCCACCCAGGTGCCCCACGGGAAAGGACTTCTATGGGTACAGGAGATAAGCTTTAATGGGGAAGAATGAAGCCACTCAGGAAGGGGCAGCTTAGGGGAAGGAGGATATGGGTCCGGTTGACTCTCTCCCACACCCTCACAGCACTGCCTGTTTTTTCCACTTTTCACACCCCTGTATCATCGTCCACTTGCTTGTCAGTCCCCCTCACAAGGACAGGAATCCATGAGAACAGGGACCACCATGTGTTCAATTCCCCATCTCCATCTCTAGCATAAAGCAGCCTATGGCAACCGTATGCCAGACACTCATCAATATCTGCTCCACCGATAGCTACACAGGTAAAGACACGAAACTCCAAGAGATAAAGGGAGATGAGAGGTACAGTTTGCACACACACTTATGAGACGGTAGAGCTGGGAGTCAAACACAAGTTCCACTAACTCCAGATCCGCAGATGGAAAACCCTGTGTCCTGCTAGACCGTGATGATCGGAGCAGATGGGAAGGGAAAGAAGGGACAAAGGACTGCCTTTTCCTGTCATGTGTCACAGGAATCACAAACATCACACCACGTCAACTTTCACTGTTTCCTTATCATGCGGCATGAGACAGGGGCTGTTATAACTGTGAGGGCAGCGGCTGGGGGGCGGGGGGGCGCATCCTGACACAGCCAAGTGTTTGTGCCCATCAATGTCTGTGCTGTCCATCCAACATGAAAATGCTACCCTGGGAAAAGCTGGATGAAACCTGATGACGAGCGTGAAGTCAGGGCTGGCCTCTGAAGTCCACGGACCTAGGCTCCAATTCCAGCAAGGCCACTTGCTACCTGTGCCTGGGGACACATTCACTAACCTCTCAGCCTCTGCTTCCTCAGGCGATAAGGTCTCCTATGCCGGAGGTGCTTTGGGAGGAGGCGACCCAGACAGCTGTGACGCACTTAGCCAGGTAACGTCAGGTATCGTCGCTGGGACCGAGGCGCACAGCCTTCTTCAGCCACGGCTCAGAAACAAAGACTGGAAGGGAGTTCCCCAGGCCGGAGCTGCCATGGTAAGCATACTTTCACCAGTCGGCATGGCCTTTTATAAGACTTGCCATGGAGAGCGATCATATACAAATGTGTAATCAACTCTCACTTTCAGCCCAGCATCCACCAGCTTGATCACTGTCATCACCGCCATCATTTTCCTCTTACTGCACTCTCCTTCCTATGCAACCTTGACTCCAAAGGTGTAAAAGCACATACGTACCTTTGCAATTGCAACTGGCATGGCTATACTGACATGGGATAAAATAAAATTTACAGCGGTATGAATTAGTGGAGATAAAGACTTTAACTTCATAATGATAAAAGGCTTAAATTCACCACGAATATATAATAGCTGTCTGTCATTTTGTTTGTCCTAAGAATATGGCCACAATATATAAAAGGTTAATTAGTACAATTATAACGAGAAATTTAAAAATTTGCAAACATAGCATACTGGTCTCCATAATGGATTAGTCAAGCAGATAAAAATATTAGTAAAGATACTGATAATTAGAATTAAACCATTAACAATTTAAACATCATAACTACTGCATAATTATTGAAGAATACAAATTCTAAGAACCGCACACTAAACATTTGTAAACATGGACTATATCTTTGGCCACAAAGCTAGCCTCAGTAAAAGTCAAACGATTTCAATTATGGAATATTCACTGTGATCACCAAGTTATGTCAGAATCAATTTCAAAAAGGTAAAATAAAAATTCTCATGTCTTTAGAAAATAAAAAGTACATTTTAAAAATCTTTGGGTAGGAGCGCCTGGGTGACTCAGTTGTTCAGCGGCTGCCTTCAGCTCAGGTCATGATCCCGGGGTCCTGGGATCGAGCCCCGCATCGGGCTCCCTGCTCCGCTGAGACCCTGCTTCTTCCTCTCCCACTCCCCCTGCTTGTGTTCCCTCTATCACTGGCTGTCTCTCTCTCTGTCAAATAAATAAGTAAATAAAATCTTAAAAATAAATAAATAAATAAATAAAAATCTTTGGGTGAACAAGTCTTAATAGAAATTAGAACTATCTTGAAGTATAAACTAATACAAATACTATATCTAAATATGTGGGATGAAGATAAAGCCATGTTTAGCAGGAAACTTATTCCTTAAATGCATATATTAGAAAAGAATAAAGGATGAAAACTAACGCACTAATCATCTACTTCAATAAGTTTAGAAAAGAAATGTTAAAAGTATAAATGGAAGACAATATTAAAGATGAAAGCCAAATTAATAAAAAAGCAAACAGGGGCACCTAGCTGGCTCAGTTGGTGGAGTGTATGACTCTTGATCTCAGGGTTGTAGGTTTGAGCCCCACCTTGAGTGCAGAGATTACTTAAAACTACAATCTTTTGGGGGTGCCTGCGTGGTTCAGTCAGTTAGGCAACTGCCTTCAGCTCAGGTCATGATCTCTGGGTCCAAGATCAACCCCCATTTCAGGCTTCCTGCTCAGCAGGGAGTCTGCTTTTCCCTCTCCCTCTGCCCCTCTCCCTCCACTCATGCTCTCTCTGTCAAATAAATAAATAAACAAAATATTTTTTAAAGATAGCGAACAAATACACAATAGCAAGGGCCAAAGAAACCCTAAAGTTGGTTCTTTGGCATAAATAATAAAATTGATAGATTTCTGACTTCAGCACTGATGTGAAAAGGACTTAAAAGTTGCCACTCTTTTTTTTTTTTTAAGATTTCATTTTTAAGTAATCTCTGCACCCAACATGGGGCTCAAATCTACAACCCCGAGATCAAGGGTCGCATGCTCCACTGATGGAGTCAGCCAGGCGCCCATTCTTAGTCAGCCATTCCCATTCTTAGAAAAAGAAAAAAAGCTGAACAAATTGAAAATCAACGACTTTGCTTAGATCCTTCAGAGAACTGAGGTATCAGGGCAAACCTCCACCCCAAAATCTGTAAAGATCTTCAAATACAGTCAATCATAACAAAGTACTGCTAACCTGTAGCAGAAGCCACTGGAGCCATAAACTGATGAGAACACCTGAATGGTAACAGACAAGATGCTTTTTGTAAGTGGTTAATTAGGATTATTCAATGCAGATATTTTGCTTATCTCTATAAACAATTCATGCAGTGACAACCAGTGATCTCTTTACTACTAGAAAGAGTTAATTGTGTCTTTAAATCTAGTAAGATTAGAGAATCAAGTCCAGAAACAACAGAACCAGTTCAGAAAAGTCATCCCTAAAATTCTGTTCCTCTAGAACCACCTTAGTAAAAATAGAACCAACAGAATAGGATGGATGGATGGATGGGTGGATGAATCGATTGATAGAAGAAATTTATTACAGGAATATGTTCACGTAGTTATGGAGGCCCAGAAGCCCCTTGATCTGCTATCAGCAAGTGGGACAAGCAGGAAAGCTGGTAGGATAATTCAATCCAAGTCCAAATGCCTGAGAACCAGAGTAGCAAAGGGTGTCTGTAAGTCCAAGTCCAAAATCCTGAGATTGAACGAAGAGAACAAATTTGCCATTTCTCTACCTTTTTGTTCTATTTCAGCTCTCAACAGATTGGATGATGCCCACCTACAGTGGGAAGGGAGATCTTCTTAGCTCAATTCTACCAATTCTAATGGTCTACCAATTCTAACGGTAATCTTTTCCAGAAACACTCTCACAGACACACCCAGAAATAACATTTTGCAGCTATCTGGGTATAACCTCAGTCAAGCTGACATATAAAATTAACCATCACAGGAGACCTCCCTTATTTTTTCCTAAGGTCTTCAAGGGGTTGATAAGGCCCACCCAAGTTATGGGTGATAATCTGCTTTACTCAAAGTCCGCTGTTTTATTTTTTATTTATTTATTTATTTGTTTATTTGACAGAGAGAGAAAAAGCACAAACAGGGGGAGTAGGAGAGAGAGAAGCAGGGTCCCCGCTGAGCAGGGAGCCCGATGCAGGACTCGATCCCAGGACCCTAGGATCATGACCTGAAGAGGAGTCATTTGCTTCACTAACTGAGCTACCCAGGCGCCCCAAGTCTGCTGTTTTAAATGCTAATCACACCTAAAAAATACATTCACAGGGACATTTAGACTGGTGTTTGACCAAATACTGGGGTACTATGGCCTAGCCAAGTTGACACTTAAAATTAATCATCTCAAGGGACATTACATAGTGGTAAAGAGTTAAGTTCTTGGGGCGCCTGGGTGTCTCAGCCATTAAGCATCTGCCTTCAGCTCAGGTCATGATCTCAGGGTCCCGGGATCGAGCCCCGCATCGGGCTCCCTGCTTAGCGGGAAGCCTGCTTCTCCTCTCACATTTCCCTTGCTTGTGTTCCCTCTCCCGCTGTCTCTCTCTGTCAAATAAATAAATAAAATTTTTTTAAAAAAAAAAGAGTTAAATTCTCCAGAAAGACATAATGATCCTAAATGTGTATATTGCTAATAAGATTGTCAAAATACATGAAAAGATGAAAATGTAAGAAGAAATAGGCAAATCATGTATTGGAGTTGGGTACTCCTGTCAAATAAAAACAAATCTGGACTTAGATAAGGAGAGACTTTATTCAGAAGAAAGACTATTGCAATAGGGACATCTACCCCTATTTCAGAAAGTGGCAAGCATCTCAAAATCAGACAAAAATGTAAGCAGTATCTAAGGGGAAGCTCGGCAAATGAGAAGGAATGTCTAGGAAGATTGACAAAAGAAGCGTCTCACTGTGGTCAGCCAATTCTCAAATAAACTGATAAGAGGAGATGTTCTGCATTTTAGTGCCTGCTCTGCATTTTAGTGCAAGCTTGGGGACAAGCAAAGTGCAGGGGCCCTAGGGAGGACAGAAGCCTGACCAAATTTTGGTCAAGACAAAGCAAAGAGTAAGAAATAGGCAACTGTGAATCCCTGGTTACTCCAAAACTCCTATGTTAGCAACTGATTGATCAACCAGGCAGAAAATCAGTAGGGTGTACACGACCTAAACAGCACCATCAGTCAACTTGATCCAACTGAGATTTATAAAATAATCCATTTAACAACAACAGAATCCACCTTCTTCTCAAGTTACCTGGAGAATTCATCAAGATAAACCACTTGTTGGGGCCATAAAACACACCCTACCCCCTTTTTAAAAAATCATATGGAGTGACATCAGCAAGATATTGAAGTAGGAAGCCCACAAACACACCAATTCTGCAATAATTCACAGACAAATTCCCTCTGCGAGAAATCTAGAAACTAACGCAAAGTCTCCTGCACTCAGCAGAAGGCCGAATGTGACTCACTGAAGCCCGTAGGAAGGTTTGGAACACTCTCTCATTGGAGTCCCTGGCTCAGTCCCAGCACCATACCAGCAGAAAGATCCCCTAGCTCCCAGCTTCACCCAGGGGAGGGAAGGAGTCAGTTCACACATCCAGCAGCCCAACCATTCTCAAGGGGGCTCCCTAGAGAGGACTGGTTTGTCTTGCTAGTCCTGCAGTTCTAACACAGACTGCAGTTCTTTTTTTTTTAAGATTTTATTTATTTATTTGAGAAAGAAAGCAGGGGGTGGGGAGATAAGGGAGGGAGGAGCAGAGGGGGAGAGAGAGGGACAAGTGACTCCTTGCTGAGCATGGAGCCAGAGGCAGGGCTCGACCAGATGACCCCACCGACTCCGAGGAGGCCACTGACCAGAACCCCCGCCCCCAAGATCAGGACCTGAGCCAAAACCAAGAGTCAAACCCTTAACTGACTGAGTCACCCAGGTGCCCCCACATCCTGCAGTTCTAAAACTACCAGCATAGTCTAGCTACCAGGGGGAGAACTGAGGCAATGCGTTGGGCTGGTAGAAACCATAGATCCTTCCCTCTGCTCAGCAGAGTGAAAGGATAAAAAAAAAAATGCCAGCTTTCAGCTCCCTCTGCGGAAAGAAAGAGCTGATCTGTGTGTCCAGCTTCCTACCTTCTCCAGGGATGCCCAAAGAACCAGTGTCTGGCTCACCAGTCCTGGAGTTCAAACAAGTCCTGCATTTTCTACCCACAGCACAGAGTAAGCAGTTGGAAAATCCTAACTCTTGGTTTCCCCTTGGGGAGGGAAAGAGTTATTAGAGGCCCCCAGAACCTGTGACAGGTTGACTGATGGGAATCTTGTGCCTAATGTGGCCAGTGAGTGAAGACTGGGAGAAGTACCTGCTTTTTCTCATGCACAGACACCAACACAGAGAGTCAAGGAAAATAAACAATCAGAGATACTCTAAACAAAGGAACAAGGTAAATGTCCAGAAACCAATCCTAATAAAAGAAGCCGTACAACACTCGTTTTCATACCACAAAGCAATCAGATTAGAAATCAGTAACAGGAAGATAGTCCGAAGTTTCCAAATATTTGCAAATTAAAAAGCGTATTTTGAAATAACACAATGAACAAAGAAAAGGTTTCAAGAGATTTTTTAAAATATTTTGAACCTAATATAAAAATACAACTGATCAAATTTTGTGAGATGCATAGAAAGTAGAGTTTAGAAGAAAATTTATAACATAAAATACGTATATTAGAAATGAACAAAGATTGGGACACCTGGGTGGCTCAAGCAGTTAACCGTCTGCCTTCCGCTCAGGTATTATCCCCATCCAGGGATTGAGCCCGACATCAGGCTCCTTGCTCAGCAGGGAGCCTGCTTCTCCTCTCCCTCTGCCACTCCCCCTACTTCTGCGCTCCTTCTCTCTCTCTGTCTCTCTTTCTCACAAATAAATAAAAAAATAAAATCTTAAAAAAATGAACAAAGATCTATTATCTATAATTTAAATTTCCATCTTAGGAAACTAAAGGGAAAAAAAGAACATATAAGTCTAAAACTAGCATGAAAATAGAAAATATTAGAGCAGAAATCAATGAAATTGAAAATAGGGAAAATAGAAAAAAATCAAAGACATCTAGGGGCGCGTGGGTGGCTTAGTCCATTAAGTGTCTGCCTTCGTCTTGGGTCATGGGTCATGATCTTGGGGTCCTGGGATTGAGTCCTGCATGGGGCTCCTTGCTCGGTGGGGAGTCTGCTTCTCCCTCTCCCTCTCCCTCTGTGCTCCCCCTCTCAAATAAATAAATAAATAAAATCTTTAAACCTGAATAGTTATATAATTATTAAATAACTTGCGTTAGGAATAATAATAATCTTCCTACATTGAAAGCTGCAGGTCCAAAGAACTTCACTGGTAGTTCTACCAACCATTCAAGAAAACAATAATCCCAGCATTACGCAAACTATTATTCCCAATAATGGAATAAGAAGGTACAATTTGCAACTCATTCAATGAGTCTAACACCTTGTTAACAGACTTTTTTTTGTTGTTAACAGACTCTTAACAAGAGTTATATAAGAGAGAAAAATTACATGTGCATCTCATTCAAAAGTATACAAGTAAAAGTCCTCCAAAATATCAGTCACACACAAAAGGACGATGCATCATTAGATTGTGGGGGTATTTCACAAATACTGCTTTTGTTTCACTTTAAAATTTTACTTAATGTAATATACCAGATTACCATATTAAAAAAGGAAAATCATATGATTGTTAAAATAGGTGGAATAAAATCATTTCATGAAATTAATAACACATTCATAATAAAAACACTTAGCTAAATACCTGTAAGAGAACTTCCTTTAATTGAAGACTGACAGCTACGAAACATACTTTCCGGCTCGCACTTTACAGTGAGCGATTTCCATTGAAATCTGGACCAACCCAAAGATGTCCACTACCACCACTTCAATTTAACATTTGTACTGAGTTCCTAGCCAGCATGGTAAAGTTTTGCTCATTAGAAAGAAGGGAAAAGATGAAATTATACATATATTATATGATATGCACATAAAATACAAAATAATATAGAAATAAGTTATCAGAATAAGTAAGTTTAGCAAGTTCTCCATAATAAAAACATAAGAAAATGAAATTTATATGTACCATCAGCAAATAAAAATGATATTTAAAAATATAACATCTACAGGGCCATAAAAATATCAATTATCAAGGTGCCTGGCTGGTTCAGTTGGTGGAGCATGTGATTCTTGTGCTCGGGGTCAGAGTTCAAGCCCCAAGATGGGCATAGAACTCACATTTATATATATATACATATATATATAATATAAAATATATATACATTAAAATATATATACACAATATATATAATAAAAATATATATATCAATTATCTAAAATTAAACATGTGAAGACTTCTGTGCAGAATACATCACTGAGAGAAATTAAAGACCTAAAACAATGTTCAATACACCATATTTATGGTTTGGAAAACTGAATATTTGTAAAATGTCAATTACCCCTAAGTTGATCTATGAATTCAGTGAAAACCTAATCAATGGATCTACACAGATTTTTGTGGCAATTGACAAAATGATTCTAAAATATATATAGAAACACAAAGTAGCAAAATGATTGAGGCACTTTTGAAAAAGAAGGCTAAAGTGTAAGGACTTGAACTACCAGATATCAAAAATAATTACAAAATTATAGTAATTAAGGCAGTGCGATATTGGTGTAGGGACAGTAAAATGGACAGAACAGAAAAGAGAAGGTAGAAATAGAGTATAAGGGTTCAGGTCATCAATTTCCATTGTGTGCAGAGGGGGGAGTTCCCACACCAACAAGCAATTCTCAGGACTCCAGCTCGGAGTCCTACAACTCAACCCAATTCTGACACTATCAACCTGCAGAAAGCATCAGACCCTCAGGGGTTAAGGGCTCAGTCCTGTCCCACCCCCACCCCCACTTCAGACACCAGTCGCAAGCCCAGGTGCTTGGGAGTGACTATAAATCAGAGATTCCATCAAACCCGTCCTCATGTCCAATTAATTTGCTAGAGCAGCTCACAGAACTTAAAGAAACATTTTCCTTACCAGATCAGTGGTTGATTATAAAAGGATGTAACTCAGGAACAGCCAGATGGAAGTTAGGTAGGGCAAGGTCTGGAGAAAGAGCAAGCAGTTTCCCTGCCCTCTCCAGGCTGCCACTCTCCCCAAATCTCCACGTGTTCGCTAACCGGAAGCTCTCCCAAACCCCTCCTTTTGAGTTTGTTGGAGGCTACGGAACAGGGGCAAGATTAAGTCACTGACTGGTTCAACCTCCGCTGTTGCCCTCCCCCGAGTCAGGGGGCGGGCTGAAAGTTCCGACCCTCTAACCTCAGTTGGTGGCTCTGGCCTCCAGCCCCCATCTTTAGATTACCCAGGGGCTTTCCAAAAGTGGCGTCATTAACATAACAAAACACCTTTCTGGTTCTCAGCACTAAGGAAGTTCCCAGGGTTTTAGGAGCTCTGTGCCAGAGATGAGAGGGAGATCAAATACATTCATTATAAATCACAGTATCACATAGAGCCTTGCATAAATGGATATTTGACTTATGACAAAAATAGCACTGCAGAGTGGGGGAAAGGTTAATTTTTTTCTAATGGTGCTGAGACACTTAGTATCCACGGGAAAAAGTGAAAAAAATTAAATTTAACCCTGATTTCTTCACACACACATCCAAGCATAGCTTGGAGATACTGTGGATTCAGTTCCAGACTACCACGATCAAGCAAATATCACAATCAAGTGAATCCAGAGAATTTTTTGGTTTCCCAGTGCATATAAAAGTTACGTTTGGGGGCACCAGGCTGGCTCAGTCGGAAGAGCATTCTACTCTTGATCTCAGGTTCGTGAGTTCAAGCCCCACAATGGGTGTAGAGATGATGTAAATATAAATAAATAAACTTTAAAAAAAGGTAATGTTTACACTATACTATAGTCTACTAAGTATGCAATAACATTGTGTCTTTAAAAAGTACACACCTTAATTTAAAAATACTTTATTACTAAAAAATGCTGGGGTGCCTGGCTGGCACAGGTGGTGGAACATTTGACTCTTGACCTCAGGGTTGTAGATTCGAGCCCCATGTTGGGCGGAGAGATTACTTAAAAATAAAATCTTTAGGGGTGCCTGGGTGGCTCAGTCAGTTAAACGTCCAACTCTTGATTTCGGCTGATGTCATGATCTTGGGATGGACATGGGCTCCCTGGTCAGCTTGGAGTCTGCTTCTCCCTCTCCCTCTCCCTCTGCCTCTGCCTCTGCCCCCTTGGGAGTCAGCTTCTCCCTCTCACTTTGCCCCTCCCCTCTGCTCCTGCACTTGCACCCACATGGGCCCTCTCTCTCCAGCGTGCTCTCTCTCAAATAAATAAATAAAATCTTAAAAAATGCAATTATTTTTGAAGTCCAATAAAGCAAAGCACAATAAAACAAGGTATACTTGCACATCAACATACACAGCCCCTCCTCATTATTTACAGAGTCTGTATTTGCGAATTCATCTGCTCACTAAAATGTATTTATAATCCCCAAATTGATACTTGCAGTACTTTGTGGACATTCATAATCATGGGAAGAGCAGTGGATTTGAGTCACTCGATACATACATTGCCAGGTGACGTTGAACAAGTTAATGCTCTGCCTTCTTGTCTCAACTCTCATATCATAAACAAGTGTTCTTTTCAAGGTCTGTTGAGTGCCACGTTTTTAAATTTTTTTGCTTGTTGATATGATTTGGCTGTTTAATACGTCCTCCAGCAGCTATGAAGTGATGTCTAGGGTTCCTAATAAGGCAGTGATGGCCATCCCAGAGAAAATACGAGTCTTAATAAGCTTTGTTCAGGCATGAGGGCTGTTGGCCATGAGTTCAAGGTTAATGAAGCAATATGGTATGTCTCAAAGTAAGAGCAACAATGAGAGGCAAGTAAGTGTTTACTTGGAATCAAAGAATTACAATTTAGGGAACACAGATTCCAGCAGGAGCCAGAAAAGTATCCCACCTGTGGGGTAAAAGCAAGAGGTTCTTATGAAGAAGAGAAAGGAGGGAGGCAATCACATGACTTGGATAGAAGACAAAAAATATATTGTCATTGGCACTAATAGGCTAAGCTGCTGGTGACACCCTGATCAACTATTCTGTCTTCAGAAAGTCCCTAAGCAGACTGCAGAAACAATTGCTGCTTCTGGCCCAGCCAAGAGTCTTTTTGCCTAGTTCAAGAGTTCATTAGCCATTTGTTTCAGAAAGGAAAATGGAGCTTTTCTCAAAATGGCATCTCTCGTGTCCACAAGTTTTATACAGTTCCACAGGTATATTCAGAAACGAGAAAAGGAAATTCGTCAAACTTTTCTTGAAGCAGCTTTGGAAAGTACTAAAGTAACAGCTACAGTGTGTGATGAAACTATGGAAGTGATGGAAAAGCGGCTACGTGTGAGGATTGATGAGATGATAACAAGTTAATGAAAGCATAGAGGACAGTTGTGAGACTGAACACCAAAGAAATTTACACTCACATTGCCCAGGGTCAGGAAAATATTAAACTCTTCTTGACTAATGCTGGCTAGCTGGCTTGCATGTTTCAAAAGGCAAGGTGGTGTGACAAACCCTAGACTTGTAGGTGAGGCAGATGGGGAGGTTAAGGAAGAATTTTAAAAGTACGTTCAGAGTTATACGGGAGAAGGGTAATGGGAAGAGCAGATTTCCAATGCTGATGAGTCTGGCTGGTTTACAAGGACATTGGCAAATGAACCTGTATAACGCAAATGCTGTTTCATTGATGAAAATATGACCAGTGACTCACAGGAACTTAATCCTGTATTTTTCCTAAGAGCATAGTTCAGCATTGGTTAAGTCACTGTTCACGTTGGTAGTTACAGAAGATAAATACCATGAATAATGAGAATCAAAATAATGAGAAACAAATCAGTCAGAAAAAGACAGACAACACCTTTACAGAAAAAATGGAATGATTTGCATTTCCTTCAAAACGGAGAAATTCTACATATCCAACCATCATATGAAATGCAGCTCAACCTTATTAGTGATCCGGAAAACATAAATCAAAACCATCATACGAGATCATTACCCAAATTTCAGATTGGCAAATTTTTACAATCTGATAAGATCCAGGGCTGAAGAGGATATAATTCCAATACTCTGTTGGTGAGAGCACAAAATTATTATAGCCACTTTGGAAGACAGTTGAGAATTATGTGGTAAAACTGAAGACATAGATAATCTCTAGCCCAGAAATTTTACTCTTGAGTAAATACCACAGAAAAGTATATGTATATATGCACCAGAAGACATTGAAAAGAATTTCTGATGGCCCAAACCAGAAATAATCCATAGGTACATTATTGGTAAAGCTAGGAATAATATGTAGTATTTCTTCTCCGGGTGAGGATAAGAACTCTAAATATGGGGGAGTATACCCATGTTTTCTGAAACAATTATCATCCTTAAGGCATATTTCATGTATATGATGTTGGAGCTCAGAGAATTTTCCAGAGAATGTTAATGTGATCTAGTTTAGGAGTAACTGAGATCTTTTTCCAGATATGCTCTTCTTTTTTTTAAGTTTTTAAAATTATTTTATTATTTTTTAAGTAATCTCTACACCCAGCTGGGGCTCAAACCTACAACCCTGAGATCAAAAGTCACATGCTTCTCTGACTGAGCCAGCCAGGTGCCTGCGCTCTATTTTTTTAAAAAATTTTTTTAAGTAGACTCCACTCACAACCCTGAGATCAAGACCTGAGCTGAGATCAAGAGTCTGATGCTTCACTGACTGAGCCACCCAGCCATCCCACCCCTGCTTTTTCTTTTTTTTTTTAGAGAGAGAGAGCACGCACAAGGGGATGGGGGTGGGGAGGTGCAGAGGGAGAGGGAGAGAGAGAATCCCAAGCAGGCTCAGCATGGAGCCCAATGCAGGGCCTGATCCCGTGACCCTGAGATCATAACCTGAGCTGAAATCAATAGTCAGACGCTCAAACACCTGGGCCACCCAGGTGCCCCGCCCCTGATATATTTTTAAAAGCATAAAAATTTTCATTTTCTTAGCTTAAGATTCCATTTAAAATATTTTAAGTGTATTAGCATATAAAAATCCACACGAAACTAAAGCAACATTCCCCTACTGCTGTTATGTTAATGAGCATGCCCTTTAAGTAACGTTTTTGTCACCTATTTAGTGGTGATGAATTAACTCCATTGACGACGCATGTATTAGCACATAGCAGAATACCTGAACAGTAGTGGCTCAGATAAAAGTTCTCTTCTCTCATGACAACAAAAATCCAAAAATGAGCAGTTGCAGACATTGTTTCAGGTGCTGAACCATGAATGAAGAGATTCAGGCTTTTTCTAACTTTCCGTTTCACCAGCATTACCTGGTGGTTTTAAGATGGCTCCTGTACGTTCAGGCATCACACCTGTGTTTTACAGGCGGAAGAGGATAAGGAGGGGCACCTGGGTGGCTCAGTCGATAAATAAATAAATAAATAAATAAATAAATAAATAAATAAATAAATCTGTAAAAAAAAAGAAGATAAGGAAAGAGGCTATATTTGTCTTTCTTTTCAAGAGTAATCAAAATTATTTCTCAGAACACTACTTAGCTTTCCCTTTCTTTCATCTTTCTGGCTAGAAGTATGTCACAAGTTCAGCCTCACTTGCAGGGGAGACTAGAAAACCAATAATTTATCATTGCAATCTGGAGTAGAAGGGTGTAAAAGAGAAAGGGTTAAGTAACGACCTTTGTATAAGCCAATATAATGCGGGGTACACTCAACTTACCTACCCCTCAGGGTTGTCACGAATATCAGCCTTAAAAACTAAATGGTCAGTTATTTTATCAGCAAAATGAGTGTATTCGGGAATAGCAGAGGAATTGCAATTCGAGACTTGGAAATTATGACAAAACACAGAAAAGTCCAAGAGACAAAGGGAAGGTCAGCTTTTATTAAGTTTTAGGTGGAAATTGAGGAGATCTGTTTTGAACAAAAGTTCGTTAGAGAAGAACAAGAGTTTGAAGTTGTGGCAACTTCTCATCGGCTGCAAGCCATGGTTAGTGCATCATTGCTGGGGCATGGAGTAATCTTCCTTCTTCTTCAAAGCAGGAGATAAAATTCCTCTGTGAAAAATGTCCTTCCTAGTCAAGATAATTCTTATCTTCCTTCCTTCCACGGGTTCTGCAGGCTGCAAGAGGTAGTTCATGCACGAGAGTTCCCCCTTTAGGGCTTCCCGACTCCATTTTAAATGAGGTTTCCTTTATTTTCATATGAGGATCAACTGTGAGGCTAGAATTGAAAATCTTTAAAACTTACCAAATGCTAAACAAATATCAGAGATTATTATGCTCGTCTTTTGGAACTAACTGAACTCAAATTATGATTCAATTACTGGAAAAAAAGGTCTTCTATGCAAATATTATACTAGATGATATAAACCTACCTATTTTTTTTTTTTATCTATTTTGAACATCAGCTAGCAACTGCTAGCTTGGGACTTTGCTCAGGATAGAATATCTCAACTTAATGAACCAATGTGAAAAATCCCTTTCTTTTCGAGAAGATGAATCTGGAAAGCTTGTCAGATTATTTATCTCTGACTAAAGTTTCTACTGTGGATAGACGGAAGGCAAAAAGAAAATATTCCCTGTAGAAATAGGCAAGGGAAAACTGGTATTGATTTTTGCAAAATAAATTCAGAGTAACTCTCACAGGCTTTGGGTGTATCTAGGTCACTGGGAAAAAAAGACTGTAACATTTTGCTGACAGATAGGAGAAATATAGTTATTTCTTACACATGGTTATTAAACGGATTTAGAACGTTTTTATTTTATACCAAGATTATTTCAACTGACTAGAAACTACATACATATATGAACAGAATGCAGAAAAATAAATTTGACAACACTATGCATTTAGGTCAGTTTTCCATAAGAAACTCGTAGTTAAATTAACCTTAAAATCCCAAATAAAATCACTTACCAAAAATTCAAATCATTTAAAAGTGGCAGCTTCTTCACAAATGATTACGTGGCCCCAGCAGAGCATAGTGAATTAGTCAGTGGTTATTTCTCTCTTTGAACTCTAAAATCATTCACTGTAGCAGAGGGGCATTCTATGAGCTATCAGAGTTAGTAGCCTTAATTTTTGACCAAAGTCATAATTTAGCAATCTTGACATATGAATCCAATGGACTAGAAAGGGAAATATCTTAATTAGTTAAGATTAAACAATAAAGGTAGCAATAGCATCTTTGACTACTTGATCAGTCTCTACACTAGGACTGGGGATACAATGGTGAACAAAAAGCTATGAGATTTGCCATGTTTTTTTATGGTACATACAGTCGAAAGTAAAAAAACAACTTTTATTTATTTAGTTTTAAAGAGAGAGAGCACACAAAGAGGGGAAGGGGCAGAGGGAGGAGGAGGGAGAGAATCCTCCAGCAGACTCCCCGATGAGCATGGAGACTGACTCAGGGCTTGATCCCAGGACCCTGAGATCATAACCCCAGCTGAAATCAATAGACAGCTGCTCTATGGCTGAGCCACCAGGGCACCCTGTAAAAGACAACTTTTTAAAAAAGATTTTATTTATTTATTTGAGAGAGAGACAGAACATGAGTGGGGAGGAGGGGCAGAGGGAGAAGCAGATTCCCTGCTGAGCAGGACCCTGATGTGGGACTCGATTCCCAGGACCCAGAGATCATGACCTGAGCCAAAGGCAGATGCTTAACCAACTGAGCCACCAGATGCCCCTAAAAGACAGCTTTTAAACATATACTTAAATGAGATCATTCTTTAGTGCTTAAGATAATACCTGGCATATAAAAATCATTTAACAAATGTCAGCTACTACAACTATTACTGATACAAAAATAAATACATAGATAAATAAACTAAAAAAATAAATAAATGCAAAGTTCTATGTAAGCATAAAGCTGGAGAACTAAATTGCTTTTGGAGAAGTCAGAAAATGCTTCCTAAAAGATCTGATATTTAAACCAAGCTCCGAAGGGTAAGTAAAGCATTAACTCAGCAAAAAGGAGACATATGCCTTATTAGTTTCTAAAGCGAACACCATATGCAGATTGCTCTATTCACTGATTGCTAAAAATACCTTACAATTATAAGCTAATAACTTTTCTTAAGTCACTATCTCTTATTAAAGAGTGCTCTCCCTCCAGTTTTCCACCAGTTATGATATCATTTCTTTTTCAAGCTTTTTTTTTTTTTTAAAGATTTTATTTATTTATTTGACAGAGATAGAGGCAGCCAGAGAGAGAGGGAACACAAGCAGGGGGAGTGGGAGAGGAAGAAGCAGGCTCATAGCGGAGCAGCCTGATGTGGGGCTCGATCCCAGAATGCCGGGATCACGCCCTGAGCTGAAGGCAGACGCTTAACCGCTGTGCCACCCAGGCGCCCCTCTTTTTCAAGCTTTAATCTGTCAAATTACTCTGCAAAATTCTGCCCTCTTCCAAAAATGACATTTGGTCTTGATCATTAATTATTTAGGAGCTAGGACATCGAGTGTACCGACAGATGTGGTACAATATTAAATAAGTCTTACATATGTACAATTGGACCCCAGAAGAAAGGCAGAAAAGGACAGGAAAAAAATATTTGAAGAAACAGTGGTCAAGAATTTTCGAAAATTAATTACAGCAAACAAGAGATGCAAGAAACTCACAGAATAAACACACACAAAAACCCTAAACAAACATCAGCATATCATATTTAAAGCGCTGAAAAACAAAGCAACTTCCTATTCCAGCTCCAGTGTGTGAAGAGCTTGGAAATCATCACTCCCCTACATACAAGGAAAACACCGAAGAAACCAAAAGCCCATGACTTTTCTTGGAACCATCAGAGAATAGAAGTTGAGGGTCAAACTGTATCCCAGAATCTGGACAGAAAGGTGAATACAGAGAACAACGGAGATCATTTTCCTGGGATTAGAAGCCTAGTAGAGACATAATCCGGTAAGAACACTGAAATAGTAACTTCGAGAAATTATCGGAGGCAGTGTGTAGATGAATGTGAGAACGAGAAACTCTTGCAGGCTGCAGTCTTAGGAAGGCCTCTGCACTTTTGTGAATTTTACCTCCAGGAATCCCAACAGGTCCTCACGTTAAAGAGCCAAAAAAAAAAAAAAAAAATCCCTCATGTCTCTGGCAGGGGGTAAGAGAAGTAACCAAAACCCAACTCTATGTTGTCTATAAGGTATGTACTCTGAAGGCGCAGGTTAAAAGCAAATATATGGAGCTCCAAAAATGGTTCGCAATTCACTTGACCCAGAGACCCCTACGCAATCATACAAATCAAGAGGTTCAAATCTTCGCGTTCACTTTAAGAATACACATGAAACTGCCCAAACCATCAAGGGTATGCAGACTTGAAAAGCCACCAAGTATCTGAAGGATGTCACTTTGCAGAAGCAATGTGTGCCATTCGTCACGACAATGGTGGAGTTGGTAGATGTCCCCAGGCCAAATAGTGGGGCTGGACTCAGGGTAAGTGGCCCAAGAGTGCTGAACTTCTACCGCACATGCTTAAAAATGCAGAGTCATGCTGAACTTCGGTGTTTAGATGTAGATTCTCTGATCATTGAGCATATCCAGGTGAACAAAGCCCCCAAGATGCAGCGTAGAATTTACAGGGCTCATGGTCAGATTAACCCATATACAAGCTCGCCCTGCCACACTCAGGTGATCCTTACAGAAAAAGAGCAAAGTATTCCTAAACCAGAAAAGGAAGTTGCACAGAAAGAAAAGATATTCCAGAAGAAGATGAAGAAACAAAAACTTACAACCTGGTAATGAATTCTGCATAAAGTAAATGCAAATAAAAGTTTTAAAAAAACAAGTGTATGGAAAAAGATATAGCATGCTAGCATTAAGAAAAAGGAAGCTGGAGTAGCTATATTGATTTTAGATTAGACAATGCTGACTTCGAAAACAAGAAAAATTACCAGGGATAAAGAGAGTCAATACATAATCATAAAGAGGTCGATTTTCCAGGGAGACATAGAAACACTTCGTGTGTGTATCTTAACAACAAAGCATCAAAATATAGGAATCAAAAGCTGATAGAACAGAAATGAAAAATAGACAAATCAACTATTATACTTCAACACTCATCGTTCAGTAAGAATATAGTTGAACTGAACAGCACTGTCAATCAAACTGATCTAATTGACATGTATACAACACTCTACCTAGCAACTGCAAAATACATATTCTTCCCAAGCTCACATAGAACATTCACCAAGACAGATCACATCCCGGACCATAAAACACACCTTAACAATTTTAATAGAAATTATACAAATTATGTTCTCAGATAATAGAATTAAACCAGAAATCAGTAACAGAATAGCACTTGGAAAAGTTCCAAATATTTGGAAGCTGAACAAAACATTATTAAATAAAATATAGGCCAAAGAAAAAGTCTCAAGAGGAATTTTATTTTATTTTTATTTTTATTATTTTTTTAAAGATTTTATTTATTTATTTGACAGAGATAGAGACAGCCAGCGAGAGAGGGAACACAAGCAGGGGGAGTGGGAGAGGAAGAAGCAGGCTCATAGCGGAGGAGCCTGATGTGGGGCTCGATCCCATAACGCCAAGATCACGCCCTGAGCCGAAGGCAGACGTTTAACCGCTGTGCCACCCAGGCGCCCCTCAAGAGGAATTTTAAAGTATTTTGTACCAAATGAGTATGAAAATACAACCTATCACAATTTGTGAGATACAGTGAAAGCAGTGCTTAAAAGGATGTTTATCACATTGAATGCATACATTAGAAAAGAAGAAAGATCTATAATTTTTTAAACATTTTATCTATTTACTTGAGAGAAAGAGAGCCAGAGCACCAGTGGGGAGAGGAGCAGAGAAAGAGGGAGAAGCAGACTCCCTGCTGAGCATGTAGCCTGACGTGGGGCTCCATTCCAGGATCTCCTGAGATCATGACCTGAGCTGAAGTCAGATGCTTAACCGACTGAGCCACCCAGGCATCCCAGAAAGATCTATAATCTATAACTAGGCTTGCACTATAGGAAACAAGAGAAAGAAGAACAATTAAAACCTAAAACAAGCATAAGAAAGGAAATAATGAAAAATAGAAAAAAAAATCAATAAATCAAAGACAGCCAAATAATAGAGAAAAATCAAAGAAAACAAGAGCTGGTTCTTTGAAAGTTTCAATAAAATTGATAAACATCCTCCATGTTAACCAAGAAGAAAAAGACAGGATACAAAATGCCAACACCAGAAATCAAAGAGGGGTCATCACTATTGATCCCAATTAACATACATAGAACTTTCAATTATGATGGTGGGGAGTCTGCCTGGGTTTTAATTTACAATGCTCTGGACACATAAAAAGCTGGGGAGAACAAAGAAAGAGGAAGGTAACGGTTACCTTTTATAGTAGTACTAATCAACTGGGAAAATGGGTAAAAGAACCCATTGAAAATAGAAACAAGCAACAAAGAATATTTACCAAGAAAAGTTCAGGGAAAGTACTTTGTAAAATGCAGAAATGTACTTTGAAATTAATTAACTCATTCAACAAACATACATTGCATACTTACTGTATGTCTGACATCGTTAGAATTGCTTGGGTATAGCAGAGAACAAAACATTCAAACATCTCTACCCCCATGGATTTTACATTATATTGAAGGAGAGAGGTAATAAACTACAAACATAAATAGTAAGAAAGTTACATAATATATTAGAATTTGATGGCTGCTGGGATGCCTGGGTGGCTCAGTCAGTCAAGGGTCTGCCTCTGGCTCAGGTCATGTTCCCAGAGTCCTGGGATTGAGTCCCACATTTCGGCTCCTTGGTCAGTGGGGAGCCTGCTTCTCCCTCTGCCTGCCACTCTCCCTGCTTGTGAGCTCTCTCTCTCTCTCTCTGACAAATACATAAATAAAATCTTGAAATAAAAGAATTTGATGACTATTGTGGAAAATGAAAATATTCAGGGAGATAAAAGAATAGATATATGACTGCATAGTATATAAGGTGGTATATAGGGTGGTCAGGGTTGACCTCATTGTGAGGTTGAGATTTCAGCAAAAACTAGGTCTTAGGGATAAAGTAATACAGATATCTGGGGGATGATCTTTCACAGCAGAAGAAATATGGCACAGGCCCTTACAATGAGAGCCTTCTAGGACAATCAATTTCAATGCAACTCAAGAAGAGAAAATTAAAATAGAGATTAGGTCAAACAGGTAACAGAGGGTCAGATCTAATAGGTTTTGTTGGACCTTGTCGGATTTAACTTTACTTTGAATGAAAAGAAAAGTCATCAAAGAGTTTTTGGGAAGAGCATTAATGCAATATATTTTAAAGGGATTATCCTGGCTGTTGTGTTGATTATAGACTATGCAGAGCCAAAGGTAAGATATAGAGGGAGTCCTGTTCGGAGGCAATCTCCAGGATTCTGGCCTGAGCAGCTAAAAGGATGGAGTTGCTGGGGTGTCTGGCTGGCTCAGTTGGTACAGCATGCAACTCTTGATCTCAGGGTTGTGAGTTCGAGCCCCACGTTAGGGGTAGAGATTACTTTTAAAAATATTTTAAAAAATAAAATAAAAGGATGGAGTTGCTAACAATTGAGATGGAGTAAGCTTTAGGTGGAGCAGACTCATAAGGAATATATCAGGAATTCAATCTGCAACATACCAAATTTAAGAAGCCTATTAGATATCCAAGTGGAGATATAGAGTAAGCAGTTGTTATACTAATTTAGAGATGGAGAAAGTGGTCCAGCCAAGACATATACGTTTGAGAGTTGTCAGCCTGTAGATGGTATTTTTAAAGTCTTACATCTAGATACGATAATCAAAGAAGAGAGAGACCAAAGCCTTAGTATACTCAAAACTTAGAAGTCAAAGAGAAGAAGGAGAACTAACAAAAGAGACTTAGAAGGAAAAACCAATAAAGTAGGAGGAAAACCAAGGGAGTAGAATGGAATGCCCAGGGATTGAATCCATGAGCACACTTAACACTCTTTGGGAAGACCCAGTGTTGTAAAAATGTTCATTTTTCTCCCAAGTGCATTACAGTTCTAAGGCAAGAAAATGGGGAGCGACTAAAAGTCCCATGTATTTTTCCCAAAACTTTTAATTTTGAAAAAGTTACAGAAGATACTCCAGTGAATACCTGTATAACTTCACTTAGACTCACCAATTGTTAATGGCATGCCTGATTTTGTTTCTCTTTCTGCTGAACTGTTTGAAAATAAATTACATACATCTTGATATTTCACTCTTAAACACTACAGCCTGTATTTCCTGATAAAGACATTTCCCTACATACTGAAGAAAGTCACCATAAATTGGATATCATCTAATATATAGTTTATATTCATATTTCCTCAATTATCTCCAGAATTTTCACTTATAGCTATTTAATTTTTCAATCCAGGATTGAATCAAAGATAATATTTTGCATTTGATTGTTATAGCTCTTTAGTCTCTTAATTTTTACTCGTATCCCTGACTTTATTTTTCTTACGACACTGATAATTTTGAAGAATCCATGTCTATTGTCCTTTGAATGTTCCATATTCTGGATTTGTCTGTTTCCACATTAGTAGATTCGGGTTAAACATTCTGACAAAGACTTTATACGGGTAATTTTCTGTATTTCCTATTATCACATCAGAGGGGCACATAATGTCAAATGTCCCATATAAGTGGTAATAATTTTGAATATTGGATTAAAATAGTGACTGCCAATTCTCTCCATTTTAGTGGTACTTCTGTTTCTCTGTAATTAATAAGTAATCTTTGGGGTGATATTCAAGACTATGTGAATATTGTGTTGCTCAGTAACCTTTCACCCACTTGGAATCTTTTGAGATACTTGACTGAATGAATTATTACATTGGAAATTGCACACTGGTGATTTTAAAATTCTATTGTCATTTCTTATACATTTATTAGTCGGCATAGGTACAAAGGAGATTTTCCTTCTTGTCCCCCTTCTCTCACATTTTTTAAGGTGTCGTGATGGACTCGTGTTTTCTTTTAATCCATATGTTATAATCCATTACCATAATTATTCTTTTTGAAGTCAGTTGAATATAATGAGCATATGAAAATGCATCGTTAGAGCTCACACAAAAGAACGAAGTGTCACCACTTTAAACTGAGATAAATTCCAAAAAAATATAATGAAGGCATTTTCAAGAACAATCACTAAAAGATCAAACTTTTATTTAGCATGTGATAAAACACTTATCAGATATATCAAAAGACAAAATATGGGGCTTGGAGTCTTTGGAGAGAAGTTGACACTTAAGGAAAAAATTAATATAGAAAGTAACTTACACCACAAACGCATAAAAAATTCATGTAGGGAAATATACATAAGATTTTTAAGATTAAAATAATTTGCGGAATATGGGGCACCTGGCTGGCTCAGTTGGTGCAGCATGCAACTCTTGATCTTGGGGTTGTAGATCTGAGCCCAACATTGGGTGTAGAGATTACTTTAAAAATAATTTGCAGAATAATACACACACACAGTGATCCTATTATAAGAAGAGAATCAACAATAAAATTTCTGCGTACTTACATGAGAATAAATTACTTTCCTGTGTGTATGAATTTGCACAACTGTGCACTAATTTATTTGTTTGAGCATGGAGAAAGATGTTTAAGGATATGTAGCTGGCTATTAACTTTAGGTACATTGGGGTGAGTATAGTGGGTTGTAATAATGGGGAAGTTTTGACCAGAAGCAGAATAGAGAAACATCATTACTAATCTGCATTTATTTATTTGTTTGTTTGTTTTTTTAAAAGATTTATTTATTTATTTTAGAGAGAGAGTGTGGAGCTGCGGGGGAGGGGGGCAGGAGAGGGAGACAAGCAGACTCCCCGCTTGAGCAGGGAGCCCAACACAGGGCTCAATCCCAGGACCTCAAGATCATGACCTGAGCTGAAATCAAGAATTGGACGCATGAGGGACTGAGCCACCCAGGTGCCCCTGCATTTATTTTTGCAGTTTCTCTAGCAACAATGACCATGTAATCCTGTTGAAATAACAATATTAAATGAAAAAAATATATTTTAAATTGAGTAAAATATTGGATTATCACATTTTGTGATCTTATATAGGGTAATCTCTTCCACTTCAAGTGTCCTTTTATGCAACCCCCCCAAAAATCACTAATACTAAAAAGAACAATAGCAGCCTCCATTTATTCATTACTTCCAAGGGCTCAGGTATTGTGTTTCGTGCAGTTATGTGGATTGTCAAATTTTATTTACCCCATGATGATATGTAATAGAAACTACTATTACCATATTATAGAGTTGTTGAAAAGATAAATGCTCACATATATGATTTAATCATGTAAACTGATAATTGGTATATAAATTAAAGGGGCATAGTATCCTGAAAATGTTTTACTGTATAATAATACATGATAATATGCTGTATGCTTATGTGGGGGCCTACATATTTACCACTTAATAAGAAAATAAATTCATCCTACTAACTTTTTGCCTTTAACTCGTGCTTCCTTTATTCTCCCACAGTGAAGACTCACTAGTAAGTTTAGGTTTTATGAATAGGCACTATAGTGCACACTAAGCAGGTTACCTGAAAACATGTATCATAGTTGAGATATAAAACCCAGCTATGTAAGAAAGGGATTGGCTGTGTGAAGAAGAGGGAATCAATGCTAGAAGTATATCTGCTGTCTAATTTGTTCTGTGTGACAAAATATAGCATTAGCTGAATATGATTTATTGAAATAAGAATTGTTTCCAATAATACAAAGCTTCAAACACATAGGTGATATTATAACTATCTACCTAGAAAAAGCTAGAGAATCATCAGAAAAAAAATAAGTTACAAGGTAATTCAGAAAAGTGTATAGACAGAGAAGAGGTATAAAATATTTAATTGTAATAATCTTTTGTAAAAGACAATAAAAAAGCTACTTACCAGAAAGAAAAGGCAAAATACTGAGAAACAGGTGAATCATGAATTGTTAAAACCTATGTAAATTAAGATGGAAATAAACATTTTCCTGGAAAGGATGAGTCTTGGGTGAAACTGGGTTGATTTCTGTATATCTAATTGATCTTTTGATACTTAAATTAAAATGCCAATGTGCCTTTATTGCTTATTTGAAAAAAAAGTTATTTGATGAAATATTACCTATATGGATATGGTTAGCGTTAGTCAAGATAAACCACTGAAAAAAACAAGAATAAAAATCCCTGATAGGTAGGAAATCATGTGGCAAAATTGTAAGGAACAAAAAGGGGTGGATCTGGTTCAAAATTCAGAAAGAGAGAGAGAGAGACCTCACTGGGAGAAGACCAACATGTAAATTCTTTTGGGGGGGTGAATATGAGAGGTTACCTTCATCAAAATCACGATGGAAAGTTGAAGGCCTCATTTTAATGAATCTGCCAATGTTTCCACTTTCCAAGAGCAACAGATCTGATTATGAGACATATTACAATTTTCCCGTCTGGAATTTCAAGCAGTCTCTGATTAGTTTGGCCACATTTCTCTTTCAAGAAAGATTATTACCTCCAGAGTTAAGACTATGATATTCTTTTTTTTTTTTTTAGAGATTTTATTTATTTATTCGACAGGGATAGAGACAGCCAGCGAGAGAGGGAACACAAGCAGGGGGAGTGGGAGAGGAAGAAGCAGGCTCATAGCGGAGGAGCCTGATGTGGGGCTCGATCCCAGAACGCCAGGATCATGCCTTGAGCCGAAGGCAGACGCTTAACCGCTGTGCCACCCAGGCGCCCCAAGACTATGATATTCTTAACCCTGAGGCAACTTCATCAGTTTTTTTTATTGATATGTTAGTAAAATATTCCTGAATGAAATTCACAGGAAGGTTAGCACTGATTAAGGAAGAAGTATAACGTGAAAGGAATGTGTCTGTGAGGGCTGAGGATTATTATTTTTTATTATGTAAGTTTGTATTTTCCATTAAGTAATGTGAGAAAGGGTTACCCTTGCTATTTATAATATCAATGTGACAAACACACACATATATAAGTATATACAATGGATTTGTGTATGAGTGCGAGTTAGTGTGTGTTAACATTAGAGCAGACCCTGAATGTAGAACTTTAAAACAATCACTTGTGCATTCTGTAAAAATATGATAACTACTCTGAAATTAAATAGTGAGAAAAGGAAAATTATTATGTTTTACTTAATCAATACATATCAAGCAAGGTGCTTAACAACTATATATAGGTGTTGTACATACATATCACTCAAAAAATCCCAGCAAACCACTAAAAATTGAGGTCTACTAGTAAAATACTTCAGTAAGAAAGGCAGAGAGCAGAAAAAAATTAATGGCACCCCAAAGGCACCAGTACGCATTTCTGAGAAGAAGAGGGGGAGCTAAGGAGAGAAAGAAAATGAAGGTGTTTTTAGTAAAACTTCAGGCCCAAATGCCGGGCTTACCTCTGGGTTTCTGTTGGTTCACAAACTGGGTCGTACACCGAAGGGCAGGAAAAGATGAAGAGGCACGCTACTCCAGATGGGGAAGTGGCAGATTCACCCAGCAAGGGAACTTATCTGCAAGCTTTATCTTGGCAGCAGGAAGACGGATCTCTGGACCACCCGCCAGAATCCTCAACGTTTATATAAAAGCCTGAACTGCACTCAGTCACGTCTATCATCCAAGTGGTCTTGACAACACATTGCTCTCTCAATGCGGCATCCTCAAATAAGATTCCCACCATGGGAACCGTAGGCAGAGTGTACATTTCCAGGACAGGCGAGGGGGGAGCCTCCCATTGTCCTCGGCGGGCTCCTAGGTCAATCAGAGGTCATACCCTCCTGATGACCTCCTCCTAACTTAGCTTAGGTTTTGTTTGGCAACATTAGTTGTTCTCACTGAGAAAATTGGCCTAAATTACCTAGTCTGTGATTACTTCAAAGGAAAGTCCATATTTAGTGTTTCAGATGGATTACGCTCACTTCACTTTCACAACAAATGTATAATCAATAAATTATAATCTACAGTTATCTATTAAATATTTTATTATGACTAAATACAGCACAGAATGAGCAAAGTATTTTGATGCTTTCACTGTGAAGCAAATCAACAAATAAAAAAGTTCTTTTGACTGTACAGATAAGTATAGTGTGTATATATAAATAAACAGGAGTGGGTTTTTTAAAGCATGGAGTAGCGTGTGCAAAGTATATATCGGGATGCTTGCCATAAGTACATTGGGGTGCTAATTATAATCAGAAAGGCAACAAGGGACATTAATAATTTCCCTGAGCCTAATTTTGTACTGTGTCTCTAGCAAAAATAACCAGATATTTTTTAAATAAATAAGTGTGGGAGAAAAAAGCATGTTTAATAAATATCTTAGGACCTTTACCTTTTGTCCAGCTTCGCTGAGATATAATTGAAAAATAAAAATTGTATATATTTAAGGTATACAATGTAATGTTTTACATTGTGAAATGATTATCATAATCAAGCTAATTAATCACAGTTACCTCACAGTCACCATTTTTTATCTGTGAAAACAATTAAGAATTATTCTCAGCAAATTTCAAGCATGCAATACAGTATTATTAACCTATAGTCGCTGTGCTCTTCATTAGATCTCCAGAATTTAATCATCTTATAACTGAAACTTTCTACTTTTTGACGAACTTTCCTCAACTCTCTAGGTCCTGGCAACCACCATTCTATTCTTGCTTTTATGAGTTCAACTTATTTAGGTTCCACATAGAAGTGAGATCATGCAGTATTTGTCCTTCTGTGTCGGTCTTATTTCGCTTAGCATAAAGACCTAAAGATTGATTCATGTTGTCACAAATGGCAGGATTTTCTTCTTTCTTGGCTGAATAATATATATCATATACATATATATGTACATAAATATATTATCACACACAGGACATCAACATATTGGAGTTAACAGACATGAATTGTAAAACAATTTTTATTACGATGTCCAATATTACAAAAGGAAAACAATTCAAGAGAGAATTAAAAACATAAAAAAGTGTCAAATGGAAATTTTAGAACTAAAAACACAAAGTTAATAGATGATTTTAATAACAGATCAGAAACAGAAGAAAGGGAAACTAATAAACTGGAAGAAAATATCCAGACAGAAGCATGCAGACACTTCATTAAAGAGAATTAATGGATGGCAACTGAACAGATGAAAAGATGTTCAACATCATTAGCCATGAGGAAAATGCAAATTAAGACTACAATGAGATATCATTATGCACTATTAGAACAGCTAAATTAAGAAACAATGATGAGAGGTGCCTGGCTGGCTCAGTCAGAAGAGTGTGTGACTCTCGATTTCATGGTAATGAGTTCGAGTCTCACGTTGGGTGCAGAGATTTCATAAAGACAAATAAATAAATAAAACTTTAAAACAGTGATGATATCAAATGCTGGAGAGGATGCAGAGAAATTGGATCTCTCATATATTGCTGAAGGGAATGTAAAACAGTACAGCTGCTCAGGAAAACAGTTTAGTAGATAATTTAAAAATTAAATACACAGTTACTACATGACTCTTCAATTGTACTCCTCAGCATTTATTCCAGAGTAATAAATATTTGTCTGCAAAAGGGTTATACATGAATGTTCATAGCAGCTGTACTTGTAATAATCAAAAGGCGGAAATAGCACAGATGTCCATAATGAGTGAATGGTTAAAAAACTGGTACATTCATACTATGGAGTGCTACTCAGCATTAAAAATGAATGAACTGGGGTACTTGAGTGGCTCAGTCAGTTAAATGTCTGACTTTGGCTCAGGTCTTGATCTCAGGGTCCTGGGATCCAGCCCCATGTCGGGCTCCCTGCTCAGTAGGGAGTCTGCTTCTCACCTTCTCCCTCTCCTTCTGCTCCTCCCCCTGCTCATGCATACTCTCTCTCTCAAATAAATAAATACAATCTTTTTAAAAATTAGAAAATGAATGAACTACTGATACACACATATTAGATGGAGCTTTATCACTGAGTAATAAAATAGAACCTCAAAAGATTACATATTTATGACTCCATTTGTATAACATTATCTAAATGAAAAAAAAGAGTTGAGATAGAAAACAGATTCCCAGGTTTGGGGGATGGAGGTGGATCAAAAGAGTGTGTCTATAAAGGGGAGTAGGATGGCGTTCCTTTGTGGTGATGGAATGGTTATGTATCTTTATTGTGGCAGTGGATACACAAATCCATACATGTGATACTACATCATAGAACTTACATACATAGAGAAATGAGTATTGAAATCTGTAATAACTATTGAAATCTGAATAAAGTCTGTAGTATAATTAATAGTATTCTACCAATGTCAATTTCCTGCTTTTGATAATGTACCATGGTATGTAGGACGTTATCACAAGGAAAAGCTGAATGAAGAATTCATTGATACTCCCTGTACTATTTTTACAACTTCTCATGAATCAAAAATTGTTTCAAAATATAAAGTCAAATAAAATTAAATAATGAAAATAACTAAAACAATTATGATTATTTGTCAGTTTTAATAAATGGATAATTTCACATGATCTTCACAACAATCCTATGATTTAGAAAATATTAATTCTACATCACAGGATTACCATGAGGTGTCAATGAGGACATTCTTCTGCAAGACTAAAAGCAACATAGTAAGATAAGCCATTATATTGTCATAATATATCTCAAATTTTGGTACACATCCCCTATAAAAGTGTGCACATAAACGCACACACACTTACACATACACAGACACAAATTGAAACCAATATATAGAAATACCCTTACTATATGCAATGAAATCTCTTTTATTCCTTTAAAAAATAAGATCACTTAAGTCCATTGATGTCACAACTCATAAATAGCTTACAACCTGTTTTTTGAAAATCACAAATATAGAAAAATGTCCACACTGCTTGTTTAGGATAGAAAATGATTTGCAGAAAAATATATATAATATTGTTCTGTATTTTACCAGTTAAAATAAGCAGTAATATTGTATCTATGTCAACTGCATGGATACATCATTACTCACATAGTTTGATATAATATTACACTTATGCAAGATTGGTGGAGGCTGGAGAAAGAGTACATGGGACCTTCCAATACATTTTTTGCAACTTCCTGTCTGTGTATTAATTTCAGAATAAAAAGTTCTTAAAAGTTTTAAAATCCAGGGTGCCTGGGTGGCTCAGTTGGTTAAGCATCTGCTTTCGGCTCAGGTTGTGAACTTGGGGTCCTGGGATGGAGACCTATGTCAGGCTCCCTGGTCACTGGGGAGTTTGCTTCTCCATCTCACTCTGCCCCTCCCTCCCACTCATTCTCTCTCTCTCAAATAAATAAATTAAAATGTAAATTAAAAAAATTTTTAAATCCACAAAAATGAAAAGAAAAAAGGAGCTATAAATTTTCAAACACATTGGTAGATGCTTTATTTTTAATTTTTAATTTTTTTAGATTTTTAAAATTTATTTATTTGAGAGAGAGAGAGAGAGACAGAGATAGCAACAGAGATGGTGAGAGAGATAAAGAGAGAGAGCACAAGCAGGGAGGATAGGGAGAAGCAGACACCCTGCAGAGCAGGGAGCCTGATGTGGAACTCAATCCCCAGGACCCTGAGATCATGACCTGAGCTGAATGCAGACGCCTAACGGATTGTGTCATCCAGGCGCCCCTAGCTGCTTTATTTTTAAAATGCAAACTGTTGAATGATAAAAACAATGCAGCAAATTTAGTTTAAAATTTTAAAAGTTAGATTATTAATTTTTCGTCATGTATCTTTGCCTTACTTCACTGTTTAGACTGAAATACATTAATATGTTAATCAAAATCAATACAGTATAGACCAAAAATGGAAATAAACTTAATTTACTTAATCTCCAGAAGATACAACTTCTCCCACTATTAAAATAAAGCAATAATTTGTGCTCTTATATTACTAAAAAGTAAAAAAACAATCTTTATTTAGTTTTTACATCCTTGACAGGTAGAGTGCTTCAAAACTTCATGTAGATTATCTCATGGAACCTTCAAAAAAATTGGCATAAAAAAACACAAAAAGTTGGCATTGAAATTACTATTCATCTTTTTTAAGTGCGCTCCATGCCCAGTGAGAGTAGGGCTGGAACTCACAACCCTGAGATCAAGACCTGAGCCAAAATCAAGAATTGGACACTTAACTGATTGAGCCACCCAGGCGCCCAGGGATTGAAGTTATTATTAATTCTACCCCACGAATTTGTTGCAAACATCGAATGAGATAATATGAGAAAATATTTTTGTAAACTACTAAACAATATTAAAATAGAAGCCGTTACATTATTCCAATTTGATTCCTTAACAAAAAGTTTCCCTAATACATATTTATTTTCTGTTCAGAACTGAATTATCTACCTGGAGGATATATTTTGATGCTTAATGAATTTAAGTAATTCAATTAATTAGCTATTATTAAAGCCCACTATTATATTATTATTTTAGTAGAAAAGATCGTGACTTGTTTTCAAGGTGATTGCCAGAGCAAACTTGGATATGTTGGCAATCAAATCACTCTAAATTTGATCCCCAAATAGCGGTCAACATCCAATATCTAAAAAGTACATATCAAAAATGATGCAAACTGCTAAATTGATGAATATAATTGTATTTAATTAGTGTCTCGATCTCTGAGCAAACAAAACACCCTAGGAAAAGGCAACAGCAACAAAAAAATTAAGACTATCACCCGTGATATGCCCCAAATTCCTAGGATTAGACTTAGATATTGCTAAAATATTTAAGAGGAAGAAAATCTCACTGAAGAGTAGAAAAGAAGTTTAATAAAAATGGCCAATTGCACATATCAGAAAAGGAGACAACTCTGTGTTGGAAAGATCTTGCATTTTCTTTAATTAATTGAGTCATCCCAGAATAAAACACTGTTATGAATTTATCAAATTAACACTTGTTAAGTGGAGCACAGCGGGCCAGATCACAAGAGAAATTGAAATAAAGAAGTTTATTATTCACGGGTCCTGGAGGAAGTATCCAGCACATCTCAAGGGACCACACAGGGAGGTCAAGGTACAGTGTAGCCAGAGGGAGGGACAGGACCTGGGCCATATGTCTTTATGAGGGTCCATGGGTGGAGTGCTTTGGGGATTTCTGGGCTAAGGCTGGATTGGTCAATTCAAACTAAAAGAATGGAGTTCGGTAAGCCTCATGGTTGTCTTATCTAAGGGGCTCATAAAGCGAAAGCTCTAGGAGACAGGGGAGACTGTTGGTCACAAGGACTGTTGGGAAGTCATATCAGGAGCTTACATTTACTTATGACTCTGTTGTTGCTATGTAGGGCATGTGCTTGCATGAGGGGCTAGCATGTATGTGCTATGTATGTCACTCAGGTGTGTCAGTTTAAGATCACTGCAAGCCGCTTGGCCGAACAAAATGGCTGCCGAGGCTGCGATGCCAAGCTCAACTCTAGACAAAGCCCAAAGTGACATTTTCATAAATATGGGAAGCAGATGTTTATGTTAACATCTAAAAGTAAAGGGGTGGAATATTCAATGAAAACCTTAAAGAAAGAAGGTATATCGGGCATATAAAACACCAGATCGTCAATGGTATAATGCTACAGTAAAGAAACCTCGGGGCGCCTGGCTGGCTCAGTTGGTAGAGCGTGCGACTCCTGATCTCTGGGGACGTGAGTCAGATGCTCATGCTGGATGTAGAGATTACTTAAAAAATAAGTAGGTAAAATAAAATGCTACAGTAATGAAACCTTGAGCTATTGGCATAATTATTGGGGATATTCAGTAAACCGAATTGAGAGTTCAATTGCAAATAAACATCCACAGATATATTGTCCATTTATAACATATTCAAACTCAGTCCACCTATGTTAAAATTTGAATTTAAAAAAAGACATCAATTTCTTTCACCTAGATGGAGTTCATGGTGAGTTATTTAATGAAAAAGATGTATTATGTGAGATTAATTCCACTTGATAAAATGCTATTTTGTTTCAAGTTCTCCATGAGTCACAGAATCAGGAGGCAGACATAGTCAAACTCTATAAACTCCCTTGGAAAACCACTCCAAATTGATTACCTGAAAGCTCAGTGCTGAACGGCCCAGCTAAGGGACAAGTGTTGAAGTCAGTGAAAAAAAAACACATTGCAGAATATGTACAGTATGATACCATGTTTCCAGGAGCTTCCAAGGCCAAACTTCGTGGACTGGCTTTAAATGAAAGAGAAATATAAATGTCATCATCACAATATTTGATTCTATACAAAGACATACCTAAACACATGCAATTTTGGAGTATTATATATTGTTCTAATGTGGCAAATTTTGATTAAAATGAACTAGACAATGTTGATTAAGGAAGAAATATGAAATGAAGGATGAATGGAAAAGGTATTACTTTTCTCTTTATTATGTCATGTTGCCAAGTATTATGAGTGATGGAGAAAAAGAATCTACCATCTTATTAAGAAAATTATTATAAGAAATAACAAAAAAATTGGTGCCATAGACTAGTTATTTGATATGGTATTACTAACATGAAAAAATAACGGTAATAATGATAATCATTAACACTTAATGCTTTCTTATGTATCTGGCAGAGAGCTTAATGTTCACATGTAAATTATCCGGCTTGACCCTTACAACAATCTTATGCTATAAAAATATTATGAATTGTATATCACAGAATTGTCAAGAGATTTCAATGACACAACATATGTAAACACCCTTTTGGAATCTGAGAAGTAACAACAGAAAAATAAATGGCTTCATTATCATAAAATTTAATTTCATAAAAATACACATTTAATAATCATATTTGATTTCCTATTTAGAATTCACTTTTCTACCTATGAGATATGAAGTTGGGCTAGGTTTAGAGTCCCTAAAATAAAAGTGTTTTTTAACTTATTCATATGATTATTCATGAAATATTATGATTATGATGATGTAATGTGTAGTCTGGTTTTAATACTCCAATACCCCCCAAAATTTTATTATTAATCACCAAAACCCCAAGAACATCCACGAAAAAATCAGTAATATAATTTGGTAAGAGAAGTAGTATTTAAGGAAGTAAATACAATTAGTGGCTTCCCCATGTATTGGCAAAAACATTTGGAAAACAACAATTCATGAAAGAAACTACAACAGGAAGAAAAAAGTGAAAAATGCCAATGAATAAGTTTAAATGTATATATGTCCTGGTTGTATATAAATACTGTTCTCTGTGTGTTTGCACATGCAATAGGTTTTGGATGGAAAGAGGATATATTGAAAAATAGTTAATCAAATTATAATTTGAAAGTGATTTTGGGGGCACCTGGGTGGCTCAGTTGGTTAAGCATCTGCCTTCAGCTCAGGTCATGACCTGGGGACCTGGGATTGAGCCCTGCGTTGGGCTCCCTGCTCAGTGAGGAACCTGCTTCTCCCTCTGCCCCTTCTCCCACTCATGCTCTCTCTCTCAAACAAATAAATAAAATCTTAAAAAAAAGAAAGTGATTTTGTTTTTTAGATATAAGACGTAGTGTTGTTATAGTCCGTATGCAAGAGAAAACAAGTGGGAATACATATAAGAAACCTAATAAAGAATGCCAACGGATAATATATGATACATTAAACTGTACTGTAAAGCTACAATAATTAAAACAACCAATAAAGAGGATCAATAGCTAAAATGGACATGGGAAAATGAGGGGCACCTGGCTGGCTCAGTCAGTGGAGCATGTGACTCTTGATCTGGAGGTTGTGAGTTCAAGCCCCACGTTGGGTGTAGAGGTTACAAAAAAAAAAAAAGATTAAAAAAAATAATAAATAAAATGGATATGGGAAAATTCAACGGTTGCAACTCACTTCTCACCATTAAATGGATCCATTATACATATTTTTAAAGGTTGTACTTGAAAATATCCAAAACCTAAAAATCTACTAACCAAAATATACATTCATAATAATTTGTTGAATGAAGAAAACAAAGAGCAGATGAGTTTGTAAAATAAGACTCCCTTTTTGTGAAACAAATAAAAAGTAAATGTAAAAAAATGTCCCTATGTTTATATATTATGGGTGAATATATATTAAAGTTTATGGGAGAAAAGTGATGAGAAATTCTTACCTGCTATAATTGTTAAAGCTAGGCTTCCACTGAATAAGTTTGATAATTAGGTGATAGTATCACTATATACTCACCAGTGCAACTCAACCCATTCATTATGTATCAGTTGTGTAGTGTGAAAACAATAAAATAATATTAATGACTTAGAGAAGTTAATTCCAATATTTTGGTTCTTTACTTACTTTTAAAAATATGCATTATTTCCAAATACCAGAGCTATTTTTAGAAGTTATATGAAACACTAATTACCCACATCACATGTGATACCTTTTAAATGTTTCCATTAAAAAAAGCTATTAGCAACCAAGTTAATTGTTAATTGGTTTCTTGATCCACTAAGTGGGACATTGAAATGGAACAATTATAAGTATTAAGATTAAAAAAATAATGGTGGAAATGTGTAAGAGTGATCCCATACTTTTTTTTTTTAGATTTTATTTACTTATTTGAGAGAGAGAGAGAGGGAGAGCATGAGTGTGTGTAGGGGCAGAGGGAGAGGGAGAAGCAGACTCCTCCCTGAGCAGGGATCCAGACTCTGAGCTCTATCCCAGGACCCTGGGATCATGACATGAACCAAAGTCAGACACTTAGCTGACAGAGTCACCCAGGCATCCCAGTAATCCTGTACTTTTAACAACAAAGCAGCAATAGCAAAGTAGCAATACATTTTAACATTTGTTAATATGGAGTTTCGATGCTAAAATGCAGTTAAAATTGTAAAATGGATTTCTGGAATGAGATTATTAGATTTTTTATGGTATAAATTTGCCCCATTTCTCTAATGAGACCGAGAAACCACCACTTTACTCAAAATAAAGAGATAATACATTTTAAAAGAAGAATAAATGTAGACCACCTAATCTCCAACAACCCCATGTCTTCCTAGTGTTAAAAGAAGAATAAATGTAGACCACCTAATCTCCAACAACCCCATGTCTTCCTAGTGTTAAAAGAAGAATAAATGTAGACCACCTAATCTCCAACAACCCCATGTCTTCCTAGTGTTAAAAGAATATAATAACACCGTCTCATAATATTAATAACTATATATACATTTTCATTAAATGTTAATGTTTACTTACCTATTAGAGTTTTTGGTGCTTTCAAGTAGATTATTTTATTAACCCCTCACAATCAATCAGAGACATGGACACTATAATTTTATGCTACAAATTTGTCATGAGCATGAGTAAGGAAACTTGTAAAAATAGTTTGTGAACTTTTAAACAAGACATGCACATAAGCAACTGTATTACCTTATCATTCAATTCACTAACAAAATACATTGAAAAGATGCTGAGTTTGTATCTAACACCTACTAGCAACTACGTAACTGGACTAAGTCTACTCACTAGATAACATTTTATTTTTAATTTTTAAAATTGTTTTAAAAGATTTTATCTGTTCATTTCAGAGAGAGAGAGAAAGAGAAAGAGAGACAGATGAGAGAGAACACAGAGAGGGAGAAGGAGGCTCCCCACTGAGCAGGGAGTCCAATGCAGGGCTAGAATCTCAGGACCCCAGGTTCATGACCTGAACCAAAGGCCGATGCTTAACCAACTGAGACATTCAGGTGCCCCTATTCACTAGCTAACATTAAGTTCCACTATTAAGCTCATTTCTTGCAATTGCTTGGCTTTCAGGTGACTGCCAAGGCAACCTTGGGTGAGTTGGCATCAAAGTCACTACAAACTTGTTTTGTGAGGCCCTGGATGCCAAAATACAGAAGAGTATCAATGATCTAAGAGGCACATATCAAGCATAATCCCCAAGTAAATATTACCTGAATTGGTTGAAAGAACAGAAGGCACATATTTTTTATGTTGATGTGTATGAAGGATTTTTCAGAATTGTGATCTGTGAAAGAGGGCTATTATTCACCTTGGGAAATCTAGCGATTCATGCTGAAAAAATTTGAGAACTTATAGCTTGTTCGGGAAAGAAACAGGCAGACAGAAATTATATAATAATCAATAGCTTTCCCAATTGTCAAATTAATCTGTCAGTAATGAAAATGGAAAAAACAAAACAAAAAAACCCACAAAAAACCAAATGGAGAGATATAATCTAAAATTGTAAGAGATGAACTTATCAGGTATTTTCAAGGGCATTTATGATGAAACAAACTTTCACAGAAAGATAAAAAAAAGAAGTTTGGAAAATAGTAATAAGCAAATATGGAGAGAAAAGGCTTACTACTGTAAAGTTGTTAGTATTTCATGAATTAACGTACAGTCATTTTAGAATTAAAAGTTCTGTATGGTGACTAACATAATATAATAAAAAACATTAAAAAAAGAATTAAAAGTTCTAATATAAGCTAATGTAATTTTGGTGAATTTAATAAAGTGAGATAATGGTAATGTCCAAAACTAAATTGGTGACATATGACATAAAAACAGCAGGTAAGTAGAATAGGAAAAGCAATTGAATAACAGGATCCTCATTACTATAATGCTGTAATAACTTAGACAAACTGCCGCTGGCTCAATCATTGGTAACTGCAAGTTATTTGAGAGAGAGCTGTAGCACAAAGTTGATATTTGAGAGAGAACATACATAAATCCTCAATTTAAAGCATATACCTCGGTTCAGCCCACATGGATTAAAACTTAAATTTCATAACACTCAAACATTTCAAACATAATCCATAGAGCAATCTGACTTAGACATCTGTGATGTACTTCAATTTTGTAGCGTGATGAAAAATGAAAAAAAAAAGAAAAATGAAAAAAAAATTTGTACAATAATCCTCATTACAAAAAAAGGTTCCCCCAAACAATACCTTACAGTTTGTATATTTGTGGATAATCTCACTTGAACCTTATAAAAGTTCTATGGTACAGACAATATTAATTCTGAGGATTCAGTTTCTTTTGGAAATTGAGGGAGAGATAAAAACATGTTTGCTTCAAAGCCAAAATACACATTTATGTTTTTAAAAAGATTTTATTTATTTATTTTAGAGAGAAAGCACGCACACAGAGAGGGGCAGAGGGGCAGAGGGGGAGGGAGAGGGAAAGGGAGAGAATCTTTAAGCAGACTCCCTGCTGAGCACAGAGCCTGGGATGGGGCTTGATCCCATGACCCCAAGATCATGACCTGAGCCAAAACCAGGAATAGGACACTTAACCGACTGAGTCACCCAGGCACCCTAATTATGTTTTCTTGATATTCTCTTTAGAATCAATTATCTATATATAAGGATGCAATTATCTGAAATAATCCATCATATTAGTTATGATTAACTACTATTCCATTGATTGTCATTTTATGCCTCAAGATCTCAGCTGAAATTGAAGTTCAAGAGACTGCCACAGGCAGACTCTATGAATTGGCTGCCATGTGACTCTGAAATGACCACATGAAGACCAGAATTTTAGCATAGAAGTGAAGATTCCAAGTCTTACAGCAACATGGGGTAAGGAGCGGTTAGGAACCGCAATCTCTAAAGCACGAACACTGCCTGAGTTGATCTGTACAATCGTACATGTAATTTGCTGATTATGGTAATGTATTAATCACCTAGTAAATCAAAGAAAATAGAGTAGAGAATTATGATCTTTGACAAGATAATTGGGTAGAAGAAGCAGTTTTCTTTGTTTATTTTTAATATATTTTTTATTAAGTAAGCTCTACACTCAATGTGAAGCTCGAACTCATGACCCTGAGATCAAGTCACATGCTCTACCAGCTGAGCCAGCCAAGTGCCCCAGAAGCAGCTGTATTTAGATATAATTTTTTTTAAAGATTTTATTTATTTATTTGACAGAGATAGAGACAGCCAGCGAGAGAGGGAACACAAGCAGGGGGAGTGGGAGAGGAAGAAGCAGGCTCACAGCGGAGGAGCCTGATGTGGGGCTCGATCCCATAACGCCAGGATCACGCCCTGAGCTGAAGGCAGACGCTTAACCGCTGTGCCACCCAGGCGCCCCAGGATATAATTTTTATACTATAAAATTCACTCATTTTAATAGTGTACAAATTTAAAGATTTTTTAAAAATTTTTTAAAGATTTTATTTATTATTTATTTGACACAGAGAGAGAGAGAGCACAAACAGGGGGAGCCGTAGACAGAGGGAGAGGGAGAAGCAGGTTCCCTGCTGAGTAGGGAGCTGGATGCAGGGCTCGATGCAGAACTCAATCCCAGGACCCTGGGATCATGACCTGAGCTGAAGGCAGACGCATAACAAACTGCGCCACCCAGGCACCCCCAATTTAAAGATTTTTAAGAGATTTATAGAGTTGGATAAATATCAGCACAATCTAACTCTAGAACATTTCCATCACCCCAAAAAGCTGTGTCATGTCTGTTTGCAATCAACTTCTGTTCCTAATCCCTACTCCCAGCCCAAGGCAACTAGCAAGTTACTTTTTTTCCTTTATAGATTTGTCATTTCTGGACATTTTATGTAAATGTCATCAAATGTGTCAATCCTATTCCATTGATCTATATATGTCAGTCCTTCTGCCAGTACCACTCTGTCTTGATTACTGTAGCTTTGTAGTAAGTTTTAAAATTGGTCAGTGTAAGTCTTTGGATATTGTTCTTTCTTTTATTTTTTATTTATTTATGTTTAAAGATTTATTTATTTATTTGAGAGAGAGGGAGAGAGAGAGAGAGAGAGCATGCACCAGGGGGAGGGGCAGAGGCAGAGAGGGAGACAGTCTCAGGCAGACTCCACGCTTAGCTCAGAACCGTATGTGCGCCTCGATCTCATGACCCTGAGATCATGACCTGAGCTGAAACAAAGAGTAGGACCCTTAATAGACTATACCACCCAGGCGCCCCTTATTCTTCTTTTTAAATATTGTTTTCTCTCTTATAGGTCTTTTACTTTGCCATATGATTTTATTTTATTTTTAAAGTTTTTCTTTTAAGTAATCTCTACATCCGGCATGGGGCTCCCACTCACGACCCTGAGATCAAGAGTCATGTGCTCTTCTGACTGAGCCAACTAGGTGCCCCAATGCCGTATGAATTTTAGAATGACCTTGTCAATATCTATAAAAAAAAGACAGCTAGCTGGGACTGTGTTGGGGGGATAGGGATTTGATAGGGATTGTGTTGCATTTTCAGATCAATTAAAGGGTATTGCCATCTTATTATTATTGATTCTTCTGATTAATTAGATGTTCCTTCACTTACCTAAATCTCTGTCAATTTCTTTCAGCAGTTTTAGTTTCCAGTGTACAAGACATGGACGTTTTGTTAAACATATTTCTCAGTATTTTATTCTTTCTAATGAAACTGTGAATGGAATTGATTTCTCCATTTCCTTCCTGGATTGTTCATTGCTAGTACTTACACATACTATTAATATTTTTATGTTGGTCTTGGTGCTGAGACCTTGCTAAGTTTGCTTATTAGTTGTAGTATTTTTGCGTGTGTGGATTCTTTAGGATTTTCTACATAAAGATAGTGTTTTCTGCAAATAAAAATAGTTTCAATTCTTTCTTTCCGATCTGGGTATCTGATTTATTTTAACTACCTAACTGCACTGGTTAGAACCATTAATACAATGTTGAATAAAAGTAGTAAGAGTAAATAATGTTGGTTTGTTCCCAATCTTAGGTGGAAGGCATTTAGTCTTTCATCATTATCTATACAATGTCGTTGCTGGGTTTTTTTGTGAATGCCAATCCTTGCTATATATGATCTTGCCCATCCTCTATCAATAGACTTCTGTTGCTTTCTGACTCACTGCGTTCTAGCCTGATGATGGGTTTTCTCTGTTTTCCTGGCATGACCTGTCTTAAATCGGCCCAATATTAGGTTTTCATGGGTAAAACTTTCTCAACAATGTTGCTTTTTCCGCAGTCACAGGAAACCCTGAATGATCTGAGCCCAGATCATTGTTCTGTCCTTCATCCAGAAGTAGAGAATATTTTACTTTTTTTTTCACCCAACTGTGATGGGTCTTATTCTGTGTACTAGGTAAAACAAGATTTCCTGCCCTTCCTCTAGAAGCTTAAGGCATTTGTTCCATAGTGGAGAAGATTTTGGGCAGAGCTTCATGACTTTCTCTCAGCAATGGTTGCTCACCTCCTTCAACCCTTACCCCACTCTTTTTCATGCCTTTCATGGAGATCATCTTGCACATGTTTAAGAGCTGTCTCTCAGGGTTTCTATACTCTTGAGTAGTCTACATTCATTCTTCGCATTTCATTTTAAAAACTTGCTAAAAAGATCTAGCTGAATATTTCTCACCTACTTCTCAATATAGTTCTGCAAATTCTATCCAGCACAATAAAAAAAAAATGTCATACAAATCAGAAAAGAAGGAATAAAATTGCCTTTATTTGCAGAAAGCATGGTTTTCTACATAGAATTTCCAAAGAGAATATCCCAAAATAACCTTCTGAAAGTAATAAATGAATTTAATTAGGTCGCAGGATACAAGATCAACATACAAAAGTCAATTGTGTTTTGATAGTCTAGCAGTGAACATGTAGAAATTAGCATTTGAAATACAATACCATTATAATCACTTAATACAAAATACTTAGGTGTAAATCTAACAAAACATGTTTGGGACTTGTATGCAGAAAACTACAAAATGCTGATAAAAATAATCAAAGAAGCTCTAAATAAACAAAAAGATATATTATATCCATGAATTGGAAGTCACCATGACAGAAGTGTTAAATCCCCCCAACTTGCTATACAGGTTTTAGGTAATTCTGCTATACAGGTTTTAGATAATTCCTTTTTTAAAAAAACTAGGTTCCACAGCATGGAGCCTAATTCGGGGCTTGAACTCACAACCCTGAGATCAAGACCTGAGCCCAGATCAAGAGTCGTACACTTAACTGACTGAGCTTACCTGTTTTAGGCAATTCTTATTAAAATACCAGCAAGAATTTTTGTAGATACAGACAAGATCATTCTAAAATCTTCATGAAAAGACAAAGGAACTAGAATAGCTAAAAAAACATTCTGGAAAAGAATAAAATGGGAAGAAACATTCTACCTAAATTCAAGGCATATTGTATAGTTATACTAACCAAGAGTATGTGGTATGGTGGAGGGACAGACACAATGATAAATAGAACACAATAGAGAACCAAGAAATGACCCGTACATAAGTATGGACAACTGATTTTTGATATAGGTGAAAAACCAACTCAATGGAAGAAGTATAGTCTTTCAATGAATGGTGCTAGACAAATTGGCTATCCATAGGCAAAAAAAAAAAAAAAAAAAAAAAAGGACCTGGACTTAAACTTCACAATTTATACAAAAATTAACTCATTTCAACCAAAACAACATAATTCATAACTCACATAGGTTTTAACTAGCTTACTTAATTGTTTGTGTTCATTAAATTGTGCAAAATAAATACAAACAAGATTTTATTAAATCAATCTATCGAGAAGGAAAATCTTCATAAGAATTTTTTTTAAAGATTTTATTTATTTATTTATGTATTTGACAGAGATAGAGACAGCCAGTGAGAGAGGGAACACAAGCAGGGGGAGTGGGAGAGGAAGAAGCAGGCTCATAGCGGAGGAGCCTGATGTGGGGCTTGATCCCATAATGCAGGGATCATGCCCTGAGCCGAAGGCAGATGCTTAACGACTGAGCCACCCAGGTGCCCCAGAATATTAAATGTTAACAGGTTTTCTCTAATATTCTTATAGATCTTCCCCATATTACCAAAAAGAAAATATTATATCTATTAATGGAATTATTGGGAACTATCTCCATGTGAACATAATCACACAACATTGGGCAATGTTCAGTCCTCTTGAATTTTCTCAGCATCTGGTTTCACTGGTATAAAATTAGAAGAAAAATAAGTGTGTTGTTATATATAAAAGTTTAGGTAAGTTGTTTAAGGCAGATATTGGTGTTCAAAATTATATATGCCTATAAATATGTTTATTTACTTAATTTGGGGTCATTTTAAGCCTGTAAAGTGTAACAAAATGCTTCAGTCGCTATATAAATTATTTATTTTTACCACAAACAAGGTTTCAATTGGAATAATAAAGTTGTAATTACAACTTGTATTTGTATTAAAAGCCTGCACTGAATTAGTAGAGACATTGCACTTACTTCGTTTAGCAAAGCATATGTACTTTTGAAAAAATGTATGTGAAAATGGTGAGAAAAATTACCATTAAATAGCAAGTCACATGTTTCATAGGATAGTTATACCAAAATAGTATCTGTTGTTTATCTAAAGTTCAAATGTAACTGGGTATCTGCCGTTATTTTTTTGCTGACTATGGCAAAACTACCATTGAATAATAGAGATTTAGGAAAACATACATTTATTGAGAGCCATCAGCTACGCAAATATTACAATGAACCTGATATTCCCAAATCTCCCTTGCAGTTAGGAGAAACTTTTCTACTTGTGTCTCTTTGCTCAGAACATACTAGTTAACATTTAGAGCTATTAGCTATAGGTATTGGGAATGGAGAAAATAGAAACATCATAAATATCTAGTCAACTTAGGTAGAAGGTAGATGAGCACAAATGTTGGGAGGGATTGTATGAAGCAGAAAAAATGCAAT
>NW_024423319.1:16187043-16246674 GCF_017311325.1 Ursus maritimus | reverse complement strand
TATATAATCTCAAAATTACTAGAGTCAGTTTTGTTTAGAAAATGGAAATTATCAATAATGTTCTCCAAGCAAATTTATATATTTATACAGGATTTCATAGAAACTAATAGTCTCAAATGTTTTTGAGTTTACAGATGATCATTCACTAACAGTAGTGAGTAGTGAATAGAATATTAAATGGTTTTTTTAAGATTTTATTTATTAATTTGACAGAGAGAGAGAGACAGCTAGCGAGAGAGGGAACACAAGCAGGGGGAGTGGGAGAGGAAGAAGCAGGCTCATAGCGGAGGAGCCTGATGTGGGGCTTGATCCCATAACGCCGGGATCACGCCCTGAGCCGAAGGCAGACGCTTAACAACTGCGCCACCCAGGCGCCCCCTTCATAAGAATTTTTAAGTTTCAGTTAGAATTATAGTCACAATAATATGAAGTAATTTATAAGAATAATGAATTTAAGGAAATATATAATCTCAAAATTACTAGAGTCAGTTTTGTTTAGAAAATGGAAATTATCAATAATGTTCTCCAAGCAAATTTATATATTTATACAGGATTTCATAGAAACTAATAGTCTCAAATGTTTTTGAGTTTACAGATGATCATTCACTAACAGTAGTGAGTAGTGAATAGAATATTAAATGGTTTTTTTAAGATTTTATTTATTAATTTGACAGAGAGAGAGAGACAGCTAGCGAGAGAGGGAACACAAGCAGGGGGAGTGGGAGAGGAAGAAGCAGGCTCCCAGCGGAGGAACCTGATGTGGGGCTCGATCCCAGAATGCAGGGATCATGCCCTGAGCCGAAGGCAGATGCTTAACGACTGAGCCACCCAGGTGCCCCAGAATATTAAATGTTAACAGGTTTTCTCTAATATTCTTATAGATCTTCCCCATATTACCAAAAAGAAAATATTATATCTATTAATGGAATTATTGGGAACTATCTCCATGTGAACATAATCACACAACATTGGGCAATGTTCAGTCCTCTTGAATTTTCTCAGCATCTGGTTTCACTGGTATAAAATTAGAAGAAAAATAAGTGTGTTGTTATATATAAAAGTTTAGGTAAGTTGTTTAAGGCAGATATTGGTGTTCAAAATTATATATGCCTATAAATATGTTTATTTACTTAATTTGGGGTCATTTTAAGCCTGTAAAGTGTAACAAAATGCTTCAGTCGCTATATAAATTATTTATTTTTACCACAAACAAGGTTTCAATTGGAATAATAAAGTTGTAATTACAACTTGTATTTGTATTAAAAGCCTGCACTGAATTAGTAGAGACATTGCACTTACTTCGTTTAGCAAAGCATATGTACTTTTGAAAAAATGTATGTGAAAATGGTGAGAAAAATTACCATTAAATAGCAAGTCACATGTTTCATAGGATAGTTATACCAAAATAGTATCTGTTGTTTATCTAAAGTTCAAATGTAACTGGGTATCTGCCGTTATTTTTTTGCTGACTATGGCAAAACTACCATTGAATAATAGAGATTTAGGAAAACATACATTTATTGAGAGCCATCAGCTACGCAAATATTACAATGAACCTGATATTCCCAAATCTCCCTTGCAGTTAGGAGAAACTTTTCTACTTGTGTCTCTTTGCTCAGAACATACTAGTTAACATTTAGAGCTATTAGCTATAGGTATTGGGAATGGAGAAAATAGAAACATCATAAATATCTAGTCAACTTAGGTAGAAGGTAGATGAGCACAAATGTTGGGAGGGATTGTATGAAGCAGAAAAAATGCAATTCGATTCCTCAGGAAATAATATTTTAAAATTAGTCAAATGTCTCAACAACTACATTGAGATAAGAGAACAAATAAAAGACCATAACTAGCGCAAATAGAAAGAATCATTTCTCATAGGTACTTATGTGCAGAAAAACAATTTGTCTTAGGGAAGTAGAGAAGAAGTAGGCAATCCGTACTTTCCCCTTGTGTCTTGCTCTGAGTTAAGAGGATTATAAATTTGCTTTCATCATTTTGGGACTTGAAATGAAATTCCATAATAGAGGATTTCTAGTACGAGCACATTAGTTTAAAGTCATTTATCTTCCTTCTCCTCTTGGAATTCACAAGGAGAATAAAGCAATGGAAATGCACACCTCTTATATGAAGCCAGGAGCAGCCCAAACCCCAAATAATGAGAAAATGTTAGGGCTGTCAAATGCAGTGGAGATAGGACAGTAGTATGACCTGTAGTACGTAGAGAGGATACACCACGCAAGCAGATCCCAGAGGTATCTGACAATGAACAATGCTTGAATTTGAAGAGAAGAGCCTGAGTTGAAACGAGTAAATCCCTGTGAGCAATAATGGGAATTGTGTACAAATGCTGGAGATGTGGTTTTGTTTTGAGAAGCATGAAGCAATCATATAGTTAAGAAATTTTAGCTTGAGGAAATCTTTTAGAAGAAGCAAGATGAAATGGAAAAGAAAAAAGAAGCAAACATAGACTCATTGATATGTTACTATCTGGACAATAAGAGCCCCAGAAAGATAAAGAATTGAAAACACAGAGAAGGTAATTGTTGTAAAGCCAATAAAGATAAATTTCTCAGACTTAATGAAACATAAATGTAAAAAAATAGAAAAGATTCAGCCTATACTGAAAAAGGAGAAATAAATTAACACACACACACACACACACACACACACACGTGCATTTTTTTAAATGTCAAAGAAAAGGAGGAAATTCTAGAGGCTTACAGAGAGACGTAAAGCAAAAACAAGTCATATAATATCATGTTTTTGAATAGCAGCACATGATGCAAGAAATTGAAGAGAAAGAATATAAAATTAAGCATATATTTATCCAAACTGTCATTGAAATATAAGTGCAAATCAAATTATTCTCAGGCAAGCCCTAGAAGTTTTGTTATAAGACATTTACAGTCAAAACAGTTATAGATGAAGTATTCAAATGAGAAGAAAAAATTCCAGGGCGCCTGGCTGGCTCAGTCAGTTAAGTGTCCAACTCTTGATTTCGCCTCAGGTCATGATCTCAGGGTCGTGAGACTGAGACCTGTGTCGAGTCTGCACTGGGCGTAGAGCCTGCTTAAGATTCTCTCTCCTCCTCCCCCGCTTGTTCTCTCTCTCTCTCTCAAAAAAAAAAAAATTCAGCAGGTGCTTAAGGACATATAGAAGAAAAGGTGATAAATTCTCAGGGTAAACTTTGTGGTGGTACAATGGTTGAGAGAGAGCAAGGGAGAGAATGAGAGAGAGAGAGTAAAAATAACCACAATTACACTAAAATAAAAGTCTATTAAACACCAACAGGGTGAAAGGGGGGAAAGGGTGAATATGAATGATATGATAGTGCGACCCGTTGAAATACAGTATATCCCAGAATTAAGATATATGTGGTTTACAAAAAACATACCTTAAACACAAGAACACGTAATAGTTGAAAGTAAAAGCATGGAGAAAGACATATTAGGCAAAACCCAGCCAAAATAAAGCTTGGGTAGCTATATTAACAAGAGATAAATAGTTAACTCAAAAAGAGGACAAGGATGGATTGAATCTTGAAAATAAGACTAGTGGAAGAAATGCTGAAATCCAAATAAAACTGGAGTTTTGTTCATAGTGATGCACTCATATTCATTTCTTAGTTTTGAAATATGTACCACGGCAATGTAAGATGTTCACATTAGTAGAAACTGGGTAAAACTATACTGTATTTGCAACTTTTCTATAAATCTAAAATCATTACCAAATAAAAACTGTGCTAAAACACACCAAAAACGTCAAAATGGATAAAAAATTTAGAAACAAAATGTATAGGTATAATACAAAAAATAACATAGGCAGGGCACCTGGGTGGCTCAGTCCCTAGAGCACGTGACCCTAGATCTCAGGGTCATGAGTCAAGCCCCATGTTGGGTGTGGAGCCTACTTGAAAAAATAACATAGGAGAAAAACTTCAGGACCTAGGGCTTAGGGAAGAGTTCTTAAACATGACACCAAAAGTATAATCCGTAAAAGAAAAAAAAAATGACAAACTGGACTTGTCAAAATTAAAAACTTTAGTTGTGTGTATGACATTTTTAAGAGCATAAAATAATAAGCTGCAGACTAGAGAAGAGATTTGAAAACCACGTATGTGACAAAGGACTCATCTTGAGAATATATAAAGAACTCTGAAAACGCAACAGTAAAAATAAAATCCATTGAGAAAATGGGAAAAGACATGAGACATTTCACTGAAGAGGAGATACAGGAGGCAAACACGCTCATGAAAAGATAGCCAACATCAACAGACATTAAGGAAATATAAATTAAGGCCACAAGCTAAAATACAAAATAGTGACAACACCAAATGCCGACAAGGATACAGAGATATGATCTTTTATACATTGTTGGTGGAACCATAAAATGATACAGCTGCTCTAGACAAGTCTGGTGATTTCTTAAAAATGAAACATACCTCACTTTGCACTTGCAGTCCATTTCCTATAGCAGTTCTAGTTGTAACAGTGCAACAAGCAATACATCCCTCAGTAGGTAAAAAGCTAGATAAGCTGCGGAATTATACTCAGCAATTACACACCAACTTGGTTGGCTCTCAAGAGCATTACACGGAGTGAAACAAAGCCAATCTCAAAAGGTCACATATTGCATGATTCTTCTTATATACCAATTTTAAAAATTTAAGTAAAATTGACATACAATATCCTATTTGTTTCAGGTATGCATCACAGTGATTCAATATTTTTTAAGATTTATTTGAGAAAGATTGCAGGGGGAGGGTCAGAGAGAGAAGGAGAGAGGGAATCATTAAGCAGACTCCCTGCTGGGTGGGGGGCTCGATCCCAGGACACTGAGATTATGACCTGAGCTGAAATCAAAATTTGGCTGCTCAACCCACTGAACCACTTCAGGCGCTCCTCAATATTTTTACACATTAGAAAATGATTCCCACAGTAAGTGTACTTAACATCTGTCACCATACAAAGTTATTACAATATCATTGGTTATATTCCCTATGCTGCACATTATTATATACCATTCTTGAGAAGATAAAACTAGAGATTGAAAACATTTTCATGGGTTAGGTATGGTGGGGAATATGGGATGGTTGTGACTATAAAGCAATAATCCGAGGAAGGTTATGAAACAGTTCTGTATTGACCGTGGTAGCAGGTATGCAAATCAACATGTGATAAAATGACATAAAATAATATACACACATTATGCCAATGTTGAATCTTTTTTTTCCTCCTGCAGAAGTAAGGGAGGAAGAAGAAGCCAATGTTGAATTCTTAATTTTGATATTGTACTATAACTATGTAAGATGTAACCATTGAGGGAAATTGGGTGATAAGTACACGACACCTTTCTGTGCTGTATTTGTTACTTCCTGTGAATCAATAATTATTTCAAATAAAAAGTTAAAAATTGTTAGGAAAAAACTTATCATACATAAGTTCAATATTATTGAACTTCTTTTATTAGTCATGATATAAATTTGTTTGTCTAATCAAAATTTTAACTGCAAGGAACAGAAAGTTAAAAGTGATTGATAAAGAGGTATAGAACAAATAACATTCCCATATATTTGTCCAGGCTTCCGAATTATGTCTCAACAGCACATTTATTGTTAAAAATAGAACTACCATATGATTCAGAGATTCCACTTCTGGGTACCTAAAGAAAACAAAAACACTGATTCAAAAAGATATATGCACCCCCATGTTTATTGTAGCATAATTTACAATAGCCAAGATATGGAAACAACCTAGTGTCCATCGATGAATGAATGGATAAAGAAAATGTGGTAAATATACAATGGAATATTAAGCCATAAAGAAGAATACAATCTTGCCATTTGCAACAGCATGGATGGACCTTGAGGGCATTATGGGAAGTGAATTAAGACAGGCAGAGAAAAACAAATACTGTAAGATCTCACTTACATATAGAATCTAAAAAAAAAGGTTATAGATACAGAAAATAGATGATGGTTGCCAGAGACAGGGGCTGGGGAATAGGGAAATGGGTAAAGGTGGTCAAAAGGTACAAACTTCCAGTTACAAAATAAGTAAGTCATAAGGATGTAATGTACAGCATGGCGACTATAGTTACTGTAGTGTATGTTTTATACTGTATTGTACCATATTATACTGTATATGTACTGGATATTGTATACAGTAATAATACTGTATCGTATATTTGAAAGTTGTTAAGAGAGCAACTTTTAAAATTGATTAACAATTTTTAAATTTATATAATTAATAACATTTAAATTTAAAATAATTTTTAAATTGAAGCATAATTGACATATAACATTATGCTAGTTTCAAGTATACAACACAATTTGATATTTATATACATCACAACCTGATCACCACAATAAGTCTCCTTAACATCCTTCACCACACATAGTTACAGAATTTTTTTTCTTTTTTTCTTGTGATGAGAACTTTTTAAATTTGTTTTTATTATTTTTTTAAAGTAGGCTCCACGCCCAGTGTGGAGCCCAATGCAGGGCCTGAACTCACAACTCTGAGATCAAGACCTGAGCTGAGATCAAGTGTCAGATGCTTAACCCACTGAGATACCCCGGTGCCCCGAGAACTTTTTTTAAAAAATTAAGTATGGGGCGCCTGGGTGGCGCAGTCGTTAAGCGTCTGCCTTTGGCTCAGGGCATGATCCTGGCGTTCCGGGATCAAGCCCCACATCAGGCTCCTCCACTAGGAGCCTGCTTCTTCCTCTCCCACTCCCCCTGCTTGTGTTCCCTCTCTTGCTGGCTGTCTCTGTCTAATAAATAAATAAATAAATAAATAAATCTTAAAAAAAAATTTAAAAAAATAAAAAATTAAGTATAATTAACATGGAGTGTTATATTAATTTCAGGTGTACAATATAATGATTCAACAATTATTATTTTTTTTTAAAGATTTTACTTATTTATTTGACAGAGATAGAGATAGCCAGCCGGGATCACGCCCTTAGCCAAAGGCACACGCTTAACCGCTGTGCCACCCAGGTGCCCCTCAACAATTATTTTTTTAATATTTATTTACTCACTTGAGAGAATGAGAGAGTGGGCTGGCTGGGGCAGGAGCAGAGGGAGAGAGGGAATCCCAAAGCAAACTCCCTGCTGAGCGCGGAGCGCAGCACAGGCCGATCCAAGGACCCTGAGATCATAACCTGAGCTGAAATCAAGAGTCAGCCGGCCACTCAACTGAATGGGCCACCCAGGCACCCTGATTAAACAATTCTATACATTACTGATAATCATCACGATAAGTATACTCTTAATGCCCTTCACCTATTTCACCCATTCCTCCACCCACCTCCCCTCTGGTAACCATCAGTTCATTCTCTGTATTTGAGAATTTAGTTTTTTTAAAAAGAGTATTCTTTGGTTTGTCTCTTTTTGTTTTGTTTGTTTGTTTTGTTTCTTAAATTCTACATATGAATGAAATCACATGGTATTTGTCTTTCTCTAATTGACTTATTTCATATACCATTATACTCCAGCTCCATCCATGTTATTGCAAATGGCAGGCTTTCATTCTTTTTAATGGTTGAGTAATAGTCTATTGTGTGTACATATACATATATTTCATATATATCACATATATATCATATCTTTTTTATCTATTCATCTCTGGATAGACACTTGGGCTGCTTCCATATCTTGGCTATTGTAAATAATGCTGCAATAAACATAGGGGTGCATCTATCTTTTTGAATTGGTGTTTTTATTTTGGGGGGCCAGCAGACACATGAAAAGATGCTCAACATCACTAATCATCAGGGATGAGGACTTTTAAGATCTGCTAAGAGTACAAATCCTAAAAGTCCTCATCACAAGAAAAAATATTTTTTGTAACTCTATGGTGATGGATGTTAACTAGACTTACTGTGGTGATCATTTTGCAAACCCAAAGGTTTGTTTTAAGAGCAATTAATGGCTGACTCTAATATTTATATGGAAATGCAAAGGACCTGGAAGAGCCAAAAGAACTTTTAAAAAGAGCAAAGTTAGAGGGGTTATACAACTTGATTTCAAGACGTTTTATAAAATAACAATGACTAAGACAATGTGGTATTGGTATAATGATAGAAACATAAATGAAATGTGACTGAAAGTCTAGAAATGGAACCATACATATATGCATATATAGAAAATTGATTATCAACAAAGATTCAAACATGATTAGAAGAGAAAGGATAAGCTTTTCAAAATTTGAGTCTGCAGCAATTGCATATTCACATGCAAAAATAACTATTGATCTATGCATCTCATCATATAAAAACTAATTGAAGATGGATCACAGACCTAAATAAAAATCTTAAAACAATAATGCTTCAATAAGAAAACATAGGAGGGAATATTTGCTACTTTGAAAGTTCTAAGATTTAAAAAAAAACCTAATCTATTGATGAGAAAAAGAGATAAATTAGACCTCATTCAAATTCTGATCATTGAAAGACACTGTAAAGAGAATGAAAACCTCAGATTGTAAGAAAATGTTTGCTAACCACATATGTGATAAAGAACTTGTGTAGAGAATGCATAAAGAATTCTCAAAACTCAATAATAAGAAATTAAACAACCCAAAAAAACAGGCAAAAGATTTGAACAAACACAATTAAGGAAGATATAGGGATGGCAAATAAGCACATGAAAAGATGATTATTCATTAGTCATTAGGGAAATGCAATTTCACAATAAGACACTATTGTATACCTATTAGACGGTACTCTAAAATTGAAAATACTGAAAATACTGATGATACCAAGTGTTTGTGAGGCTGTGGACACACCCCTACCGTATGATCTATGATTGATCCATTCTAATCCTAGGTATTTATTCAAGAAATATGAAAACATGTGATGCAAAGAATTATACATAAATGTTCACAGTAGGTTTATTCATAATAGCAAAAAAACTATAAACAACACAAATGTATACCAGCGAGTGTATGGATAAATTTTGGTATATTCCTATAATGGAATACTATTCAGCCATAGAGATGAATAAACTGTGGATACGTGCAACAGCATTGATTAATCACAAAATAATTATGCTGAGTGAAAGAAAGAACATAATAAAGAGTGCATATTCTACGATTCCATCTATGTAAATTTCCAGAAAATTCAAACTGATCTATTGTCACATATCAGTATGTGTCTTGGTTTGAGGTTGAGAAAGGCAGCAGGGATTAACAGGGGAGAGATGTTACAAAGCAGCTTGAAACTTTTGGGGATGATGGACACATTTCATATGTGTATATATGTCAAATTATCATAGTGCACTTTTAATGTGTACAGTTTGTTGTAGATCCATTATGCTTCCAAAAATCTAAATATTTTTAAAAGCGAGTTAGCAAAAGCAAAATGAAAAAGCAAAAGTTAAAAATTCTGCTTTGTTCCATATATAAATGGATGATAGAAAATATGATTTCTACTAAAATTAAAAATATATACTACAGGTTCAGATTTTCCTATTCTGCATTTTCTTATTATACTTTATGGTCAAAATGATTATTATTATATTAAAAGTGCATATTGGCTACTGCTTAATTTACATATAATTATATTTCTATCAAGATGATGAAAGGATTTCTGCCTACTAATTTCTCCTTATTTCAAATTTCAGTAGTTTCAAGTGTGCACAATGGTATTTGCCATATACAGACAATGCCACAAAAGGAAACTCAGAATCTCATAGGATCCATTTCTCTACATCAGCCAAGGATAATTCATTTAAAAAATATGACCAAACTCAAGAAAATCAACAAACCTATGAAAATCACTGCATTTTAAAATAATAAGATGTTCCAAGACAATCAAAGTGAACATCCTTATGTTATTCCCTGGAGTCTATCTTCTTGCTCTAATTAAAACCTGACTCTCCTCTGAGGATACTGTTTCCCTTGAATCCTTCTCAAGGGGCGATTGTTTGCTCTTCCTCACTTTTGGATCTCATGATACTCACACTCCCCATTGCCACTTCCGTACCATTCTTTCTCATGCCTGATAACTCCAGTTATAAATCCATTCCTTTGAGACTATACCAACTATGCCACCCAATTTCAATATTTGTTGCAGCTGTTTAGAGACTCTACACATATTCCTAATCCCATTTATAAAACTACACAAACATAATTCTCCTTGCACTCCTATTCTTACGTGTTGCATTTTTCACCATAGCATATATCATCACCCAATGTACATATGTATTTTCCTTCTTTAATCATTAATTTTCTGGTGTGTTCCTCTACAGTGTAGGTTCCGCAAGGACAGGAATTTGGTCTGTCTTCAAGCATTGTTGTTACCCAAGCAACGAAAATAGCTCCTGGTACACAGAAGTACTTAATTAAAATTTTATTTTTCTTTTTTTTTTTAGAGAGAGAGGGGGAGGGGCAGAGAGAGAGAATCTTAAGTAGGCTCGATGCCCAGAGCCCAATGCGGGTTCAATCTCATAATCATGAAATCATGACCTGAGCCGAAATCAAGAGGTGGAGGCTTAACCAACTGAGCCACCCAGGTGCCCCATCAATTAAAATTTTCTAAATAAATAACTGTCACAGAAATAGATTTTATCTAGGAAGTGAAAATATTTACTTATCCTAGATACATTTTAGTTGATTTGAAATATAAAAAAGTGATATTAATAACATTTCCAGAAATAATTATTGGATTATATAATTCTAGTAAACCCCCTTTAAATGATCTCCAACATCCATTAAAGAATGAGAAAAAAACTAAAGGGGAAAAGTAAATTCTGAGTTAATAAAAGTAAAATTAACTAAATAAAATTAATTAAATTAATTATTAATTGATAAAAATATAAAATGGCTTAAAAGGAAGTGGACACTTTACATTTTTCAACTCTTTATTCTGTGCTCAGCTGTTCCATAGCCCCACCTTTTTTTTTTACTACTCTTAACACAGTTTTCCCTATTTCATTTGTCTATATTAGTTTATGAACTTATGTGGAGATCTTCACACTTATTTGTATTAAGTTCATGTAATTAATTTTGGTCTGCCATTAATAAAGAAAAGATCTTTTATTTATTTATTCACTTCCAAATACCAGCACATTGGGGATTAGGTTTCAACGTGTGAATTTGGGGAGGGCACAAACATTCAGTCTACAGGACATATGATTTACACACACACACACACACACACACACACACACACACACACACACCCCTGGGTGGGGGAAGGGGCAGAGGGAGAGGGAGAGAGAGAATCTCCATGCTGAGCATGGAGCCAGACTCAGGGCTTGATCTCATTACCCTGAAATCATGACTTGGGCTGAAATCAAGAGTTGGAAGCTTACCCAACTGAGTCTTTTAAAGTATCGGTTTAGCTGTAGTTACTTGTACAAGTAAGATGAAGTTGCTATTTTTTTTACTGAGATACAACTGATATACAACATTGTATTAGTTTTAGGTGTACAACAAAATGATTTTATATCTATATTGCAAACTGATTATCAAAACAAGTTTAGTTACCATCCATCAGCATATTTACAGTTTCTTTTTTGTGATAAGTACTTTTAGGAAAACATCAGGGGCTGGAGGGTGGGGGAAATAGAGAAAAGTTGGTAAAAAGGTACAAATTTCCAGCCGTTAGATAAGCAAGGTCTGAAGATCTGATATAAAGCATAGTACTACAGTTGATAACACCATATTGTGTAACAGGAATTCACTAAGAGAGAACTTAAATGTTCTCACCAAAGGAAAAAAAATCATGAACAAGGACTATATGCCAACAGATTTATTTTTCTTTCACTTGCTTTCAAGAGTGTTTCATATTTTTTCCATAAAAGTCTGTAAATATTTTGTTGGATTTATACCTGAGGATTTCTTTTTCTGTTGTTTTTCGGTGTACTGTAAATGGTGTTGTGCTTTCGTATTCCAATTATTTATTACTGGGATATAGAAAATAAACTGAATTTTGTATATTGACTTTGAACTTAGCTTCATGTTATGTCTATAAATTCCCATCTGCGCACAGAACAATTAGCTCCATTTCTGTTTGAACTTCCCAATTTATGGCAGTGATTGATCTGAATACTGAATTCAGCAATTCAGCAGGACCACCACTAAAGGGCATAGCCACCCTTAAACAACCTGGCTTGAGTTTCCTGCGTTGTGCCCTTAGGGACAGCAGGGGGCGCGCGAACCCACCATATCGGGCTCGTGTGGTGCGCATGCGTGGTCTGCCCGCTGGTGTCGGCGCCTTTTTCACAGTGACAGAAGAACTTAAGTTTCCTCACGACTAATGAGGTGTTCCTGCAGCTTCGGGACAACTTGGATCACGTCCTCAGGGAGGAAGAAGTTTCCTGCCCACGGCCCTGATCAGCTGAGGACGGGGCTTTGCTGCAGTTTTCCCGGACATTTTTCTAAATAGTGAGTACAGAACCTTTCCTTTTCTAGAATGTTCCCACATGCTTTATTCTTTACTTTCTCATATAAAATGTTAACAAGAATTAACTAGCAAAATGATGCGTTCACTGCGGGTTTTTAAGGGTCAAATTCATAGCATCCTATATCATTTTTTACGGATTCAAGATTGTTTCTGGGAAGAAATCGTGATACAGTTTCGGACAGAGGGAAACACATATATAGTAGTGAAAGAAAAGAGAAAAATGGGGACCAGCCAGTCTTTCGTGGAGTTATATCGTAGCCTGAGGCAAAGGAAAAAAAAAAGTTGCACCCCGCTTTGTATTGCTAATTTTTTTTTTTTTTTTGTCAGGGACTCAAAGGAGGGCTCCTCTGTGCCTTATCCTTACCCTTTTCCCAAGCCCGCCACAAGCTTTGCCTTGTTAAGCATTACTCTACTCAGAAAGGTGCAGTTCATATTATAATCTATGCAAGCCCCCCTTCCCAAGCAGAACGCTGAATATGGTAGCGCTGTTTTCTCCTCTTCTTTAAAAAAAAAAGTAGAGGTATAATTTACATACCATAAAATGTATTGGTTTCATGTTATACAATTCAATGAGTTTTAGTAAATCTAGAGGTGTGCACCCATTACTATAAATTTACAGCATTGCCTTCAACTCTGAAAGAAATCTATTGCTCATTTGTATTTGACTTCCTGTTCTACTCCTAGCCCCAGGCAACCACTGATCTATGTTCTTTACTTTAGTTTTGAATTTCTGGACATTTCATATAAATGGAGTCAAATATATGAGGTATTTGTGCCTGTTTCTTCTTTCCCATTATCATATTGTTTTCAAGGCACATAGATGTTGTAGCATGTACCAGTACTTCATTCCTTTTTATGGCCGAATACTATTCTGTTGTATAGATAGACCACATTTTGCATATCTGTTCATCAGTTGATGGACATTTGGGTTGTTTCCAATTTTTAGCTGTTATGAACAATGCTACTATGAGCATTCACGTGCAAGTGCTGATCTGGACCTATTTTTATTTACCTTGAGTATGTAACTTTAGGTGTGGAAGTGTTGGATCATAAGTAAACTCTATGTTTAATTTTTTGAGGAATAGCTACGGTGTTTTCCAAAATGGCTGAATTATTTTACAATCTTAACAGCAATGTATGATTTTTCTAGTTTCTTCCCATCTTCACCAATACTCGTTACAGTCTTTTTTACTATAACCTAGTGACTATAAAGTGGTATCTCATTGTATTTTTAATTTATATTTCCCTGATGACTAATCATACTGATCATTTATGTGCTTATTGACCATTAACATATATTCTTTGTTTAAATACCTATTGAAATCCATTTCCTCTACGTTTTTAATAAAGATTTTATTTTGGGGGCACCTGGGTGGGCTCAGTTGGTAGAGCATCTGACTCTTGATCTCGGGGTGGTGAATTCAAGTCCCACATTGGGTGTGGAACCTACTTTATTAAAAAAAGGTTTTATTTTTAAGTAATCTCTACACCCAATGTGGGGCTTGAATTTACAACCTCAAGGTCAGGAGTCGCATGCTTTACTGTCTGAGCCAGCCAGGCAGCCCTCCCCTATTAATTAGCTTGAATTCCATTTTTCCAAAGAAGACATACAGATGGCAGCAGACACATGAAAAGACGCTCAGCATCACTGATCATTAGGGGAACACAAATCAAAACAACAAGGAGATATCATCTCACACCTGTCAGAATGGCTAAAATTAACAACACAGGAAACAACAGGTGTTGGTGAGGATGTGGAGGAAGGGGAACCCTCTTGCACCATTGGTGGGAGTGCAAACCGGTGCAGCCACTCTGTAAAACAGTACGAAGGTTCCTCAAAAAGTTAAAAGTAAAACTATCCTATGACCCAGCAATTGCACTACTAGGTATTTACCCAAAAGATACAAACATACTGATTTGAAAGGATCCATGCACCCTGATGTTTATAGCAGCATTATCAACAACAACCAAATTGTGGAAAGAGCCCAAATGTCCATTGACTGTTGAATGGATAAAGAAGATGTGGGGTATATATATACATACACATACACATACACACACAGTGGAATATTATTCATAAAAAAGAACGAAATCTTGCCATTTGCAACGACATGGATGGATCTAGTGACTATAATGCTAAGCAAAATAAGTCAGTGAATGACAGACAAATACCATATGATTTCACTCATTTGTGGAATATAAGAAACAAAACAGATCAACATAGGGGGGAAAAAAGAGACAGGCAAACCAGAAAAGGGACTCTTAACTATGAGAGGAAACTGAGGGTTACTCGAGGGGAGGCGAGCAGAGGGATAGGTTAAATGGGTGATGGGTATTAAGGAGGGCACTTGTGATGAGCACTGGGTGTTGTATCTAAGTGATGAATCACTAAATTCTACACTAATATTACACCGTGTGTTAAGTAACTGTAATTTAAATAAAACCTGAAGAGTAGAAAAAGCCCAAAAATCATTAGTTTGTTTTATTGGGTTGTAGATTATTGTTTCAAGAAAACCACATGGCTAGATTGTATGAGAGATAAGGTGGTGGGGCAAAAAATGCAATATACAAAAGTTAGAATGTTACTTGTCACAATCAGCAAATTAATCAGCAAAGAGAATGAATGTGAGAAATAAGAAAACATGCATACCAAAACCCCAAATATATAAAATTTTTAGATATAAATTTATCTTACTCTTTCTAGACACATGTAAAGAAGGCTGCATATATTTCCAGAAGAACCAAAGCTGGATTTCTTGCTTTATTTTGTACTTACATTAGGGGTTAAGCTCCATCTATTCTGAGAACCCTGTCCTATAAATTGTGATTAAATTCCATTGGTATGTTGAAATAAATGAATGAATGTACATATTCCTTAAAAAAAAAAAACAACTTCCATTGGCTCCCTGGCTTTAGAGTCTAAACATATTGAGAATGCCTGATAAACATCTTGAGAATGCCTGAGATCCGGATGGCTGCCATGGCCCTCCCGAGTTCAGGGAAGGCAGCTGAAGGGCACGTACAACTCCACCCCCCTCACTGTCCAGAAGCCACCACAAACTTTATTCTTGTTGAGCATCACTCTACCCAGACAAGCTCTCTGGTTAGGGCGCTGCGCACAGCAGGGTTGTATATGGAGGAATACCCACTCCCTCACACTCTCAACGTAGCTTTCATTTCTCTCTCCACCATATCATCATGAGTGTACCTAATATTTTCCCATGACCCACTGCCCTCCAACTTGCAAACCTCCCTCAGTGGGGATTTCATCATCTGCTCTACATTTACCTGGATGATTACAAGGACCCAGAGAGAACAGTCTTGTTCCTATGTTTTCTTCTGTTAGGAAATATCTTCACCTTCTCTAACCTCTGGTGTTCACATCGTTAGGAATGGAACTTTGAAAAGGGTTTGCTTTTCCAAAGAGGCAAAAACAATCCCCCACCACACTTCTCTGTGTCTCACAAATCCCTACAGTTCACGTTACAGAAAAGCAGTGACTACAGCCCTGGAACCCTGGTAATGAAAGTGGAGATGGGTAAAGGGCATGAGTATGGAAGGGACAGAAATCTCATTTCCTCCTCCATCCCTTAACCCAGGCCAGCCCAAACCAGTCAAGCAGCCAAGGATGGAAGGACAGTGCCCATGCTTTGCCCTCCTTCAAGGACCATTCCCTTGGGCATCTCGAATTGGCCAAATTCCACAAGAGGAATTGAACATTTTCAGTGATTTGCTCAAATATTTTGTATGTGCTAGTGCAGGATTAGTCATGAGAGGACCTGAGGCGCTGCAGTGAGGTGATCAGACACAGACACTGGACAGGGATGAGCTTGCTGGCTGTGAGATGTAAATATAGTTATTAAACTTTTTTCCTTATTTTTTTTGTCATCAGTAAAAAGAGATATATACCCTAGCTTCTATCTCATAGGTTCTTGTAAGAATGAGATAAATGCATGTGTGTAAACAATTTCGAATAATCCTTGGCACATTGTAAGCATTTTGTGTTGACTTCTGTTTCCACCATCTATGTTGTTAGCATTAATCTATCCTAGATCATCCTATTTCCTTGTGCAAGTCCCTTGTCTACCTGTGAAATGATGATTGTGATACACTGAATACATATGGACTCTTCTAGCACTGACTTTTTAAAAATTAAGTTCTAACTACCATAAAATCTACCCCTTAAAATTTACAATTCAGTAGATTTTAGTTTATTCACAGGGTTGTGCAATCATCACCACTGTCTTATTCCAGGATGTTTTCATCACCCTCAAAAGGAACTCCATATCCATTAGCAGTCACTGGGTATCTCCCTCCTCCAGCACCTGGCAACCACTAGTCTACTTTGTATCTCTGTGGATTTGCTTATAATGGACATTTCATGTAAATGAAATAATAATAGAATATATGGCCTTTTTAAAAAAAGATTTTATTTATTTATTTGACACAGAGAGAGTAAGAGAGCAAGCACAAGCAGGGGGAGCAGCAGGCAGAGGGAAAGGGAGAAGCAGGCTCCCCACTGAGCACAGGGAGCCCCACATGGGGCTCGATCCCAGGACCCTGGGATCATGACCCGAGCCGAAGGAAGATGCTTAACCAACTGAGCCACCCAGGTGTCCCAGTATATGGCCTTCTGTATTTGTTTTCTTTCACCTGGCATATTTTCAAGGCTTACTGATTCCTTCATTCTTTTTTATCACTAAACACTATTCTATTGTATGGATATGCCACATTGTGTTTGTCCATTCATCTGTTCATGGTCATGTGCGTTATTTACACATTTGGTTCTTATGAAAATGGTTCAATGAATATTTGTGTGCAAGTTTTTGTGTGGACATATGTGTTGACTTCTCTTGGGTGGAATTGACCTAGGTAGAATTGCTAGGTCATACAGTAACTCTATATTTGAACATTTTGAGGAACTGCCAGACTTTGTTCCAAGGTAGCTGCCATATTTACATTCTCACCAGCAATGTTTTCTCAACAGCCTTGCAAAGAATTGCTATTGTCAGGGTGCCAGGGTGGCTTAGTTGATTGAGCATCCGACTCTTGGTTTTGGCTCAGGTCATGATCTTGTGGTTGTGAGACTGAGCCCCAAGTTGGGCTCTGCACTCAGTGTGGAGTCTGCTTTAGATTCTTTCTCCCTCTCCCTCCAGCTCACTCTCTCTCTCAAATAAATAAATAAAATCTTAAAAAAAATAATTGCTATTGTCTTTTTTCTTAATTTTTGTCAACTTGTAGGATGTGAAGTGGTGTCTCATTGTGGTTTTGATTTGCGTCCCCCTAATGACTAATGATATCGAGCATCTTTTTATGTACTTATTGGCCATTTGTTTATCTTTTTTGGAGAAATATCTAGATCCTTTTCCCATTTTTAAAAAAGATTTATTTATTTATTTCAGAGAATGAGAGAGAGTATGCAAGCAGGGTGGGGGGGAAGGGCAGAGGGAGAGGGGAAGCAGACTCCCTGCTGATCAGGGAGCCCAGCTTTGGGGTCAATCCCAGGACCCTGAGATCGTGACCTGAGCCAAAACCAAGAGTCGGCCACTTAACTGACTGAGCCACCCAGGCACCCTGGTCATTTCATCATTCTTAAAAATTGGACTGTCTTCTTATTGTTAAGTTGCAAAAGTTATTACTATATCCTGGATAATAAGTTATTATCAAATATATAATTTGTGAGTATTTTCTCCCATTCTGTGGGTTGCCTTTTCACTTTTTAATAGTGTCCTTTGAAGCACATTTTTTTATTTTTATGTTTTTATTGAAGTATAATTGACGTACAGTATTATATTAGTTTCATGTGTATACCATAGCAATTTGACATTTGTATATATTGCAAACTGATCGTAGTAAGTCTGATTACCTAGTGTCTGTCATCATACAAAGTTAATACAATATTATTGACTGTATTGACCATGCTATACATATATCCCCATGACTTATTTATTTTATAGCTGGAAGTTTGTATTTCTTGATCCTCCCAAATATTTTATTTTATTTAAAGATTTTTATTTATTAGAGTGAGAGAGAGCACTAGTGGGAGGGGCAGAGGGAGAGGGAGGGGGAGAGAACCTCAAGTAGACTCTGCACTGAGCACAGTGCCCAATGTAGGGCTTGATCCCATGACCATGAGATCATGACCTGAGCCGAAACCAGGAGTTGGGTGCTTAACTGACTGCACTACCCAGGTGCCCCCAAATATTTTATTTTTGATGAAGTCTATAAATGTGTCTAATTACTACCATATTGAACAACATGATGATATTGGAGTGGTGATTAAGCTTAGCTAATGGGTTGGATTGTTCAGAGTGCTCATATGCTGAGAGCCAAGGATGTAAGTCCTCAAGGACTAAACAAACTAAATTATCAATAAATTTGTTTCAGTAGATGTATGACTGCATATAAAAATGACGTAATTACTTCCATTTCTCGATTGTGTTCAGTTTATAGAAGTATTTTCATGTGTGTTGGCTCATTTAATCCTCTTGACAGGTCATTGAGGCAGAAGTAATAATTTTTTCTGTCATGAGTTTTATTATGCAGATTAAATGAGTAGAACCACATAATAGCTCTTAGCACGGTGCCTGAAATGTCAGTGAGAACTCGGTAAATGTTAATAATTGTCATTATCATAATTGTTGTTACTAGTCGTAAGGCCAGGAATATCCCTTTTTACAGATTGGGAAGCTTGAGACTTGAAGTCTTTAATTTGTTTAATGTGGGAAGCTTGAGACTTGAAGACTTTAATTTGTTTAATGTGGTAGGAGCTAAATTTACTTTAATAAAAAATCTGTGTGTAATTTTAATTAAGACACTACTTGCTTATTCTAATATTTGAGACAATACACGACTATATAAAGAAAAAAATTAGTATTCAGTCCGCATATCCAGCCTCAATCTTTACCAAATACCTTGTACTTATCTGTCCACATTCTTTTCTTTGCTGACACAACCATCAACTAACTCATATATGTACACACATAACACTTTTTTTCCCACCTTATTTTTGTTTGTGCAAGTATGAGCTCGTTCTCTTTTTCTGCAACTCCTTTCCTTTTCAGCTTTCTTTCCTTAACAAAACATAATGTATATATCTCTCTGGATTGTGATTTTATGGTTCATATTTTATAGTGTACCCCTTAACCCATGTGAAATTTATTTGGGTAAATACTGGGAAGGTGAGGTTTTTCAGGTTACTTTTTTTTCCTGCCAGTATGAAATTGGGTCTCATAACATTTGAGCTTTCAAATTGTTACATTGATCCTTCAATCACTTCTTGAAGCAGATATTCAGTTGTTTTAATTATAATAGTTGCACACTGCCATTTGGTATTTGTTCAACAAATATTTATCAGTGACAGTTACTTGCCATTAGTAAACAAAAGAATCAAGAATACTTGTCCTCATGGAACTCGCATTCTAGGTGGGAGGAAGGGGCACAGATACAAGTTATATACCATTAGAGGGTAGTAAAAATAGAAGTCAAGGGACCCTAGTGCACTGTTGGTGGGAATGCAAACTGTTGTAGTCACTGTGGAAAGCAGTATGGAGGTTCCTCAAAAAATTAAAAATAGAATTACCATATGATCCAGTAATTCCATTATTAGGTGTTTACCCAAAGAATACAAAAACAATAATTCAAAAAGATAAATACACCCCTATTTTTATTGCAGCATTATTTGTAATAGCCAAAATATGGAAGCACTCCAAGTGCCCATTGATAGATGAATGGATAAAGAAGATGTGGTATATATATATATATACACAATGGAATGTTACTCAGCCATAAAAAATAATGAAATCTTGCCAATTGCAATGATGTGGATGGATCTAGAGACTATAATGTTAAGCAGAATAAGTCAGAGAAAGACAAATACCACATGATTTCATTCACATGTGGAATTTAAGAAACAAAGCAAATGAACAAAGACAAAAAAAGACAAACCCCTCTAGACTCATAACTGTAGAGAAAAAACTGATGGTACCAGAGTGGGGGGGGGGAATGGGTGAAATAAGTGAAGGGGATTAAGAGTACACTTGTCTTGATGAGCATTGAGTAATGTATAGAATTCTTGAATCACTATATTGTACACCCGAAACTAATATAGCTTTGTATGTTGATTCTAATGGATTTAAATAAAAACAAAATGAAGGTCAAGGGAAAAAAATATACATCCAGGTTAAAAGGCATCTAGAGTTCTGGTATGGGCACAGGTTGTAAAATTAAATTAAGTGATCAAGGAAAGCTTTGAAGGGTAGCAGAATATGCCACTGTAAAATATTCCATTTTGGTATTTTGATTACTTTGAGCTGTAGGCTTTTGAAAAATAACTTGGAGAGGCTTTCTCTGAACTCCCCTTATCTACCTAAAGGCAGATCCTTCAAAAAGAACTCAGTTGTCATAAATCCCTTCCCAGAGAGTTTCATCATCAAGGGAAGATTGACTTTTGTCATGGGAGAGGAGACTAGAAACCAACAGTACACTCAGACAAATGTCACAAACCTCCCATCTATTCTTCTAAGGCCCATTTGTCTTTCCTAAAAATCAGGTGTAATCATTATACCACCTTCCTGGTGGAGTAGTCACACAGGTCAAGAATGAAGCTACCTGAAAATACTTTGCTAAACTGCAAATCAGCCAACACACTAAGGGGTTGCAATACCAAAATATGATTAATTATGAATAACATGTTGCTTTGCTATTCAAAATCCACTCACCTTCTGATATGTGAGTGCAGAGAACAACCTGTCTCTAATACATGTGATTTAAGGCCTGCTGAGGGCAGTATTGGCATTGACTATGACCAGATGTCTTTCAGAGCATTTGGGGTTTCATCTGGGGAGAGAACACGCAAATCAGGGATGCTTCTTGACTCTTCCTGTATGGAGATGTGTAGCACTTTGTACAAATAAGAATGTGATGGCTGTTTATAAAAAATCTTTTCTATTAAATGTACAAAATTCACTTGATTTTAATGCAATGCAAACGCATAGAGTGTATTTTCTGGTTAGAAATCTCAAGACAATAAAGTAAAAACTATGAAAACTATTAAGACAGTCAAATCAGGTGAGTAGAAACCAATTATATATATAATATATATTAATATAACTATATAATGTAATATTGTAATTATTGCAGGGGAGGAAAATTTTTTTCTCTCCCCTTCTAGAGTCTTTTGCCTGGTCTATTAATTAAATTGACATAAGACAGATTAACAGGAGAAAAAAAATTATGTTTTGGAGCCTTACAAAGACTTGAAGGGCTCAGAGGCAATTGAGGCTTGTATGCTATCCTGAGCTAAGCAGACAGGGGTAGGGGGTCTGGGGCTTCAAAGGGAAGGAAGACTGTTCACAGGAAGATAGGGAAAGCAAATGTTTGGTAAACAAATGTTTGTCAGCCATGCAGACAATGGGACACAGAGAGGAATCCGATCTCCAGGCCCTGTGGAGCTCCCTCCAGCTTACCACACCTAGCCCGGACTCTCTGTACTTATATAGCTGTCTTCCTGGACCAGGCCCTCTATCTAAATTCTTAGAGGCAGTTAAGGGGGAGGTAAAGCTTTTTCTGAATCTTTTGGGCCTTGATTGTCTTCAGCTGAAATGATCCATGTGCCAAAGTGGCACATTTTGGGGAAGCTCATTCTGAACCTCTTTATTATATATATACATACACATACACACACACACACACACACACAAAGTCACACATGAAAGGAAAATATCTAATGCATTTATGGGAATAAATCTATCAAGAATTGTTCTAAACCTATAAAGAGAAACCACAGTATCTCTTAAGTCATATGAAAGGAGACTGGAATGAAAAGATGTTCATTTTACTGTAAGGGAACATTTGATATTTGTAATGATGTTTTTCCCCCCTAAATTCAATGTATGTTTTATGGTAATTGCACTAAAAAAATCACACAATCTTACCTGAATTTGATAAAGTGATGTTAAAGTCATCCAGAAATACACTTGGGTACATACATATTCTGATAAAATCTGAAATGACAAGACTAATGAAAGATATTTACCACACCAGGCACTCACTGGCATTTTAAAGTTGGAATAATTGGTCCAATGTGGTGCGGGCTCACACAAGGACTGTCAGGTCAGTGGAACCATATTAATGAAAGAAATGCTGGGGAAACAGCAGGACACAGTGATAAAGTGTGCAAAGTGTTACTTTGCACCTCATGCAACCAAATGATTCAGTCTGATTTTTTAAAGACGTTTTTATTTTTAAGTAATCTCTATACCCAACATGGGGCTTGAACTCACAACCCTGAGATGAAGCGTCACATGCTCTACTGACTGAGCTGGCCAGGTGCCCCTCATTCTGACTTTTTAAAAGTTTTTATTTATCACCTGGTGCTCATCAGGACAACTACACTCCTTAATCCCCATCACCTATTTCACCCATCCCACCACCCACCTCCCCTCTGCTGACCATCAGTTTGTTCTCTACAGTTAAGAGTCTGTCTTGGTTTCTCTCTCTCTCTCTCTTCCCCTTGTTTTACTTCTTAAATTCCACATGTGAGTGAAATCATGGTATTTGTCTTTCTCTGACTTATTTCACTTAGCATTATACTCTCTTGCTCCATCCATGTCGTTGCAAATGGCAAGATCTCATTCTTTTTTATGGCTCAATAACAGCCTATATATATGTCTTTTTTATCCATTCATTTATTAATGGACACTTGTGCTGCTTTCATAATTTGGCTATTGTAAATAATGCTACAGTAAACATAGGGGTGCGTTTATCCCTTCGAATTAGTGTTTTTGTGTTCTTTGGGTAAATACCCAGTAGTGTGATTGCTGGTCATTGGTAGTACTATTTTTAACTTTTTGAGGAACCTCCATACTGTTTTACACAGAGGCTGCACCAGTCTGCAATCCCACCAACAGTGTAAGAGGGTTCCCCTTTGTCCACATCCTCGCCAACACCTGTGTTTCTTGTGTTTTTGATTTTAGCCATTCTGACAGGTGTGAGGTGATATCTCACTGTAGTTTTGATTTACATTTCCCTGATGATAAGTGATAATGAGCATCTTTTCATGTGTCTGTTAGCCATCTGTATGTCTTCCTTAGAAAAATGTTCATGTCTTCTGCCCATTTTTAAATTGGATTATTTGTTTTTGGGGTGTTGAGTTTTCTATGTTCTTTATATATTTTGGACACTAACCCTTTATCAGATATGTCATTTACAAATATCTTCTCCCATTCCATAGGTTGCCTTTTAGTTTTGTTGACTGTTTCCTTTGCTGTGCAGAGGCTTTTTATTTTAATGTAGTCCAAATAGTTTGTTTTTGCTTTTGTTTCCCTTGCTTCGGGAGACATATCTAGAAGAAAGTTGCTGTAGCTGATGTCGAAGTTACTGCTTATGTTCTCTTCTAGAATTTTTATGGTTTCAGGTCTCACATATAGGCCTTTAATCTATTTTGAATTTATTTTTGTGTATGGCATAAGAAAGTGGTCTAGTTTCATTCTTCTGCATGTTGCTGTCTAATTTTTCCAACACCATTTGTGGAAGAGACTGTCTTTTTCCCATTGGATATTCTTTCCTGCTTTGTTGAAGATTAATTGACCACAGAATGGTAGAATTGTAGTCTGATTCTAGCACTTACTAGCACCATGAACTCGGTGAATTCATTTAATATTTCTGGGTTTCTGTTTCCTTATTTTTTAGAATGGTTATTATGATAATGATAGACACCAGTGTAAGAACTAAAGGCTATAACATATTTGCAAGCATGTGGAAAGAAAGTATAATTCTGTGTACTTGGTATTCCTCAACCTTGGCTTTCCTTTTTTAGCATGTTTAAATGATTTTCACATTATCCGTATTCCATTATCTTTTCATCATTCTTATTAGTTCAAGTGGCTAAGTTGTGCCAATTGGTTATTCTCTCATGTTATATAGAGTATCAAGTCTGTCTTAGTCCATGTGAACTCCTATAACAGAATACCACAGACTGTGAGGCTTGTAAACAAGAGAGAGAGATTTCTCATAGTTCTGGAAGCTGGAAGTCAGAGATCAGAGTGCCAGCATTGTAAGGTGAGGTCTCTGCTCTGGGCTGCAGACTTCTTGCTGTGTCCTCACATGGCAGAAGGGGCTAGAGATCTTTTCGGGGCCTCTTTTATAAGGCACTAATTCCATTCATGAGGGCTCTACCCTCCTAACCTTGTAGGGGAAGAAAAATGATTTTCCTTCTACCTTTCTAAGTTCTTGGCTGAGACCCCGCTGTAATAAAAGATAGATTAACAGAAGTTTAATAACATATATACCTCCTGTATCCACAGAAGAGACCCAGGAAAAGTGAGTAGCTCCCCAAAGTGGCCCAAGCCACCACCTTAAATACCATCTCCAGCAAAAGGCACAAGAAAGATCTGGGGGGTGGAGGGAGCCAGTTATGTGATGTAACCAGAAAAAAAACACAGTAAACAAGGGTAAGTTTGTTATACAGATCTAAGTCTTTGCCTTTTCCATTAATAAGAGTTTCTAGAGATTAGAGTCATCCTTCACTTCCTGGTACAGAAAGGGAGATACCTTTACAAATGGAGATTTCCTTTGTAAATATAAATGTCCTTACAATAGGATACTTCTACTTGGTTTTCAGAGCTTCTCCTCTGTCTGCATTTTCTTAAAAATAACTAGCTCAAGATAATCCGTTATGCCAAAAAGGCATATTTTTAAGTGGCATATTCTCCCTCTTCAAGCTAATCACTTCCCAAAGTCCCCACCTACTAATAAAAACACCTCTAGAGGGTTAAGATTCCACCATTTGAATTTTGGGAGGACACAAACATTCAGACCATGGCAAGGTCTCTGTAAAATTCTAACTTTTGTGGCTGTAACTGTGTGAAGACCCATTAAAAGATAGGAGTTTATAAGATAAAGATCAATTTCAAATCAATATCAGGATAGTGTAGTAGCAGTGTGTGTCTGGCAGGCTACTCAGTCTCAAATGTGCAAAACTAGTGGGAAAATAACTCAGGATATTAAGGTCCATTAGTCATTACCATAAGTATTATAGTTCCTGCTTAATTAACCCTGACTGGAAATTTTCCATATCACATGAGATTAAAGCCCTTTGAGTTCAGAAGCAATGTACATTCTAATAGAAACCAAAGGGAAGAAAAGATGTCATTACCTCACATATACAAAGCTTTATGAATAGAGAGACCTATAATAATGTAGCTTTATCACTAAATACATAAACCAAGGCAACTTAAGTGGTTATTTACAATGTATTATTCTTAGGTTCTATTTTTAATATTCTGACTGTAAAGGTTCTTGCTCATTAAAAACAATCTATTACATTATGTGAGTTACTGAAAGCTGGTAATGGTAGAGGAATGGATTCTAGGTGATTGCTATCTTAGTTTCATTATCTGCAGGGCTAAGCTGATATGATTCTCATCTTTTAGAGTGGACTTTATAAGAAGCATAAAAGATTTTTTGGGAACACACACCTTAGTTTGATTCCCTGTGCAACCATTAGTAGCCTTGTCACTTTTTTTATTTGAATGTAGTTGACACACAGTATTACAATAGTAGCCATATCACTTTGATTAAATTAATTTTTCTAAGTCCCACTTCTCCCATCTATAAAATGAGAATACTAATACCTTTCTTGCATGGTTTTTAGTCAGATGATATGCATATAAGGGGCTTAGCATTGTACCTGCTAATAGAAAACACCCAAAATAACAGCTATTAATATTATTAGGTCACCTATCAAACAAAATGGATTAGAATATTTGTCCAATATGCTTAATTAATAAAGGAAGTTTTTTTAGATGATTTTAAATAATCACTAGGAAAATTCCTTTATTTTTTTAATTTGAGTATAATTGATGTACAAAGTTACATTATTTTCAGGTATACGACATAGTGATTCCACAACTCTATACATTATGCTATGCTCACCACAAATGTAGTTACCATCTGTCACCATGCAGCACTATTATGATAGCATTGACTTTATTCCCTATGCTATATAGGAAAGTTCTTTTTATTTTATTTATTTATTTATTTATTTATTTATTTATTTATTTTAAAAGATTTTGTTTATTTATTTTAGAGAGAAAGCACAAGCAGGGGGAGAGAGAGAGGGACAAGCAGACTCCCCTCTGAGTGGGGACCTCGATGTGGGCTTGACGTGGGCTCTGTCCCAGGACCCTGAGATCATGACCTGAGCTGAAGTCAGATGCTTAACTGACTGAACCACCCAGGTGCCCCAGGAAAGTTCCTTTTAAAGTGAGTTTTGAAATGAAGTTGATGCCAAAAAATGCTTATTCATTTATTTTTTCATCCAGTCAACAAATATTTGTTGAGTATCTGTCTTACATCATCCTGAATACCAGAGATTTGAGTATGAATAAAACATAAAATTCTCTGCTCTCATAGATATACTTTCTAATAGTATTGAGACCATGAAAAAACAGAGTGTGTATGTGTATTTAGATAGATATCCTATGTAGATCTATGTGGTTGTGTATATCTATTAAGATATCTAGATATCTTATATCTCAGATGGTGATCATAAGCACTATGGAGAAAAAATAAATCAAGGAAGGGGGTTAAGTAGTGCTGGGGAATGTGATTTTGGTAATTTTTTAGTGTGATCAAGTGCAGCTTCACTGATAAGGTGATTTTTCAATGAAGATCTAAAGGAAATGAGCAGTAGAGCCTGGAAGTTATGAGAAAGAACATTCTAGGAAAAAAAAAGTGATTGTAAAGGCTCTGAGGTGGAAGCTTTTGTGGCATTTCCTAGATATAGCAAAGTAGCTGGAGCAGAGTGAGCAAAGTGGAAAATCAAAGGGGATGAAGTCAGGTAATGCAGAGCCATGTCACATAGGGGGGCCTTCAGGAAACTGTAAAGACTTTGGCTTTATCCCTGAGTGAAATGAGAATATTTTGCAGTATTTTGATTGAAGAAGTAACAATGTGTAATCTAAGCTGTGAAAGTAGTCCATCACCTCATGTAGAAAATTTGAAACTAAAGGTAGTTTTGCCTCAGCACATGGGTACAATATTGCACAATGCCAGAACCACTGCCTGGTGGAAAAGTGCAGAACCACTGCCTCGTGGAAAAGTGCTTTGAAATTCATGTCATCTTGACTCTAGAAAACCCCTATTGAGACTGTAGGTAATAAAACAACTCCTTTTCTCAGCTATGCTAGTTTCATACTTTGGTTAGTTAGAATATGGGCCTAAAATTTTCATTCATCTTAAAAAAATCATTAATGGTTATTAATGGTATTCCTACCATAGCCAACAGTCCCATGTTCTCGATCATAAATGGATCCTGGTAAGACATAGTTGTGTCCTAGATCTAAATTTGAATTTATCTGTAATCAACTGGTGGTAGGAGCAGGGATAAAGCTCATTCATTCAGTCCGTAAATTTTAATTAAATGTCTACTGCATGTCAGACATTGCTGTAGGAACTAGAAAATCAGCAGTGGGGGTGCCTGTGTAGCGCAGTCGTTAAGCATCTGCCTTCGGCTCAGGGCGTGATCCCGGCGTTCCGGGATCGAGTCCCACATCGGGCTCCTCCGCTGGGAGCCTGCTTCTTCCTCTCCCACTCCCCTGCTGTGTTCCCTCTCTCCCTGGCTGTCTCTCTGTCAAATAAATAAATAAAATCTTTAAAAAAAAATCAGCAGTGAACAAAGAAGCAAAATCTCTAGTTTAGTAGACTTTACAATATAGTAGTAAGATACAGAAAATAAATTATATATCAATTGTTGATAAGTGCTCTAGAAAAATAATTCATGGTGAAGGACATAGGGAGTATTAGGAGGAGAGTGGTTGCTATTTTGTATGCAGTGATCTTTTTCATACAAGGTGATATCTGGGCAGAGACCGGAAGGAAGTGAGGGAACAAGGCATGTAGATATTTGGAGACAGAACAGTGTTCTAGGCAGGGAAAAACCCAAGTGCACCAAAATACCATGCGTGACATGTTAGGGTTAGATTAGGATTGGGGATGCCAACCAGGAAGCCCTTTCATCAAAAGTGCAATCAGTGCAGGGATGAGTGTTAGAAAATCAGTTCAGGGGCGCCTGGGTGGCTCAGTCGTTAAGCGTCTGCCTTCGGCTCAGGGCTTGATCCTGGCGTTCTGGGATCGAGCCCCATGTCAGGCTCTTCCACTGGGAGCCTGCTTCTTCCTCTCCCTCTCCCCCGCTTGTGTTCCCTCTCTCGCTGGCTGTCTCTCTCTCTCTGTCAAATGAATAAATAAAATCTTAAAAAAAAAAAAAGAAAGAAAAGAAAATCAGTTCAGGGAAGTAGCCAGAAGGCTGTTTGTGGAGGGGCTTATGTGATAGAGTATGGATTTTGAATTTTATTAAGAAAAAAGTAAGAAACCATCTCAGTTTTGGACAGAGATTTGGTACAGTCGGACTTAACATTTTAATCACATATCTCTGGCTAATGTTTTATGATCAGATTGTCCTGGGTCAAAAGGACAAAAGCAGGGAGACCAGTCTGAAGGCTATTGCAATAATCCAGTCAAGAGATAATATTTAGGGGTGCCTGGGTGGCTCAGTCGTTAAGTGTCTGCCTTCGGCCCAGGGTGTGATCCCGGCGTTCTGAAATCGAGCCCCACATCAGGCTCCTCCGCTGGGAGCCTGCTTCTTCCTCTCCCATTCCCCCTGCTTGTGTTCCCTCTCTCGTTGGCTGTCTCTCTCTCTGTCAAATAAATAAATAAAATCTTTAAAGAAAAAAGAATATTTAGACTATAGTGTTATTTTGGGGATGTGATGAGAATGGACTTGTTTCTAGAACTATCTTTTGAAGTGCTAATGAACTAGATTGGTTGTATGTATGAAATTGAGTCAAAATTAACTCCAGAGATTTTGCCTGTGCAGTTGGTAGAATGGAAATACCATTAAGGGTGATGGTGATAGTGGGTATTCAAGGACATGTTATGGACATGGTAATTTGAGATGCCTATTTTTTAATTTTAATTTTAATTTTAATTAATTAATTAATTAATTAATTAATTTATTTATTATGTTAGTCACCATGCAGTACATCATTAGTTTTTGATGTAGTGTTCCATGATTCATTGTTTGCGTATAATACCGGGTGCTCCATGCAATACATGCCCTCCTTAATACCCATCACTAGGCTAACCAATCCCCCATCTCCCTCCCCTCTAAAATTCTCAATTAGTTTCCCAGAGTCCATAGTCTCTCATGGTTCGTATCCCCCTCTGATTCCCCCCTTCATTTTTCCCTTCCTTCTTCTGATGTCCTTCCTGCTATTCCTTATGTTCCACAAATGAGTGAAACTATATTATAATTGTCTTTCTCTGCTTGACTTGTTTCACTTAACATAATCTCCTCCAGTCCCATCCATGTTGATGCATATGTTGGGTGATCATTCTTTCTGGTGGCTGAATAATATTCCATTATATATATGGACCACATCTTCTTGATCCATTCATCTGTTGATGAGCATCTCGGCTCCTTCCACAGTTTGGCTATTGTAGACAATGCTGCTATGAACTTTGGGGTGCATATGGCCCTTCTCTTCACTACGTCTGTATCTTTGGGGTAAATACCCAGTAGTGCAATTGCTGGCTCAGAGGGTAGCTCTATTTGTAACTTTTTGAGGGACCTCCACACTGTTTTCCAAAGTGGCTGTACCAACTTGCAGTGTAAGAGGGTTCCCCTTTCTCCACATCCTCTTCAACATTTGTTGTTTCTTGCCTTGTCAATTTTTGCCATTCTAACTGGTGTAGGGTGCTATCTCAATGTGGTTTTGATTTGAATTTCCCTGATGGCTAATGATGCTGAACATTTTTTATGTGTCTGTTAGCCATTTTTAAAATTTTTTTTTATTATATTATGTTAGTCACCCTACAGTACATCCCTGGTTTCTGATGTAAAGTTCGATGATTCATTAGTTGCGTATAACACCCAGTGCACCATGCAATACGTGCCCTCCTTACTACCCATCACCAGCCTATCCCATCCCCCCTCCCCCACCCCTCTGAAGCCCTCAGTTTGTTTCTCAGAGTCCATAGTCTCTCATGCTTCATTCCCCATTTTTATGTCTTCATTGGAAAAGTGTCTATTCATATCTTCTGCCCATTTTTTGATTCGATTATTTGTTTCTTGGGTATTGAGCTTGAGAAGTTCTTTATAGATCTTGGATACCAGCCTTTTATCTGTAGTGTCATTTGCAAGTATTTTCTCCCATTCCATGGGTTACCTCTTTGTTGACTGTTTCCTTGGCTGTGCAGAAGCTTTTTATCTTGATGAAGTCCCAAAAGTTCATTTTTGCTTTTGTTTCCCTTGCCTTTGGAGACGTGCCATAAAAGAAGTTGCTGTGGCTGATGTTGAAGAGGTTACCGCCTATGTTCTCCTCTATGATTTTGATGGATTCATATCTCACATTGAGGTCTTTCATCCATTTAGAGTTTATCTTTGTGTATGGTGTAAGAGAATGGTCGAGTTTCATTCTTCTGTATATAGGTGTCCAATTTTCCCAGCACCATTTATTGAAGAGACTGTCTTTTTTTCCATTAGCTGTTTTTCCCTTCTTTGTGGAAGATTAGTTGACCATAGAGTCGAGGATCCATTTCTGGAGTCTCTACTCTGTTCCATCGATCTATGTGTCTGCTTTGGTGCCAGTACCATGCTATCTTGGTGATCACAGCTTTGTAATATAGCTTGAAATCAGGCAACGTGATGCTCCCAGCTTTGTTTTTCTTTTTCAACATTTCCTTGGCAATTCAGGGTCTTTTCTGGTTCCACATGAATTTTAGGATTGTCTGTTCCAGCACTTTGAAAAATGGTGTTGGTATTTTGATCAGCATGGTGTTGAAAGTGTAGATTGCTCTGGGCAGCATAGACATTTTAACAATGTTTATTCTTCCTATCTATGAGCATGGAATATTTTCCCATCTTTTTGTGTCTTCTTCAATTTCTTTTATAGATGTTCTGTAGTTTCTACAGTATAGATCCTTTACCTCTTTGGTTAGGTTTATCCCAAGGTATCTTATGGTTTTTGGTGGTATTGTAAATGGAATCAATTCCCTAATTTCTCTTTCTACAGTCACATTGTTAGTGTTTGGATAAAGCAACTTATTTCTGTGCATTGATTTTGTATCCTGCCACATTACTGAATTGCTGTATCAGTTCTAGTCATTTGGGGGTGGAGTCTTTTGGGTTTTCCACATAAAGTATCATGTTATCTGTGAAGAGAGAGAGTTTGACTTTTTCTTTGCCAATCTGAATACCTTTTATTTCTTTTTGTTGTCTGATTGCTGTTGCTAGGACTTCTAGTTCTATGTTGAACAATAGTGGTGAGAGTGGGCATCCTTGTCGTGTTCCTGATCTTAAGGGAAAGGCTCTCAGCTTTTCCCCATTGAGAATGATATTTGCTGTGGGCATTTCATAGATGGTTTTTAATGAAATTGAGGAATGTACCCATTATCCCTACACTCTGAAGTGTTTTAATCAGGAAAAGATGCTGTTTTTTGTCAAATGCTTTTTCTCCATCAATTGAGAGAACCATATGATTCTTGTCTCTTATCTTATTAATGTGTTCTGTCACACTGATTGATTTGCAAATGTTGAACCACACTTGCATCCTGGGGATGAATCCCACCTGGTCGTGTTCTATAATCCTTTTAATGGACTGTTGGATCCTATTGGCTAGGGTCTTTTTGAGAATTTTGGCATCCATATTCATCAGGGATATTGGTCTGTAATTCTCCTTTTTGATAGGGTCTTTGTTGGTTTGGGGATCAAGGTAATGCTGGCTTCATAGAATGAGTTTGGATATTTTCCTTCTGTTTCTATTTTTTGAAACAGCTTTAAGAGAGTAGGTATTATTTCTTCTTTGAATGTTTGGTAGAATTCCCCAGGGAGTCGATCAGGCCCCGGAGTCTTGTTTTTTGGGAGGTTTTTGATCACTGCTTCAATCTCATTACTGGTTATTGGTCTATTTAGGTTGTCAGTTTCTTCCTGTTTCAGTCTTGGTAGTTTATACGTTTCCAGGAAAGTATCCATTTATTCCACGTTGCTTAAATTGTTGTCATATAGTTGTTGATAATAATTTCTCATAATTGTTTCTATTTCCTTGGTGTTAGTTGTGATCTCTCCCCTTTCATTCATAATTTTATCAATTTGGGTCCTTTTTTTTTTTTTTGTATAAGTCTAGCCAGTGGTTTATCGATCTTATTAATTCTTTCAAAGAACCAGCTTGTAGTTTCGTTGCTCTGCTCTACTGTATTTGTAGTTTCTAGTTCATTGATCTCTGCTCTTATCTTAATTAATTCTCTTCTTGTGCGTGGCTTAGGCCTCCTTTGTTGTTCCTTCTCCACTTGTTTAAGGTGTAAATATAGAGTCTGTATTCTAGATTTTTCTGTTCTTTTGAGTGAGGCGTGGACGGCTATGTATTTCCCCCTTAGGACTGCCTTTGCAGTATCCCATAGGTTTTGGACCGATGTATTTTCATTCTCATTGGTTTCCATAAATTGTTTAAGTTCTTTGATTTCGTGGTTGACCAAACATTCTTAAGCAGGATGGTATTTAGCTTCCAAGTGTTTGAATTTCTTCCAAATTTTTTCTTGTGATTGAGTTCTAGTTTCAAAACACTGTGGTCTGAGAATATGCAGGGAATAATCTCAGTCTTTTGGTATCGGTTGAGACCTGATTTGTGACCCAGTAGGTGGTCTATTCTGGAGAAAGTTCCATGTGCGTTTGAGAAGAATGAGTATTCCGTTGTTTTAGGGGGGAATGTTCTGTATATATCTATGAGGTCTATCTGGTCCAGTGTGTCATTCAAAGCTCTTGTTTCTTTGTTGATTTTCTGCTTAGATGATCTCTTTTGCTGTGAGTGGGGTGTTGAGGTCCCCTACTATTAACATTATTATCTATATGTCTCTTTATTTTTGTTAACAGTTGGCTTATGTAGTTGGCTGCTTCCATGTTGGGGGCATAGATAATTGTTAGATCCTCTTGTTGGATAGGCCCTTTAAGAATTATATAGTGTCCTTCTGTATCTCTAATTACAGTCTTTAGCTTAAAATCTAATTTGTGTGATATGAGAATTGCTACCCCAGCTTTTGTTTGAGGTCCGTTGGCATGAAAAATGGTTCTCCATCCCTTCACTTTCAGTCTGGATGTATCTTTAGGTTCAAAATGGGTCTCTTGTAGACAGCATATGGATGGGTCATGTCCTTTTATCCATTCTGCAACCCTGTGATGTTTTATGGGAGCATTTAGGACATTCACATTGAGAATGATTATTGAGAGATATGATTTTAATGTCATCATGTTGCCTGTGAAGTCCTTGCTTCTGTAGATTGGCTCTGTAAATTTCTGTTCTGTATCACTCTTGGGGTCTTTCTCCTTTTATAGAACCCCCCTTAATATTTCTTGCAGGGCTGGCTTCGTGGTCACATATTCTTTCGGTTTCTGCTGGTCTTAGAAGCTCCTTGTCTCTCCATCCATTCTGAATGACAGCCTTGCTGGATACAGTACCCTTGGCTGGTTGTTCTTCTCATTTAGTACTCTGAATATGTCTTGCCAGGTCTCTGTGGACAGGTCTGACATTATTCTGATGTTCCACCCTCTGTAAGAAATCTCTTCCCCCTCGCCGCTTTCAAGATTGTTTCCTTGGATCTAAGATTTGCAAATTGTACTATTGTATGTTGTGATGTCGGTCTGTTCTCATTGATCTTGGAATTGGTCCTCTCTTGGACACGATTGCTTGTTTCCTTCCCCAGATTAGGGAAGTTCTCAGATACGATTTGCTCAAATATATCTTTTAGACCTCTCTCTTTCTCCACCCCCTCGGGGATCCTAATAATTCTGATATTGGAACGTTTCATTGAGTCACTAATCTCTCAGTTTGATACCTTGAAATTTAATTTGTTCTTCCCATGCCACCTCATTTTCCTTCTTTTCTGTTGTCTTATCTTCTAACTCACTAATTCATTCTTCTGCCTTGTTTCTTCTGGCAGTCAGAGCATCCAGTTTAGACTGCATTTCATTCATAACATTTTTAAGTTCAGCCTGATTAGATCTCATTTCTGCTCTTAGAGATTCTATAAATTTGTTAATATTTTTCTCAAGCCTACATATCGCCTTCATAATTGTTACTCTGAAGTCCATTTCTGATGTCTTGGTTGTATCCATATCCATTAGTTCTGTGGCAGAGGCCACAGTCTCTGTTTCTTTCCTTTGTTGGGGGTTCCTCCTCTTTGTCATTCTGATGAGGTGTGGTTGCAGGGATGTATAGAGTCCAAATTATTGACCAGTTCCCAAGCAAGATGCACCTGTTTTTTAGGGATGTTAGGGATGTGGGCCTTTTTTTCTTCCAGCCTGCCATCTGGGGGAGGGGCCTGCTGCACTGTTACTGGGCCTGTTTGGGCAGAGTTGCCTTGCCCCCTATGGGGGGGATGGGCTCAGTGAAAACCAGTTTTGGGGGGCTTTTGTTCTCAGGTGGCTTTCCCTGGCAGCTTTCCATATCTCTTCTGAGGGTCAGAGCAGAAGTGACCATATCCAAACCTCTGTCTCAGAACAGAGATCACAGTCTGCTCTTCACTGAGCTCTCCAGGTCACACTACCTCCATTTCTTTCTGTGCTGCTAAAAAACTGCAGTGTCCTGGGTTTTGTGCCCCATAGCAGCACTCCCAGCCCTCGCTCCCAGGGCTGTGCATGTCTCTGCCTTTTGTGCTTCTAAAACTGCCAGCCGCCCCCGGTTCGCGCACCCCTGTAGCTCCAGGTTTCAGTCTGGGGGGCTGCCCTAAAGTCCTTTCCCCACCACTACCAGTTTACAAGTCTCTGCCCAGTCCCCAGCGCAGGAGGCTTTTGCCTTCCCGGGGCAAGAACATGGAGGCTCTCTCCCCCTTCTGTTTATCTTCTGATATCTGCCTGCAGAATCTCAGCTCTCTGCTTCATACCTCGAGACCAACCCCTGGAGATGTTCTGTTTGTAGAAATCCAGATAAATCTTCTTACATCTCAGGCTGATTTCTTGGGTATTCAGAATGGTCTGGTAGATATCCGGCTTGATTCAGGGGACTGGTTGAAATAGGGTCCCCTACTCCTCCACCATCTTTCCCCTCCCTTCGAGATGCCTATTAGATATCCAAGTGGAGGTGGTAAATATGTAGTTGGATATTTCATTTTGGAGCTCAAGGGAGATGTTGGATCTGGCCTGGAACCATGTAGTTGGGATTTGTGAGCCTGTAGATGGATTTAATGTCATGAGAAAAGATGAAATCACTTAGAAAGTAAATTTACCTAGAGTTCATAGATGGATGCAAAGTTGGGGAAGAGCTTCTTAACTTGGTGCTTAACCCCATACCCCATTCCCACACTATCACATTGTTATGGAAATATTATCATCTGGGCCCCATTGCTCCTGCAAGGAGAGAAAGCTGTACTTAGCTTAGCACCAGGGCAATGCCAGCTAGAGGCAGTGGGATACCACCTGAGTGCTGCTGCAACCTGACTGAGATGGAGAACCAATAATATATGCAGGCAAGCTGGTCCTCTTCTGAACTTTCTCTCCTCATCCTGCCTCCACCCTACTCCACAATTTAGGCATTTCCAACAGTAAATTGTATGGTCATCCTATATATGAAACACATAAAACAAAAGTGTACATACAATGAAAATAAAAAGATGGCAAATTATATATGAGACACATATAAGCTGAAGGAAAGATATTATAGCAATTTATGTCAGGTAAAATAGAATTTGAAGTGAAAACATCATAAAAGACAAATGGGTTACTATTTAATGGTAACAGGAAAAATGGATCAAGAAGATGTAAAGATCATGAGAACAGAACTATAAAGCTGTAAATGATAGAAACAGAGAAAAGACATTTCAAGAATTTTAATTGGTAATATTAACATACTTCTATTGTGAATTGATGGACAAGGATTCAAAAAAAAAAAAAACCCCTAGTGAATTGGAAGATTAAAATAACACTAGTAAGAGAGGTGATATAAAGTGGTAGCTAAAAGCATGGGTTCTGAGGACAGACAGCCTGGGTTCAAATACCATCTCTACTCTCTGCTGGTGTGACTTGCGGAAAATAATTTAACATTTCTTTGCCTTAGTTTTTTTTTCTTTTTAAAATGGAAATGATAAGACATTCCTCACACGGTTTTGGTGAGGAATGAATGAGTTATATTTAAGGTGTTTAGACAGTATCAGATACACATTAGTTATTATCATCAATAAATGTGTATTGATTTATACCCAAAAGAGATTAAACATTAGTTTTATATTGAGATGAAATTTTCATATAACACTATTAATTTTAGGTGTGTAAGAATTATATGTTATTTTGAGCACAAATGGAACATTCACAAAGTTTGAGCATGACACAAAAGAAATCTAAATAAATTTTAAAGAATAGGCATCATATAGGACATGATCTTAAGTGGGAGTGATAATAAATACACTATGTGTCAAAATGTGTGGATGACAGCAAAAGCAGAACTTGGGGAGATATATATGTGTGTGTATGTGCGTGTGTGTATTATGAACTTCCATGGATAAGGAATTGGAATCTTACTTCAGGGGTTGGGCTTGATGTTACCATATAGCACATTGCCACAACAGCATAGTTACTGAGCAATAGGGGTTATTTTCCCCTTGCTGGAATTCTCAAATCTGCTTTCCTAGACACAATTGCATAGTTTATCTTTGTGGTATGTTCTAATTCTGTGTAAGGAGAACACAGATTGTTGTTCTGTTGCCAACAATCCATATATGAATTGGCAAGGTGGGACTTTAGTTATTTATCATGTCTCTTTTGTTATAAGGTTAAGGAATAATATAAATATAAATTATATAATATAATATATAATATATGATAATATATAATATAATATACATTATAAAAATATAAATATAAATTTTACATTATGAAGATGAACTTTCCTGATATTGTTATCACACTCTTGCTTGCCACCATCTTTTACAAAATCTTTAACCACTGACCCTTGTCTCATTTGTCTGTTGGTGTATTAAGGTGGTTTTTTTTTTTTTTTGGTGCATTAAGTTTTAATTTGTGTGGAATCTGTGTAAAGGTAGCTGAGAGAGGATGAAGAAATGATGTATGTGCCGGTAAGGTTGGCTTTTACTAGAAATGTATTTCAAACTAGTGTCAAAGATAAAACAAAGCTAGACACTAAAGTTAGTGACAGATTTTAACCAGAAACATAGTTTTGCAGTAGGTAATAAAGTCCAGCATGAGCAGAACTCAACTTCACTTTGCTACAGAAATGATGGGGTGTTTTAAGGGAGAAGGAGGGAGGAGTGAGGGTAGATGGTGGAGGCTTGAGTTAAGGAAGTAGGAAATTACAAAAAGCAGGAAACTAGGGCTGGTCTTTGTGAAACATATCTGGGTTTGTTAACTGGTACTATAGGCTGGGAAACAGAGGCTCTATCTTCTGGTGTTGGCTGGCACTAACAGTACATTCCTCTGGCAACCTTGACTTTTCTCAAGCAGGCACTTTTAGGAGGGCTAGTATCATCCTAGGGATGTAGCCTTTAGGCTGTTAGATCCTGTGTTAATATTTGTTCAAGTCTTCTACTGTGTGTGTGTGCATGTGAGATAAACAAAATAATATGTGTTGAGAGTCTATATATTATTATCAAAGTGACCATAAGACAAAATAGATCAGGAAATGTTGTTCTAAAGGAGAAAACACAGAGGCCTAATAGATAAGCCACCTGCATTATTTCCCCCTCAAATCCTTTCTCCATACTGTCATTTTAGTAATCTTTCTAAACCTACGACCATGTCACCTCTTTTCTTAAAACCTGTTATCTGTACACTTAGACCATGAGAATGAGAAACTGCATTTTTCACCTTCAAATTGCCAATACCTAACACATAGTAGGTGTTCACTACATGTTTATTGCATAGAATTGATCTGGGATAAAAGTTTACCATTTGTTTATGCGAAAAGATTGCCATCCAAAACATAATGGCCATGGAGAAAAGAGGGGATACATGGGGTCATAAATCCTTAGAGGTCACATTTCCTTGGGGAAGGTTCCCTGTCTCCAAATTCATTTCCTTATAAGTATTTTTACTAAGTTTTCATTCTTATTCTGGAATTCTGATCTTCACAAAATCTTATTGCTTATCCGAAAGAGGTCATTAATTTTTTAATTTTTTTCAAAAGAGGTCATTAATTAATTTCTTTTAAATTTTGTTTATTTATTTGACAGAGAGAGCACAAGCAGGGGAGCAGTAGAGGGAGAGGGAGAAGCAGGCTCCCCACTGAGCAGGGCTCGATCCCAGCACCCTGAGATCATGACCTGAGCCCAAGGCAGCCACTTAACCAACTTAGCCACCCAGGCGCCCCAAAAGAGGTCATTTAAAGACTAAAATTGCTAAAGGAAAATGATGTCCTTAATAATTAAATTTGATTGAGTTTCAACAATCTTGTATTCTCCTCCTCTGCCTATGTCTTGTTTAGATTACTTAAGTGAAAATAAATAGACAGGTAGATGATGACGATTGATTGATTGATTGATAGGCCAACCAACAGACACACAGGGAGATTGTCCTGAAAATTTGTGCTATGAATAATCCTAAAGAGCAATTCATCCAGAAATTACTTATTTATGAATCATTGAATGATTTTTCTGGTTAAATGATTTCCTTTATCTAATTTTGTTTTTCTTCAGCTCATATTTACATTTCTTTGCATTCTCTAGCGCAAGAGAGAAGCAGCGTAGGTGGCCAATCAGTAGCAGAGGGGACTAGTTGACTCTCCAATCCACAAACTTCATTCAATGAAAGCAAATACTCATGGACCCTAATGAATAGCAGTGGGAATTGCATTGCTGGAATTCTAAAAATAAAAGTATCACAACGCTTCTTTAAAATGGGAGTAGTGGCAAAACAACACACCTAAGATACAAAACCCAGAGCGGAGCAGTATTTCCGTGGCATGTAACAAAATGCATTATTCTGACAGCCATGGTTTGATGAAGGGTCCAACTCTTTTTATTCAGTTTGGTGTTTTAAACATATATTAAAAAACATATTAAAAAAGAGCATTCTATCTACCTTTCTCTCTAAATTTCTTTGTAGTTTAAAGGCAGGTGGCCATACGAAGAAGGCTTATTTATTTATTTATTTATTTATTTATTTATTTATTGAGAGAGAGCAAGTGAGCATGAACAGGGGGAGGGGTCAAAGAGAGAGGGGGAGAGAGAGAATCTTAAGCAGGCTCTATGCCCAGCATGTAGCCTAATGTGGGGCTTGATCTCATGACCCTGAGATCATGACCTGAGCCAAAATCAAGAGTCAGACGCTTAACCACCTGAGCCACACAGGCACCCCAAGGCTTATTTTAAGAGCTGCTGTCTTTTAATGTAAGGGCTTATTAAAAATAGGCACAAATGTCAGAAAGGTAAGAGATGCTGGCGCTGGACATATGTATTAATGTTGAAGTCACTAGGAAAGTATCAGCTTCTCTCTGGCATGGATTTAGTGCAAACAACACATTTCTGGAGACTCAACAACTTGGGTAAATCCATAATAGATTAAAGAAAGGGAAAATAACATTTCCTCAATGTCCTATTAGCTACTTACCAGGAAAGAGCTCCTAAAAATAAGTCCTTTCCTTTTGCAAACAACTTTCCAGAAACACAATAACCCCAAAGGGTGTTGTTAAAACAGGTGAGCTCCAGGATGCCTGCTAGTAAAAGGGGACTCATTAGTATTTTAACCATATGCCAATGTGGAAGGGAGCAGAGCTATAGTGTATCCCAGGAATAATCATGGTCACATAGCTAACATTCACTGAGCATTGACCATGGACAAGAAGTCCTTTCCTAAATGCTTTATATGAACCAATGGTGAAGTTCAGGAAATATTTGTTGAATTGTGTAAGTATCATATTTAAGCATTTTTACCACCTGAAGGAACATAGATATGATCATTATAACAATATAGTAATAAAAATATTGCTATCAGGATGCTCCAGATCAGCCTACTGATTTTCAGAGAGATGCAGGTACTTGCCCAAGGTCAAGTAGCTTGTAAATGAATGATCTGTTTTAAATTTTACAACTCCATTAGATTGGGATTATTATCTCCCTTTTATATATGAAGGAACCAGGCTCAGAGAGATTAAGAAACTTGCTTAGTCACTCAGATAACAAGTGGGAGAGCTGAGATGTAATCTAGATGTGTCTGAGGCTAAAGATTATGTTTAAACCCTAGATTACAGATTACAGAATAATTTAGTAAATAAGCTATTGCCCACATGCCCACAATCTTTCCCCAAATTCTCTTTCAGTAGTCGCCATAGCAGTGGGCATCTCTTCTACCTTTACTGAAATTCCCACAATTTCTAGCTAGTTACAGAATGAATGAGGATATGTTATCTATAGAATGCCCCAGTTTAAATGCTTGAGTATTGTAATGGTTAATTTTATGTGTCAACTTGACTAGGCTAAAGTATGCCCAGATAGGTGGTAAAATGTTATTTCTAGGTATGTCTATAAAGGTGTTTCCAGAGGAGGTTAGCATTTGAATCAGTAGACTTAAGTAAAGATCATCACCCTCAGCAATGCAGATGGGCATCATCCCATCCATCCAGGGCCCAGGTAGGACAAAAAGGCAGAGGAAGGATGAATTTGCTCTTCTTGACCTGGGACATCCATCTTCTCCTGCCAGCAGACATCAGAACTCCTTGTTTTCAGGCCTTTGGAATTAGACTGAATTATACAGTTCTGAATTATACAACTGGCTTCCTGGTTCTTCAGTTTGTAGGTGGCAGATTGTGGGACCTCTTGGCCTTCATAACTGCAGAAGCCAATTCATATAATAAATAACATTATATGGTACATAATTATAGATTGGAGATATATGTGTGTGTGTACATGTATGTGTATATATATGTGTGTGTGTATATATAAATGTATGTATGTATATATGTGTGTGTGTATACACACACACACATACATATTTGCAATCTGTTGGTTCTGTTTCTCTGGAGAACCCTGACTAATGTAAGTATTACCTGGGAAAACACATCAGCCAAGCTATACTATCAGACTGGCTAGTTTTCACATTGTACCTGAAGGGATGATACATACAATGTTTGCATTTTGGGGTACAACATGGATCAAAAGGGATTAAATGTAGAGAGCACAAGTTAGAGTGCTACTGTGAAAAGAACTGATGACAATCTAAATTGGCGCAGTTTGGAATGGAAAGAATTCACAGGAGAAACATGATAAAAACTATGTGAAAAGCATTATAATGTAAGCATATATAATTCTGAGTTATCAGACTTCTCCATATGCTAAATTGAAGTATGCTTAATGACTGAGACAAAAAAAATCAAGGGTTTTTCCTTTTTTAAAAAAGTAATTTGCTTGTGCTACCCAAAGGTACTCAAAAGGCTAAATAAATAAAATCAAATGTGACCTTATCATAAAGTTATTTGCATCATTTATCTTAAAGATGGTCTCCATTGGGAGGAAAAAAAGACTGAATCCATAATATTTTAATCTATTGCTGTTGGTGTGCATAAGTCACACATTTCTATATCTAGTGTTTGCATATTGATTGTAGCTTGACCTTAACAATTTATCATTTAGTCTCGTACCATCACCCTCCATGATAGATGTTACAGCTAAGGGTCTAGCAGCAATTTCATTATAGACCCCACATTTCAGGGTTTCATAAATAAGCAGTCAAAATCTACTGCAGGCTATGAGATGCTTTAGTTTGCATATCCATATTATCATTTTAGTTCCATATTGTGGCTTCCATCTATCATTCATAGAATCATTTTTCATTTTCAGAGGCATTTCCTATAGGAATCCATTTTAATGACCATCAAGTGTGGAGGAAACTTACAACAAGAAGGGAAAGATATTAAATCCCATTCCTTTTCACCAGTATAAATAAATAAATTGAATGGATTAATGAATAATACAAATTCTACTCTGATATACATAAAGTTTACATGTGCTTATAGAATTAAACAAGCATATAAACTGACTTTTATTAATGGTCACACACAGTAAATGTATGCTTAATGAGTAAGTGACAAGTAGGTTAAATATTGTGGAAGGTATACATTTTAAGAATATGCCCATGTCCTCAATCAGCTTATCATCTAAGATGGGAGATAAGATATAGAAAAAATAATTCTGGAATGGGATTTAATACGTTTCCCTTCTCTTTGCATGTTAAATGTCAAATGAGTAGTACTACAAGAGTTTTGAGAAATAGAATACATTTGTTAGTGCTTATACAAATATTTAGATACCCAAATGGTTAGCCCAGAGAAGGGTAGGTTGGTCTCAGGCAATCTTTAAGTGCTTATTTGTTTCTTTTGTACTTTTAAGTACACTCCATACCCAACATGGAGCTTGAACTCATGACCCTGAGATCAAGAGTCACATGCTCTATCAACTGAGCCAGCCAAGTGCCCTGGTCTCAGGCAATCTTTAGAGTCTTCAGAGAAAGCATGGCCTTGCCTGCATGTTAATTTTACACTTCTAGCCTCCAGAATTGTGAGACAATAAATTTCTGTTGTTGTAAGCCATCCAGTTGTGATAATTTGATAGCACAACCCTAGGAAACTGGTACCATAGGTTTATTTATTTTTGGCAAATATACATTGTTCAGTGGATAAAGAATGTCTTAGAATACCTAACTTAATGGATCTTGTTGAATTATCTGAGGACCGGCCTAGGTTCTGGCTTCAATTGGGCAGACTGTTCTATTAGTATTACCAGTCATCCCCAATCCCTTCCCACTTAATAGAGTTGGTTGCTGAACAACATATACCTGGTAAAAAGTGCTGTATGCCTGCACTGAGTCCATTGTTAGGTAGTGTTGGGGAGGAAAATTTTTCCTCTACCCTTTAAGATTCTTTGATCTGGTTTAAGAATTAATTTGATGCGAGAGATTAATGGGGGGAAAAAGCAAAGTTTAATTATGTGTGCACGAATGCCCAATAATAAACTTGAGACCCAAATAAATGACCAAGGCAGGCAGTTTTTATACATTTTAGACGAAGAAACATAAATCTGTGAGGAACTGACACAACAGAGAAAACTTCTTTGGAAGCTTCATTTAGTAAGGAGTTCTTAACAGGATTTGGGCTGGGGTAGTAAATCAGTAAAAGTAACAAGATTGGTTTACACAGCTTTTTTGGCCCTGAATTCTCTGTCTCTGGTGATAAGGATATCTCTTAACCTCCTGGTACAGGGAGGGTAGTTTTCACATGGGAGATTTTATTTCCTGCTTTCAGTGGGACAAAAGAGGGTTAGAGTGTCCTTTTTGCACCAGCTGTTTAAGTAACTTTAATTCAAAATAATCAATATGCTATTGTGGCATATTTTGGGATGGCCTGCCCTGGGCCTCCACGGTAGAACAGGGGATAGATATGGTATCACAGGAAAAAAATACTGTATTCTGAGTCAGAGACAGAACATGCTGCCTGTTAAAAATGTGAACTGAGGTATGTCATGTATTATTTTGGCCATGTTTTCGTCATCTGTAAAACAAGAGTAATTTTTGATACACAAGATTGCTATGGGTAAAATGTGAAAGCACAGAGCATAATTCCTGACCCTGTGCACAGTTGGTAAATCTTCCTCTTACTCCCAGTAGGTCTCTCATTTCCTCCTCTTTGGTCTTCCTTTACACACGCCCACTCTTTCACAGTGGGAATACTGCATGGAATTTTTTTAAAGTAAGCTGTATGCCCAACGTGGGGCTTAAACTCACAACCTTGAGATCAAGAGTTGCATGCTCTACCAACTGAGCCAGCCAGGTGCCTCCTAAACACAGAATGTTTTAAAAAAGATTTTATTTACTTATTTGTCTGAGAGAGAGAGAGAGAGAGCACAAACAGAGCAGCAGGCAGAGGGAGAAGCAGTCTCCCTGGCGAGCAAGGAGCCTGATGTGGGACTTGATCCCAGAACCCTGGGATCATGATCCGAGCCGAAGGTAGATGCTTAACTGACTGAGCCACCCAGGTTCCCCCCTAAACACAGGATTTTAAAAAATGTAGTATTAATTCACTCAGTGACAATTATGGGGAGCTAAGATTTGTCAAAAAGCAGTACAATAAGTAAAACATCAAAAGGGCCATCATTTATGAAATATCATAATTTCAAGTATAATTTACTAAAACACAGCTGCTCCCCACCCTCAACCACCATATTTTAGGAAATGTCCTCCCAGAATGGATTCTAATAATATTAATTTGCAGTACCTAACATGTTTACTAGGTATCTGAAAAATACTATGTATGGCTTGAGTCAGAAATGGATTGCTTTCAAAATCAGAAAATGAGCCACAAATCTCTATTGAGTAGATAACTAGAAGTAATTAAAGAACATTTATAAGGCAATGTAAATACTATAGTTCACTGATATTTTAAATATAATGCAGAAGATTTGTTAGAAATATTTGGTGTACTTTTCATTATAGAAGTTTAAATCCCATTTTTAGAAATGTGCCTACCTTAGAATATTCTCTTCTGTCTTATTGTGATTTCCCACAACCACTCCCCACTTGGCATATATAAAAGGTAAATGATTGAAACAGAGGATTTTGAGCAAGGTATGAACTTATCCCAACAGGAGTAAAAATAAAGTAGACTCACTCTGCTTTCTTTGCTTCTGTGTCTATAACTATATGTCACAATTAACTTCTGGAAACTTTAGACATTGTGCAGACTCACTTTCTTGAATTCTTAGTGATGATAACAGACCTTATATCATTTTGGGGGGAAGGAGAGTAAAAGGTAAAAAACAGTTTGGAGTGTACTTTTTTCTATTTTATGTTTGTTTTGCCTGATGTATGGCACAAATTGATCTTATTGAATTTGTCATTTCTGAGGAATAACTTTGAGGACGTTCTCACTGATTATCTCCCAAAGATATGCATTAGGGAATCTGATAACCCTTATGCTGAAAAACACACAGAAACAGAGAAAACATCCTTTTAAAGGTATAGTGAGCTTGGAAAAAACTAAGTGCCATCCCTAGAGGCCAAAGGCAAGAAGGGACAATGGTTAGTATCTTTAAACAAGAAACTTAGGTTTTAATGGTCTCATATGGGCCCACATGAGTCTTTGACCTGGAATTTTGACTTCTGTGTAAGTGAAATAGAGGAATAGCAAAAATCCACTGGCAAAAGCACAGGGAGATGGCAAAGAAATTTGTCAGTCTCCTGAGCTTTGTGGGAGGGGGGAGCTTCCCTGAATATGTGTAACCAGGGGCTTACCCTCAGTGGCTTTTCAGGTTGAACTGACACTATGTGCAAAGCATAGAAACTCTCAGGATGAGATATTAATGTAAAAATTTTTACCAGCTGGTATGTGCAGAAGCAAACATAAGATCTCTTTGGAGAGACATGCTATGAACTCCTGAACATCACAACTGTCAAGCATAAAGCCAAGGATGAATTTGCAATCCAAATTTCCAAAAACGATGGAGAAACAATTCAATAAGAGAATCAAATGACATGAAAAAGAGCAGGATTATATTTCCAAGAATTTCAGACAATACAATACTTCACATAGAAGTCCATAAACTGGGAATGTTTTAAAAAATAAATATATCAATCTAAAATATGACAAAAGACTGAGATATTATTGGCACACCTGGCTGGCTCAGTCAATGCAACTCTTGATCTCGGGGTTTTGAGTTCGAGCCCCACATTGGGTACAGAGATTACTTACATAAATAGAAACTTAAAAAAAAAGAATGAGATATTATAAAAACAGAACTTCTGGAAATGAAAAATATAATTGTTACAACTAAATCTCAGTGGCTTTCCAAGGAAAATATCAAAAGAGAAACTTTTCACATGTGTGTCAACCTTTGTTTTATCAACATTTCTCCAAAGACACAAGGGATAAGTCCCAATCTCACACAGACTCCTCTGTTATGGAAAAAAAACCCTCATTTAATGAAACTAGCAAAACTTTAGAACCAAAAGTGAGCAAGGAGAGTATAATAAGGAAAATGATAGGACAACATTCTCATAAACATAGATGTAGTCATCATTAATAAAATGGTGGCAGAACAAATCCAGCAGTATTTTAAAATGACAAAGTTAGGTTTACCTCAGTAATGTAAAGATGGCCTTACACTTGAGAATCAATTAATCTGTCATGTTTGCCTATTTTTTTAATAATAATATTTTTTTATTATGTTAGTCATATGAACAGACACTTTTCCAGTGAAGACATACAAATGGCTAACAGACACATGAAAAAATGTTCAAAATCATTAGCCATCAGGGAAATTCAAATCAAAACCACACTAAGATACCACCTTGAGCCAGTTAGAATGGCAAAAATGGACAAGGCAAGAAACAACAAATGTTGGAGAGGATGTGGAGAAAGGGGATCCCTCCTACATTGTTGGTGGGAATGCAAGTTGGTACAGCCACTTTGGAAAACAGTATGGAGGTCCCTTAAAAAGTTAAAAATTGAGCTACCCTATGTTTGCCTATTAAAGGGGAAACTAATATGACCATCTTCATATATGCAGAAAAAAATGATAAAATTCAACATCCATTCTTTATTATAAAAGAAAAAAGAAACTTTAGCAAAGCAAGAATAGAAGAAATGTTTATTAGTCTGATAAAGGGTACCTATGAAAAATTCACAGAAAACATCGTATCTAATGGTGAAGTCATGAAAACTTCCATTTAAAATCTGGAATGAGAAATGTTTTCCCAACTCCACTACTTCTATTCAACACTGTGCTTAATATCTGAGTGCAGTAATGCAAGAAAAGAGAAGATGTAAGGATTAGAAAAATGCTACTCATTATTTGCATATGGTAATCATCTATGTACAGAATCCAAAATATATACAGATAGATTATTAGAGTCAATAATAATATATTATTAATGTTGGGATGCATGATAAACACACATAAAAGTTGTTTCTATCCTCCAGCTTGGTTACAAAATATAATAAAAATGGTACCAGTTATAAAAGCATCAACAATTATAAATTATCCAGGAATAAATCTCACCCAAAAATATGCAAGACCTTTGAGAAGAAAACTGTATAATTTCAGTGAAAAGGTATTAAAGGAATCTAAGTAAATGGAGAGAAACACCACATTCATGGATTGGAAGACTCTATGTTATAAAGATAGAAGTCATCCCCAAGTTGATTTATAAAGACAATAAAATTCCAGTCAAATTCCACACATTTTGTTGTGGAACTTGAGAAGCTAATTCCTAAAAATTTACTTGGGAAATCAATAGCCCTAGAATAGTCCTGAAGTTGCCACCAAGGTGTGGGAACGTGTTACCTTACCAGGTTTCAGGAATTTTTATGAAGCTACAGCAATTAAAACATCATGTGATATTGGCCGAGAAAGAGACAAACAGGTGAACGGTATAGAAAAGGAAGAATAGAGATGAATCAACATATTCAGAAACTTGAATTACCACAGAGATAGCATTGCAAATCACTTTGGAAAAGAAGGTTCTTCAATAAATGCTGATGGGGCAAATGCTTATTCATATAAAGAAACAAAAATCAGTTCTGGGTGAATTAAGGTTTTAAATGTGACTAGAAAAACATTATTAGAATGGGGTAGGAAACTCTCTTAATACATAGAAAGCACAAACTACAAAGAAAATGTTTTAGATTCAATCATATTAAGAGCCCTGTTCTTAGAAAGACCCATAAATACAAGTAAAAGACAAGACATAAAGCTAGGAGAAAAGCACTGCAACACCTGGCAACAAATTAGGACCCACAATAATGTGAAGAACACATTTAAAAAATGTACCAAAAAATGCACAAATAATCCATAGAAAAACATGCCAGATAATTCATAGGCACTTTACATAAGAGGCACAAATAGCAAATAAGTATCTGAAAAGATGTGTAGCTTCATGAGTAATTAGGAAAATGCACATTACAGTAATTAAACATCATTTTGTATCCTTAAGCTTATCAACAATATAAAAATCTAATATCAAATGTTAGGATGTGGAGTAACCCAAATTAGTCATTACTGCACACAGGACAGTAATTTGGTTCAAGAAGTTTGAAAGTTAACTTGGCATTATCTCAAAAAATTGAAGGTGCTCATCCCCCATAACCCAGCAAGTCCTCTTTCAAATTCTTATCCTGATCTCTTGTGCCAGTGTCCAAGGAGATGTATGTAAGGATTTTCATAATTTCATTGCTCATGATTGCAGAAATCTGGAACAACCCACGTATCTGTTAGTAGTAGAATAAATAGATTTATTGTCACAAAATTAAGTGTTAAATGATAATGAAAATTAATAAATTACAGCCATGAAACTACATGGTTTCTACTACAAAAAACCGTAAGAAAATAACTCTGAGTTAAGGGGGAAAAAAAAGAACACATTCAGCGTGTTTCCATTCATAAAACATTCAAAAACAGGTAAAAGTAATAATAATGTTTAAGGATACAAATGCATATAATAAAACTATATGAAGAAAAGCAAGGGACTGATAAATGCAAAATTCCTATTATTTGGATGGCTGAAGAGGTGGGAAGGGGAGGAGCTAGGAAATCACGAGAAGCATACACTAATATGTATTAGATTATTATGTCTCATATTCTACACATTTAATAAATATCTCTTTGTATCTACTCCTTAATTAGGAAAAATTAGCAACTAACAAAACCCAACTAAACAAACCAAGAACTAAAAACCCCCCACCAAACCAGAACATAACAGCACTCAGAGGTGTGTATCAGAATCAGCACTAGGGGATGCCAGAATGGGATGATTTTTCTCTTAGACTCCTCAGAGAGAAAGGGAAATTGGTGGCCTGCATAACTGAGAAAATCCAGGGTTGGTTGTGCGGACAGGGGCTGGCAGGGGGAAGGGGAATATAAGGAGGGAGCTCTGCAAGCTAATGCTAAGAAAGCCTAAGACCTACAAAAGCAATATTTTAATTATGAGCTCACTTTTCAGCATGAAATCTGTCCCTCAAACAAAAGTCAATGGAATGTATTTCTGTATTAGCAAAGGGCATATTGGAGTGGGGTTGGGGAATCAGGACAAAGGTGGAATATTAAATGATTATTTCATTGTTACATTTCAGAATGTTTTTTATTTTTTATTTTTACTTTTATTTAAATTCAATTAATTAACATACAGTGTATTATTAGTTTCAGAGGTAGAGGTCAGTGATTCATCAGTCTTATATAATACCCAGTGCTCATTACATCACGTGCCCTCCTTAATGTCCATCACCCAGTTACCCCATCCCCCCAACCCCCTCCTCTCCAGCAACCCTCAGTTTGTTTCCTATGATAGAGTCTCTTGCGGTGCCTGGGTGGCTCAGTAGGTTAAGCGTCTGTCTTTAGCTCAGGTCATGATCCCAGGGTCCTGGGATGGAGCCCACATCTGGCTCCCTGCTCAGTAGGGAGTCTGCTTCTCCCTCTCCCTCTGCCTGCTCTTCCCTCTGCTTGTGCTCTTTCCCTGTCTCTCTCTGTCAAACAAATAAATAAATAAACAAATTTTTAGAAAAAGAGTCTCTTATGGTTTGTTTCCCTCTCTGATTTTGTCTTGTTTTATTTTTTTCATCTATTCCCCTATGATCCTCAGTTTTGTTTCTTAAATTCCATGTATGAGTGAGATCATATAATAATTGTTTTTCTCTGATTGACTTATTTCTCTTGGCATACTATCCTCTAGTGCCATCCATGTCGTTGTTGCAAATGGCAAGATTTCATTTTTTTGCTGTCTGAGTAGTATTCCAATATATATAATATATACATATATATATTATATATCTTCTTTATCCATTCATCTGTCAATGGACATCTGGGCTCTTTCCATAGTTTGGCTATTGTGGACATCGCTGCTGTAAACATTGGGGCACAGGTACCCCTTCGTATCACTGTATTTGTATCCTTCAGGTAAATCCCTAGTAGTGCATTTGCTAGGTTGTAGGGTAGTTCTATTTTTAACTTACTGAGGAAGCTCCGTACTGTTTTCCAGAGTGTCCGCACCAGCTTGGATACCCACCAACAGTGTAAGGAAGTTCCCCTTTCTCCGCATCCTCGCCAACATCTGTTGTTTCCTGACTTGTTGATTTTAGCCATTCTGACCAGTGTAAGGCGGTATATATTGTGGTTTTGATTTGTATTTCCCTGATGCCGAGTGATGTGGAGCATTTTTTCATGTGTCTGTTGGCCACTGGGATGTCTTCTTTGGAGAAATGTCTCTTCATGTCTTCTGCCCATTTCTTGATTGGATTATTTGTTTTTTTGGGTGTTGAGTTTGATGAGTTCTTTATAGATCTCGGATACTAGCCCTTTATCTGATAAGACATTTGCAAATATCTTCTCCCATTCTGTCGGGTGTCTTCTGGTTTTGTGGACTGCTTCCTTGACTGTGCAGAAGCTCTTTAACTTCATGAAGTCCCAATAGTTCCTTTTTGCCTTTGTTTCCCTTGCCTTCGGAGACGTGTCTAGCAAGTAGGTGCTGTGGCCGAGGTCAAAGAGGTTGCTGCTTGTGTTCTCCTCTAGTATTTTGATGGATTCCTGTCTCGCGTTGAGGTCTTTCATCCATTTTGAGTTTATCTTTGTGTATGGTGTGAGGAAATGGTCTATTTTCATTCTTCTGCATGTGGCTGTCTAATTTTCCCAGCACTGTTTGTTGAAGAGACTTTTTCCATTGGATATTCTTTCCTGTTTTGTTGAAGATTAGTTGACCAGAGAGTTGAGGCAGAATGCTTTTATGATGCTGTAAATTGCATTATGTGTTCATGACCAACTTTCTCAGTGCATATTTATTTTTAGCTGAGGAGTAAAACAACTTTGACTAAATGGATATTGTTACTGACTGCTAGCCTTCACGCTAAGCTTGCTGCCCCAAATCCAATAGGAAAAGACTGGTTAACAGCTTCTTCACCATTTTATAGCTGGGTTAATGAAATCTTGATCTGGAATATTCCTAAGGTCCTTTATCATTCTGAGCCTCCATAACTCAGTGTTTAACAGTACTTAGTAGAAAATGGTCACTTTAACCTCAGTCCTTGCTTGGGAGAGGTGTTGCTTCTGAGATTGGTTCAGGAAGGATACACTTGATTTCTGTAGGCCACCTGGAGAATCTGGGCTCTGACATGACAAAAAGACAGGTACGTCATCCTAGACCATGCCCGACATAACACTGATACTGCAACCAGAGTTGAGCCTCTGAGATCTGGCCCAGAGAGAGGTCAGAATTATTACCCCTTCTAGAGGACAGCTTCAAACTATCAAACTTTAAGAATGTTTTGATTGTTACTGCACTGATCTGGTTGTCAGGAGATAGGCTTTCTAGTCTTTTCTCTGACTTTAACATAACATGGGCCTTTGGGCGTGTTATTTTCAGGACCTCAGTTTCTCCATCAGTAGCATGGAGGACTTGGATCAGGTGATCTCTGAAGGCTCCTCGGAGGTCAGACATACTAGGTTTGTGTGATTCCAGCTGATTTCATCTACTCTTATTATAGCACCTTTCTGAGGTATGTTCGTGAAGGACCCATCCCCAAGCCTATTAAATGAATGAACAAACCAAAAACCCCACAGGCATATTGAAGCTGTGGCTTTCAAAAGTCTAAGAAAAAGCATGTACTATAGATGTATAGCTGATTCTACCCCTCTACTGTGTCATTTATTGTTTTTCATAAACATTTTAGAATGAAATATTAAAAAGTTGGATGAACACGTTGTGACATTACAGCTTAAGAGTACTGATAGTAATAATTCTGTGATTGTTAAAATTAAGCTTCAGAGCAGTCTTTCTAGGATGAGGGCGCCTGGGTGGCTCAGTCAGTTAAGCATCTGCTTTCAGCTCAAGTCGTGATCCCAGGGTCCCGGGATCCAGTCCCGCATGCATCAGGCTCCCTGCTCAGTGGGGAGTCTGCTTCTCTCTTTCCCTCTGCCTGCTGCTCTGCCTACTTGTGTGTGCACTCTCTCTCTCTCTTTCTTTCTGTCAATAAATAAATAAAATCTTTAAAAAAAAAATTTCTAGGATGAGCTTTAAAAAAAGAAAAAACTATTGTTCTTCTGCCCCCTTGTGGAACGTTTGGTGTACTACAGGAATCCCTTGCAAAACAGGTTCACTCAGTCCTGAAGAGGTTAAAAGGTTTTCTCTGTAAGAGACCAAAGCTCATTCTCTACCCCCCCGCACCGGGCCCCAAAAGTCCATTCTGTATGTTTGCAGAATATTTTGTTATAATTTTTAATTTTATTACTCTAAAACAAATGTTTTTCTGCATAACTTTGAGAATTCTTTAGAGATTTCTAAAATTTTTTTCTAAGAGAGATCCAGTCTGAAAGATTGGCTATTATATATCCAAAATGTTTATACTCCCCCCTAACATAGGCTTATTTAGACTGTGTATAATTTAAGAATCAGTAGTCGAAAAACTGTTGACTATCATGTTTTTGAGGAAGTCAATACATTTTGATTTTAAAATATATGTTCATTAGAGAAAAATTTAAAAATACAGAAAAGTACAAAGAAGAAACACCAGTANNNACCAGTATTTTCAGTAACCACTACTGATTCTTTCAATTATTTTATTACATGTTATTTTCCTAAATACATTTATCATTGTTGTACATTGTAGGCAGTTAGTAAACAATTGCTGAATATACATTTTTTAATAAACTGTCCTTTGTAAACATCATTTTAGCTTCTTAAAATATTCATTCAAGTTAGTGTGTAGTTAATCACATCTCATTATATTTTTATGACACATGATATATCTTCAGAAGATATTTTCCAGAAGGTTTATACTATTTTATATCCCTACCAGTAGGGTATAAAGTTGTCTGAGTCACTGAACCCTCACCAAAATTGAATATTATTGTTTATGTTTTTATCAAATTGAAGGATGAAAATGTATCTCCCTTAAATTTCCATACTTGCATTCGTCTATATGTGTTTATATATACATACACACATATGCACGGGACCTGTATATACATAATATATAAAGAGAGAAAGGTGATGTGGTTGGCATTTTTTTTCATTTCTTTTTTTTATTGAAGTATAGTTGACATACAGTATTAGTTTTAGGTGTGCAACATAGTGATTCGACGTTTGTATGTATTGCAAAATGCTCACCATGGTAAGTGTACTTACCATCTGTCACTACAGAAAGTTATTACAATATTATTGGATATATTCCCTATGCTGTAGTTTTCATCCCCATGACTTATTTTATAACTGGAAGTTTGTATCTCTTAATGCTTTACCTACTGTGCACACCCCCTACCACCTTCCCCTCAAGCAATCATCAGTTTGTTCTCTGTATTTATGAGTCTGTTTGTTCATTTGCTTTGTTTTTTAGATTCCACATATGAATGAAATCATGGTATTTGTCTTTTTCTGTCTGACTTATTTGACTTAGCATAATACCCTCTAGATCCATCCATGTTGTTGCAAATGACCAGATTTCATTTTTTATGGCTAATTTTCCATTGTGTGTATATACCACATCTTTTTTATCCATTTATCTATCAGGGGACACTTGGTTTCTTCCATATGTTGGCTGTTTTAAATAATGCTGCAGTAAACATAGGAGTGAATATATCTCTTTGAATCGGTGATTCATTTTCTTTAGGATAACAAAATTGGTTTATTTTCATTTTTCCTTACAGTATTAACAAGTGATTAGTTACTCATCATGGATTTTTCCTTTTTAAAATCGTAACAAGTCCCTGAAAGAAGATTCACTGGAAGTATTTTCTTTTGCTGATGCTATTGCATCTAGTATTACTTTGTCTATTCTCTCATTTTTAATCCTTTAGCTTAGTTTTTTTAAGGTAGTTTTTTTTTGTTAGCTTACTATATTGTTATTTTTCTTTTAATAGCTATGTTTCACCCATTTGCAGTATTCTTTTTCTTCAGTTTTCTAGTTTTAAGCTTGCTAATTTTAATATTTCTTACTATTTCTTTTCTATTTTGAGTCTTTTTGTTTTCCTAATGGTTTTCTTAATTGTTTTCTCTTCCTCACCCTCTTACTCTGCAGGTTCTTCTTTCACTGCTAAATAACCAGTAATCCAGTAAAGATCATCATAAAATTAAAGAACAACAATTTGTTTTAAGGAAGATAGAAGTTTATTGAATATAGTGCGAGTGGTGGGCAGGACAGCAAAGGAGAGACTGTCTGCCAGGAGGCAGTGGTAGGGGGCTATAGTTAAGGGGAGGAGTGAGAAGGTATGGGAACATGTGGAATTTTCCTTTTTCTGGTACCTGTGCCCAGTTGTAAGTAGCCTTTGGTCAGCTATGGCCTGTGCCTATTTTGAGATGGATTGCCTAATGAACCTGTTTGCATTCAGCCCATTGGTCACTGTGGGCCCTTTTACCTTACTCAGGTTTCCATTGCTCAAGCCTTTTGCCTAAAAGCAGGCTCGACATTCCCCCGTGACAGATCGACAATGACAAATCTTAGGCATTTGGGTGGAAATCTCATCTTCAGTAGCTGCTTCGTGCTAGACGCGTGGGGTGGGTACTCTGTCCCTACCTAGACTTGTCGATCTATCAGGGTTTCTGTGCAGTTATAGACCAAAGCATGGTATTAGATTAACGTGCTGATAGGCAATTTGAGTGAAATGCCTTGCTGGCCGGGTCCATGAGATTTAGAGAGAGGAGATCCTCTGATGGTATGGGTTGGAATCCTTGTTGAATCATCATTCATATATGGAATTGTTGGATTCTAGAAGAGACAGATTGAACAAAGAGATTAAAGAGAGGAGGGCTGGTAATTAGGAGTATGAGTATTGAGGCCAGGGGTCCTAAGAAAGGAAGAAGCCAGGATAACCATGATCAGGTTTGTTTTCAGAAAAACCATCCTTGTGTTGCACTGTTCCAGGGGGAGGAGTCACTCAGATGTGTAGGAAGGTATTTTGCCTGTAGATCAAGATGGTGGCTGTATCCACAGGAACAAAGGAAAAAGGGGGACGGGTGAAAGAAGTAAGGTGGTAGAGAGTCAGCCAGTGTCAGGGAAGGGTCCCAACTTAGTCTCTAACGTGTGCAGATTCGCCCTGGGCTAGCTTCCACTGCTAACTGCCCCACACATTGGAAACGGAGACCTCACAGGGAATGGAGTGGGAGAGAAGGAGGGGCTCCAACCTGTTTGCCTCCAGACCACATCAGGGAGTGGCCCTGACCAGTGATCTTCAGTTGTCTGAGGATTACTAGGGTTAGACTGCCTAAGGGCTGGAAAGAGAAAGGAGAGGGAGGGAAGGATCCCTCCGAAGGGCAATAGGAGAAATAAATGAAATGATGACTAACATAATAAAAAATTATTATAAAAAATTAATTTAAAAAATTTGTAAGAATCCACACCCCACTGGTAAATTGTGGATGGGGTGGGAGTCAAGAAATATGTTATTTCTTTTGTATGATGTTTTTATAATTATATCATAACATACTATGAAGCTTAAAAATTGTGAAATAAGAATACACAGGTTATACGAACCTATCTGAAAGAAGCGTTATCATTTTCAGTGACTAGGTTATGGAAAAATCCAACAATAATTTTTCATGAGAAAAACAAAGATCTCAAAGCATTTTACAGTAAACATTAATTAGGCTAGGTTCTAATCCTTTGATTTTGTCTAGGAAACAGCATGATAAAATTTGCTATGCATTTAACCATTATGTGCCCAGTGAGAAGTACAAGCAAAGCAAAATTAACACTTCCAATTTTTAGGGTAGAAGAAGTAAGGAGTTGGGTCACCTGGCTGGCTCAGTCGGTTGAGCATCCAACTCTTGGTTTCAGCAACGGTTATGATCTCAGGGTTGTGAGATAGTGCCCTGCATGGGGCTCTGTGCTCAGTGGGGAGTCTGCTTGGGATTCTCTCCCTCTCCCTCTGTGCCTTTCCCCACTCATGTGCATGCGTTTTCTATCTCTCTTCCTCAAACAAAAAATAAATAAATCTTTAAAAAAAAAAGGAAATGAGGAATAATAAAAACAACTTGCTTAGGACCATCATAGTAATAATAAGTAATTCTGTAACTGAATCTTAGGATGGGTGACTCCTTAACCCTTATGCATACAGAATTTACTAGTTTAGCCAAAGGCAAATGTGTCCATTTTCTTCTCCATAACATTGAGGTATTATTTTTATTGCCTAGATATTAAAGCCACAAACAATTGAATGCAATTTTTTGAGTGAAGTTAAAAAATGTCTTTATATATATTGAATTTCCTTAGGTCTGTGGAGAAAATGCAATATTTTAAGTAGTCCAGTTAAATGTTTTTTACTCAAAATAGAAAGAATTTAATTACAAAGAAAAGGAGAAAGTTTTCCAAAGCTATGACGACTTCAGGCAGTTACAGCATCGTAATACAAATCCTTTGAAGGATGTGTTTAAGAATGCAACCTGACAGGTCCCTGGACTCATTTTTTTTTACTGTTCTATTTCTCAAAAAGGAAAAGATGCTAAGAAATAATACAGTGGGTTCTCCACAAAGCGTTTCAAATACCATATTTTGGCTCTGACATCATTAGACACAATACACGTATGCAAACTAAGTAAATACCAATGTAAACCCCAGACTTCTGTGAATTGTCACTTAAACTTTAGGGTTTGATATTCTAAAGCATATATTTTTTATTCTGGGATCTCAACCATGCCTTTATGACATTTTTGATACTGTGGCTGCTGCTGAGTCCTTTCTGTCGCCACGTTTCCTGTAAAGTAACTGGAAAAGTAGCAATCTGTGAAAAACTCCAGCCAGTGGAAGGAAGTCCTTCCATTTTGTGGGAGGACCCCTTTGCCTCCTGCCTTTTGAAAGGTCCTGGGAGACCCACCTGGCTCCATGTGCTCAAAGCCATCTAAGGGAGGTAGATGCTTGGCTTGTGAGATTCCTGTCTTCTGTGTTTACTTTTGCCTGAGAATATTTTCATATTTTCCCTGGTTGCTATGTAATTACTAGAATCATATATTTATCTAATTAAGGGTTCTGTGTACTTTTTCCGTAAGAAAGCAGATATCAGATATTTTAGGATATCTAAGCTATACAGTCTGTTGCAGCCATAGGCAATAAGTAAATGAATAGCTGTAGCTGTGTTCCAGTAAATCTTTATTTACAGAAACAAGCAGGTTAGAAAACAATGACTGAGGATGGAATTTAAATCATCTGTGATGTCTCCTTTTCCTATTCTTAATCTTTAGTGGGTTGAGATCAAGCAAAAAAAAAAAATAAATAGGGGCGCCTGGATGGCTCAGTCGTTAAGCGTCTGCTGTCAGCTCAGGGCATGATCCCGGCGTTCTGGGATCGAGCCCCACATCAGGCTCCTCCGCTGGGAGCCTGCCTCTTCCTCTCCCACTCCCCCTGCTTGTGTTCCCTCTCTCGCTGGCTGTCTCTATCTCTGTCGAATAAATAAATAAAATCTTTAAAAATAAATAAATAAATAGATTTTAAAAGGAATTAGAAGTGAAGCCTGGGGTTTATAAATTAGAGGCCACACTCACTGCCCTTTCCAGGACTCTGTTTACTAGTGTGATGCTCTGTGATCCAAATGCTGAACAACAAGTCCGTGTCTCCTATAGCTCTTCCTCATAACAATTTTATCTGCAGCTGTCACCCTTCTTCCGGTCTATGTACATCTCTTTGAGTTAAAGTACATGGTATACAAGGGAATCTTTCTTCACTAAAGAGTCTGTGTCATTTTTGTCTCTGCCAGATGACTTTTCACTTACTTATCTGGCTTTTGTGCCAGATGCTAATGGAATTTGGGCACATGACCATTTCCACATTAAACTTAGAGACATAAACTAATGCTTTTTGCATGTTTATTGCTTCTTTTTCCCTACAGTTTCCTCTCCACTGCAGTCCATAAATAATAAGGCATATTTCAGGAGGGTCTTTTCCCCACCACTTAATCCTTTCCCCCTTTAATGGCCCATAAATTTGACTACCATTTGCCTTGTTCTTTACTTTTATAAAGCAGTGTTCTCATTTTCAAAAATGTTTTGAATAATTTAAAAGTTGTTTTGAAAGTATAATACTTTCCAAGTGGCATCCAAAAAATTTGGATTGGTTTTATAACTTTTACCACTTATAGCTCTGGTGCCTCAGTTAACCTTCATTAATAGGTATTTTCGAGCATTTACTGTGGGCACAGCATTAAACAGTGTAACAAGCTAATATCTGTTGTCCAACTGAAACAAGTGGATAGAAATTTGAGACAAATATCGAAGGTACTTTTTCAGCTACTAAGAAAATCAGTTCAGCGTAGGATATTGTCCTTGATTACCTGCATACCACAGTCTGTTTTCTGCTCTACTTTGCTAATGGAGATTTCAGTTTAATGTTCTTACTAACAAATAGATGGTATATTCTGACAAAAACATCATCCAAACTAGTTATTTGGGTAGTGAAGATAGAAATACGAACTTTTTTGCTACAGCATGACACTAGTATTTCCTTAGCCCAGGATTGTACCTATGTGGAAAATTATTCATGTGGTTGAGATCACAGAGAATACATAATTTTATACTCTTGATTGTTTTTACTGTAAAGATTTTATTTATTTATTTATTTATTGTTTGTTTGTTTGTTTGTTTGTTTGTTTTGGGGGGGAGAGAGTGTGTGCACATGTACGTGGGAGCTTGGGGAAGCCGGAGGGAGGAGCTGAGGGGGAGGGAGAGGGAGAGAGAATCTCAAGGCGACTCCGTGCTGAGCTCTGAGCCAGAGGTGAGGCTTGATCTCACAACTCTGAAATCACAACCTGAGCGGAAACTAAGAGAGGCCGCTTAACCAACTGAGCCACCCAGGCACCCCTTGATTGTTTTTACTTTAACACTGTAAAATTACTTTCCCCATCTGATTATAAAATAATTTTGATTCATCTTTTTAATCATTGCCTGATATCTCAATGATAAATGAGATATCATTCTGCTATTTTTTAAAGTTTTGGGTTTGTGTAATTGTTTTTTAAAGTCTTAACTTTTTTATAGCAGTTTTACTTTCACAGCAAAATCGAGAGGAAAGGTACAGAGATTTCACATAACACCCTGTCCCTACACATGCATAGCCTCCCCCATTATAAAATCGTTCATCTGAGTGGTATATTGGTTACAGCTGATGACCCTGCATTGACACATCATTATCACCCAAAGTCCATAATTTGCATTTGGGTTTACTTTTGATGTTGAACATTCTATGGGTTTGGACGAATGTATAATGACAT
>NW_024423319.1:16109359-16187033 GCF_017311325.1 Ursus maritimus | reverse complement strand
TGTGGGAGGACCCCTTTGCCTCCTGCCTTTTGAAAGGTCCTGGGAGACCCACCTGGCTCCATGTGCTCAAAGCCATCTAAGGGAGGTAGATGCTTGGCTTGTGAGATTCCTGTCTTCTGTGTTTACTTTTGCCTGAGAATATTTTCATATTTTCCCTGGTTGCTATGTAATTACTAGAATCATATATTTATCTAATTAAGGGTTCTGTGTACTTTTTCCGTAAGAAAGCAGATATCAGATATTTTAGGATATCTAAGCTATACAGTCTGTTGCAGCCATAGGCAATAAGTAAATGAATAGCTGTAGCTGTGTTCCAGTAAATCTTTATTTACAGAAACAAGCAGGTTAGAAAACAATGACTGAGGATGGAATTTAAATCATCTGTGATGTCTCCTTTTCCTATTCTTAATCTTTAGTGGGTTGAGATCAAGCAAAAAAAAAAAATAAATAGGGGCGCCTGGATGGCTCAGTCGTTAAGCGTCTGCTGTCAGCTCAGGGCATGATCCCGGCGTTCTGGGATCGAGCCCCACATCAGGCTCCTCCGCTGGGAGCCTGCCTCTTCCTCTCCCACTCCCCCTGCTTGTGTTCCCTCTCTCGCTGGCTGTCTCTATCTCTGTCGAATAAATAAATAAAATCTTTAAAAATAAATAAATAAATAGATTTTAAAAGGAATTAGAAGTGAAGCCTGGGGTTTATAAATTAGAGGCCACACTCACTGCCCTTTCCAGGACTCTGTTTACTAGTGTGATGCTCTGTGATCCAAATGCTGAACAACAAGTCCGTGTCTCCTATAGCTCTTCCTCATAACAATTTTATCTGCAGCTGTCACCCTTCTTCCGGTCTATGTACATCTCTTTGAGTTAAAGTACATGGTATACAAGGGAATCTTTCTTCACTAAAGAGTCTGTGTCATTTTTGTCTCTGCCAGATGACTTTTCACTTACTTATCTGGCTTTTGTGCCAGATGCTAATGGAATTTGGGCACATGACCATTTCCACATTAAACTTAGAGACATAAACTAATGCTTTTTGCATGTTTATTGCTTCTTTTTCCCTACAGTTTCCTCTCCACTGCAGTCCATAAATAATAAGGCATATTTCAGGAGGGTCTTTTCCCCACCACTTAATCCTTTCCCCCTTTAATGGCCCATAAATTTGACTACCATTTGCCTTGTTCTTTACTTTTATAAAGCAGTGTTCTCATTTTCAAAAATGTTTTGAATAATTTAAAAGTTGTTTTGAAAGTATAATACTTTCCAAGTGGCATCCAAAAAATTTGGATTGGTTTTATAACTTTTACCACTTATAGCTCTGGTGCCTCAGTTAACCTTCATTAATAGGTATTTTCGAGCATTTACTGTGGGCACAGCATTAAACAGTGTAACAAGCTAATATCTGTTGTCCAACTGAAACAAGTGGATAGAAATTTGAGACAAATATCGAAGGTACTTTTTCAGCTACTAAGAAAATCAGTTCAGCGTAGGATATTGTCCTTGATTACCTGCATACCACAGTCTGTTTTCTGCTCTACTTTGCTAATGGAGATTTCAGTTTAATGTTCTTACTAACAAATAGATGGTATATTCTGACAAAAACATCATCCAAACTAGTTATTTGGGTAGTGAAGATAGAAATACGAACTTTTTTGCTACAGCATGACACTAGTATTTCCTTAGCCCAGGATTGTACCTATGTGGAAAATTATTCATGTGGTTGAGATCACAGAGAATACATAATTTTATACTCTTGATTGTTTTTACTGTAAAGATTTTATTTATTTATTTATTGTTTGTTTGTTTGTTTGTTTGTTTGTTTTGGGGGGGAGAGAGTGTGTGCACATGTACGTGGGAGCTTGGGGAAGCCGGAGGGAGGAGCTGAGGGGGAGGGAGAGGGAGAGAGAATCTCAAGGCGACTCCGTGCTGAGCTCTGAGCCAGAGGTGAGGCTTGATCTCACAACTCTGAAATCACAACCTGAGCGGAAACTAAGAGAGGCCGCTTAACCAACTGAGCCACCCAGGCACCCCTTGATTGTTTTTACTTTAACACTGTAAAATTACTTTCCCCATCTGATTATAAAATAATTTTGATTCATCTTTTTAATCATTGCCTGATATCTCAATGATAAATGAGATATCATTCTGCTATTTTTTAAAGTTTTGGGTTTGTGTAATTGTTTTTTAAAGTCTTAACTTTTTTATAGCAGTTTTACTTTCACAGCAAAATCGAGAGGAAAGGTACAGAGATTTCACATAACACCCTGTCCCTACACATGCATAGCCTCCCCCATTATAAAATCGTTCATCTGAGTGGTATATTGGTTACAGCTGATGACCCTGCATTGACACATCATTATCACCCAAAGTCCATAATTTGCATTTGGGTTTACTTTTGATGTTGAACATTCTATGGGTTTGGACGAATGTATAATGACATGTATCCATCATTATGGTGCAGAGTATTTTCACTGCCCTAAAAATCCTCTGTGTTCAGTCTGTTCATCCCTCCCTCCCAACCTTGTCAACCACTGATCCTTTTATTGCCTCCATAATTTTGCCTTTTCCAGAATGTCTTATAGTTGGAATAATAAAGTATTGTGTGTCTGTTTTCCACTGTGTAAATTATGATATAATAAAATATCTACCCATATCAAGATTTTCCCAAACTCATGATTATTTTCTTGAGCCAGATTTATATGCATACTGGATGAAAAGTATATTATTCCATATTTCATTTTAAAAATTGACTATCTTAGTAGGTATAAAGTAGAACCATGTACTGTTACTTTGATGAGAAAAATATGACTTTATTTTTTACATTTGTATTTCTTTGATTTCTACTAATATTGAACCTTTTTCCTCTAAACTTAGTAACAATTTGTTTTTCATCATTTGTGAATTCTCTGTGTTATGTCAATTGCTCAATTGTACCTAGAGGGTTTTAACATCTTTTTAAACATTCGCATTGAGTTTTTAGAATAAGTTGCTATATTTATTACATTTCTCAATTTATTGTTGGCCTTTTAACTTTTCTAGTTATAAGTTGAAATTCAGAAATTGTGAGATTTGTTTCAGTCATTTATATCAACATTATCTTGTGATTTCTTTCTATTATGAAACTGAGGAAGTCCCCCTGCCCATACTTGAAAAACTATTAATCTCTGTGTTCTAGAATTTTGTTAGCTTTACTTTTATTTTTCTAATCCAGCTGGAATTCATTTTGATGCATGAAGTAAGATAAATATATAAATTCATTTCCCTAAACTAAAAAATAGTACCAACATCATTTATCCTTTCCCCAGTGCTTTATGATATTGTTCATCATGTATTACATTTTATATATGGCAAGATCTTTTTCTGAATTATGTAGTAGAGAGCTCTCCAAACTTCTTTGATCACATGCCTACCAATACAAAGTATTTGTGCATGTTCCATTGATATATGTATATTAGTTCTATTATATACTTGTACTACTGTCGGCTCATATGTTAACATTTATATTAATTTATGTCTTGAAATCAAGTGGAAATATACTTTTTAATATATTTTAATCCCACCCCTGGTGAATTTTTTTTTTGGAACATTATACACTGCTTATCACATGATTTCTATTATTTTAGCTTGATAACATGCTTTAATTTCCCTTGTATCTAGTTTTTCCCTCAGGATTATTCTTTCTTCAAACATTTATTTGACATTCCCTTCTATGTAAGCATACGTATCATTTTGTAAAGTTTCCTGAAAAATCCCATTTGGACTATAACTGTAGTTTCATTCAACTTATATTTTTTGCTTTTACCACCTTTAGATAGTCTTCTAATTCTTATTGTATAACTTTTGTTATATTTATGTCTCTTGGTAGAATTTTGAAAACGACTGTAAAAAATGGTTTATGTTACTTCTAGGGACTGTATGTGTGCATTTGCTACTATGGGAATTTGATATTTTCTTTTCTTTCGAGTTATTTTTAACAGGTTATTGCATTTATAGAAGACTATATAATTTTACCATCCAGACCATTTCATTTATTTTTTTAAAGATTTATTTATTTATTTGAGACAGAGCATGACTTGGGGGAGGACCAGAGGGAGAGAATCTCAAGCAGACTCCCCACTGAGCATAGAGCCTAACACGAGACTCGATCCTAGGACTCATGAGATCACAAATTGAGCCAAAATCGTAAGTCGGACGCTTAACTGACTGAGCCACCCAGGCGCCCCCCAAACCATTTCATTTCTGAGACTGGAAGGGGGCACTATTGATTATAACACTGAGCAGCAGGCATAAATGGGACTGTCCTAGGGAAACGAAGCCATCTGTTAACTAGGAACCTAGAAAGCCTTCCACACTGAGAAACTTAAGTGTAAACAATTCTCAAAATAACTTTCTGTGAAGGGGAGGAATGAGAGAATGGTAGATGTAGGGCAACACAGAACCAAATAATGCTGTTTATTTTATTTTTTTAAAAGATTTTATTTATTTATTTGTTTGAGAGAGAGAGAGAAAGAGAGCATGCAGCAGGGAAGTGGAGGGGTAGGGAGAGAAGCAGACTCCTTGCTGAGCTCAGAGCCTGATGCAGGGCTCAGTATCACAACACTGAGATCATGACCTGAGCCAAAATCAAGAGTCGATTGCTTAACTTACTTCACCACCCAAGTGCCCCTAATGCTGTTTATTTTTAATTGAACCTGTTTAAATGTTGATAGGAGGACATCAGTAAAAATAGAGATGTTCAAATGATATTGGAAGGTTGAGCAATTAATGATGAAAAGTCTGTGAAGATGTCATGTGAGTAGGATTTTGGCCACAGGGGGAGTAAACTTTGCGCTTAGAAGGAAAAGAGGAAAGGTACCTTTGTATGCAAATAATTTTGCACGTGGAGGCTAGGTAACTGATGTTTTTCCACCACCTGTTAAAGCATATAGCACTGTATAATACTGAAAATACTCAAGAAACTTATTAAAACATCATATAGCACCTGTATTGGAAATGAGATTTAACATTTTTGTTTTTGTTTCAGTCACAATGTCAGTGAAAATCATCGCTCATTAAAAAAACCCTGCAATTGTATATGCATATTTTTGTAATCTCCACGTTATATTGTCACTTTACCTTTTTTTGCCTTTAACTTTTTGGCCCCCACAAGTGTTCCAAAAATACACCCCTAAGAGAAAGTTTACACATAAATAAGAGATGGTACACTTTGATTTTTATTTCATTTCTATCTCTTGTAAGCCCTCCCCAGTCCATTAATTCCATTACTTAAAACAGGTATGCATAGTTTTTGCTACATTAAGTTATATTATTTGTGCATTCTGTGTAGTACTTCTGTTTGGCAGTGTACGTTGTGTTTAGCATAGGATTTAGACACATCTGAGCACATTTGGAGGGCCTATCAGGCAAAACCTCCGGAGATCCATTCTTCATGAAGGGCTGTGGAGTCTTCTTGGAAGGAATTCATCCTAAGGCAAGATAGATTTCCAATACACAAATCATTTCAAGGACCTTGGGTCAGTGGACAATCTGAGTGATAAAAAATACACTGTATATTGGGGTGCCTGGGTGGCTCAGTCGTTAAGTGTCTGCCTTCGGCTTGGGGCGTGATCTCGGGGTCCTGGGATCGAGCCCTGCATCAGGCTCCCTGCTCCGCTGGGAGCCTGCTTCTTCCTCTCCCACTCCCCCTGCTTGTGTTCCCTCTCTTGCTGGCCGTCTCTTTCTGTCAAATAAATAAATAAATAAAATCTTTTTAAAAAATACACGGTACACAGCCTCATCCTTTCCAACTGGGGCTGGAAAATCCTATCATGTAGAGCCTCTACCACTTCCAACAGCCCACTTCTTTCTCCCAGATGCACTCATCCCTCACTCTAAACCTTGAACAGATTCCTATGCTTCAGGCCCTCTCTCTCTTCCCTGTCCTGTCCTTTCCTTTTTACCAGCCCAGCAGTTCCTGCCCTATGCCAACTCCTTCTAGAAGTGACAGGAGACGCTAAAAGCTTTATGCTAGTCATCACCCTCATTGCTTTAGAATTCAGTTATAGGCTGGTGATGGGTAGTAAGGAGGGCACGTATTGCATGGTGCACTGGGTGTTATACACAACTAATGAATCATTGAACTTTACATCAAAAACCAGGGATGTACTGTATGGTGACTAACATAATAGAAAATATTATTATAAAAAAATAAAATAAAATATTTTAAAAAATTAAAAAAAAAGAATTCAGTTAAGTTTACAAAAGGGACTACCACACTACATAGTTTCTAAACCAGGTTTTCCCCTAATGCCAGGCATTTGTTTACCATCTTCACGGTTTTACCCATACCTGTTGTATCACCTATAATATAATTTACTTAACATTTTCCTTTGAATCAACTCATGACTAACATCTCCACTTACCTTTATTTTGTTCTAGGCAGTAATACCATGAAATCAAAGTTTTGATGTGTTAGCTACAGTTTTAGAATATGTATAGCTATTGTATAAAATATATACAAAGATATATAACTATGAAAATGTAGCATAACAAACCCAGTGGAGATATTTGGTATGGACATGCTTTTCCTTTCAAATAAATTGGATGGTGTGGCAGCTGCCTATTTTATTTATTGATGGGGGCAAGGGTTTCTCTTTCCTTACTTGTTCTACCATCTACCTGAATTCATAAACGACTAGATTTGATAGAACATGTTTATGTTTTGAGGTAAGCCATTTTAAAGTCTTTCTTAACACTAACAAATAAGCATTCATTTTTCAAAAGATTTCTTTCTTTATTTTTAGAGAAAGAGAGAACACAAGTGTGAAGGGGGAGAGGCAGAGGGAAAGAACCTCTAACAGACTCCTGGCTGAGTGCAGAGCCAGATGTAGGGCTGATCTCAGGACCCTAAGATCATGACCAGCCCAAACCAAGAGTCCGACACTCAACTGACTGAGCCACCCAGGCACCCCACAGATAGGCATTCTTATAAAGAAAAGAGCAGTTAGCACCATCTTATTTTATCTAAAAGTCAAATGATAAGCTATGAAACAGTATCCCAGCAGGTATTTTTAAGGATTGTTTGCCAAGAATAATTTATTGATTCTGAAGCATTTAAAATAAAAGATCAGATATCAGATTTTTTAAGGTTTTAAAAATAAGCAAATTTTGTGTTTGGAGTTGAAAAGAGAAAGTGTTATTACAGAGTACATTTTCTTAGGCAACTGTAATAACAAGGATCAAGACATCCAAGGCTGAAAGAAAATTATTTGGCCATAAAAAGCCTTCAGCAAAATCCCTGCTGTTCCTCATAGTACAAACTTTTCCAGAGTGTCACCAAACATATGAAAGCCATTTCTAACCATTTTCTCTAAAATATTGAATCATACTAATAGAGATGTAGTATTAAAGTGTTTTAGCTATTGGAGTTTACATGGTAACCTTCCAATTTCAGGACGGAGATACATTGAGTTACCCTCTTTGCTAGGGAGGCAGCATGATATATCTCAGACTTAGTAACCATGTTGTCTTAAATCACTTCATCGTTGTTTACCTTAGTTTTCTTGGTTATAAAATGGGAACAATAGTGATTCTTCTCTGGGTTTTTTGTAACATAAATGATGGGATAAATATGCGACAGTTTTATAAAGTGCTATATACATCTATAAGTTTTAAATGCTCTGTTATTAGTATTGAGCCTTTCTCTGGATATGGTTATAACACTTGCAGATTTGGAAAAGTATTTGTCCCCATGCTTCTGATGAAGGCATTTGGAAATCTTATTTATTTTTTTTAAAGATTTTATTTATTTATTTGACAGAGATAGAGACAGCCAGCGAGAGAGGGAACACAAGCAGGAGGAGTGGGAGAGGAAGAAGCAAGCTCATAGCGGAGGAGCCTGATGTGGGGCTCGATCCCATAACACCAGGATCACGCCCTGAGCCGAAGGCAGACGCTTAACCATTGTGCCACCCAGGCACCCCAGGAAATCTTATTTTTTAGAAGGAATTATGGTCACATTGATAAGTTCCATTTTTTAACTTGGTTCTGATTTTCTTTTAATAAATTAAATTTTGTTTGCATTACTTTTGGCAGCGGTTTCATTCTTTGGATATCTGAGGTTGACTTCGGCACTTGGAAAGTGTGTTAAAGCTGCATAACTACCTCGGTTTAAAAAAAAGAAAAGACACCACAAACTGGTTATTTAAACAAGAGAGAAGACTTGTTTACCCATCATATACTTTCGTCTGCCATGTCATCAGCTCTATAAACATCAGAGACTTTTCCCAGGATTAGCTTTGCTAACTTTCCACAGCTATGCACTCAGACATATATTCACCAACTCTGACTGCTATCTAACTTTTGAAGATTGCTACTTTTGTTATAGTATAAAGCCTACATAATTTCATTCATTCAGTAAAAATTTCTTGCTCCCCTATCCTGGGGAGGGGCTGTGCTAGATTCAAAGGTGAATATAATGACATAATTGACTTCAGAAAGGTCAGGGTATAGTCATGGAGACGAAGTCATAAGCAATCATAGTGCATTGTGTTCAGGGAAATGAAAGTGAACCACACTGCTGCTATGGGGAAACAGAGGCCTAAGACTCAACTTAGGGGGGTACCTGGGTGGCTCAATTGGTTAAGCATCTGCCTTTGGCTCAGGTCATGATCCCAGAGTCCTGGGATTGAGCCCCGCATCTGGCTCCCTGCTTAGCGGGGAGCCTGCTTCTCCCTCTCCCTCTGCCCCTGCTCATGCTCTCTCTCACTCTCTCTCAAGTAAATAAATAAAACCTTCAATAAAAAAAAGACTCAACCTAGGCCTGTTAGGGAGGGCTTCCTAGATGCGTAAGATCTGAAGTTCGTCATTCACTCATTTAGCAATTGTGCATTGATAACCTACTATGAATGTGCCAAGCTTTGTTCTAGTTACTTGTGATATATGGTGAGCAAAATTGGGGATCTTTCTTGCTCTCTTAGCATTTACAGTCTATTAAAAGAGACAATCAGGGGCGCCTGGGTGGCACAGTGGTTAGGCACCTGCCTTCGGCTCAGGGCGTGATCCTGGCGTTCCGGGATCGAGCCCCACATCAGGCTTCTCCGCTGGGAGCCTGCTTCTTCCTCTCCCACTCCTCCTGCTTGTGTTCCCTCTCTCGCTGTCTGTCTCTATCTCTGTCAAATAAATAAATAAAATCTTTAAAAAAAAAAAAGAGACAATCAGATAATTGCTCAAGTAAATACAAAATTACAACCATGGTAATTGATATGGAGGAGAGGTACCTAGTACTAGGAGAGCTTGTAATAGGCATATTTGTTCTAGTTTCTGGTTAGGTTGGGAGAAAGATTCGCTCAGATGATAACTGATTGCTGAAGGATGAATAGGAATTGATTGGTTTGGGTTGGGCCATAGAATAATTCTAGGCAGAAGGAATAGCCTATTTAAGAGGGAATGTAGCACCCGGGGTCTTTAAGAAGCACCCAGTAAATAGCAACCCTTTTCACTGTTTAGGTTTTGAGTAAGTTCAGGGGGAAAAAAGAGGAGTAGGACATAAAGATGATACATGATGATCATAAAGATGATTCATGTTTCATCTTTTTTTTAAAAAGATTTTATTTATTTATTTGACAGAGATAGAGACAGCCAGTGAGAGAGGGAACACAGGCAGGGGGAGTGGGAGAGGAAGAAGCAGGCTCCCAGCGGAAGAGCCTGATGTGGGGCTCGATTCCAGAACTCCAGGATCACACCCTGAGCTGAAGGCAGATGCTTAACGACTGAGCCACCCAGGCGCCCCATGTTTCATCTTTATTAATGACAAAATTGTTATTGGAGAATGTCGCTTGGGCATGAAAGCCAAATTCACTTCCTATTATTGAATACCGGAATTAGTCCTATTTACCTGCCTAGTTACAAAAGATTACAGACTACTTATAGTCTCCACAGAAGGGAGAAGTCTTTTGTGAAATTTACAACATGAAGAACGAGAACATGATTTGAACGTTGTGCAGGGTGAGTGGAAAGACTATGTAGAAGGGAGAAATTAAAGATAAAAGTGGGGATGAATGATTAATGAAGGTTCTGGGAGAGGTGGGAAGGCAGGGACTAGAGTAGGATGAGGCATGTGAAGGGTCCAGGGAACAGAGTTTAAGGGTTTTGCAAGTATAAAGTTGGCATCACAAAAGTAAGCATTCCTTAAATATTGTCCTGGGTACCTGTCTTGCTTTATCCTAGTCTTGGTCCTGCTGAAGAGCATGGAATTGAAGGCACTGGAGAGGAAATGGCCATGAGAAAGAGCAGGGAGACTGGAGGAACGATGTGGGACTGGAGATGTCTGCAGATAATGGAATAGTGTACAGGAAGGGAAGGGAGAACACACTGGATGGTCTCATGCTTCTTGATGATGAACTAGAAACAAAGTCGACAGCTTAAAATGAGGATGGAGTTTGAGAGTTGTGAGTATTGAGTACACGCTGACAGAGGAGGACAATACTCACAAGCAGTACTGAGGGCCTTGTTAAGACTGAATATGTCTGCATCATTGTTTGATAATTTCCACTTGTGTGCAGCTGCCTGAGTTCCCGAGTGGCAGAGGCATGACATAGCACCAGTCCAGAGGAGAGGTTTTACAAGCTCAGTATGACAGTGGTTAGGAATAAACAGTGAAAGTGAGAGAGGAGTACGGGTGACAAACTATGGGAACCACGCACTGTATAGAGACATGCACAGTACAGATGTAGGGTGATCATTGTAAAAAAAAAAAAAAAGGTAAACTCAAGGGAGACAATAATGGTCTCAATGGTTAGAGCCAAAGAAGAGAGATGGTTAGAGTCAGGTTAGGTATGTGAGACCTGGGAAGAATACCAGTGATTTATTTGCATCCTTTTGGCAGATGAATCTAGTCCAGAGTGTTTCTGAGTGAGGCCCTAGATGCAGATGTCTGTGGATGTGTAGCAGTGCGTGTCAGTGCAGCTTAAAAGATGAAGGAACTAAGAGGCTCAGTGGCCTCATGGTAGGTCCACACAAACAGTGAATTGCCCTAGGATGGTGGATGGAATTGGATTACAAACATTCACAAGTCTGCACTGATTATTAGTGAGTGCCTTGGGATGAGGGCTTAGAAAATGGTAGTCAGTGGGGTTAGAGCATGGTTTAGTGAGGTGGCATGAATTTCAAAGAAGCAAAACTTGACTTTTTCTTTTAACATGAGTGTAAAACTATGTTGAGATGTGGAGTGTTGGATAATAAACAGGCTCTGAGAAAGCTTCAGAGGAATGGTGTCCTCTGAGGGAAGTCAGGTTTCATTTGACTTTAGTGACAAATTTGACTTAAAAGGGTTGTAGGAGTATACCATTGAGTGAGTTCATGATGGGCCCAGTGAAAAGATTGGGTTTTTTTGATGGGGGGGGGAATGTGTTCTTGTATTACTGAGAGAAGTACAGAGTGGTATGGAGAAAAGAGTAACAGGGACATATGTGGACTCAGGTATCACATTGACTTGGCTTCAACCCTAGCTCCAGCAGTTAAAAGCCCTGTAATTGTGAACAAGTTATTAACTCGAGTTCCTTGCTTGTAAAATGAAATTATATGCAGGTCGTGGATTATTATAAAGAGTAGTGAATTAATGCATGTTTGCTGCTTAGCACATAGTAAGTGCTAACTAAAAGTTAGTATGATGATGATGATGATCAATTACAGTAAGGAGATGACCAAAGATAATAGAGACATGAGATCTAGCGGCATTAGCTGACTTTAAGTTGGAATTTGAGACCTGGAGATGTTCACATCTGTGGTATAGTATGGGATACTGAGGCCAACATGTTGGAACATGGTGATGGGACATCAGTGGACATGCCAGAGCTGTCCATCCGGTTCATTGGCTTTTCTCCTGGTGTTGGGATGCCATAGCTCAGGCTTTCAGTAGTGGCAAGAGTGAAGTAGGAGTTGGAGGTGGGAAAGTAATGGGCAAAGTTAGGGTGGTTCTTCTACCCACTTCCTTCTACTTTGTTGCAGAGAGAAAAGTCCTATCTACATAAAGAGTGAGGGACTATGAAGGAAGGTGAATTAATTGCCACTTAAAATATATTCTGTTGTTATTCTGTGCTTACATAGAGTTGTTTTCCTCACAAGGATTCACTGCGGGTCTAAGCCCCACAAGGGAAGAACTTCTGGGAGCTAGCCCGTGTTGCTTCCATTTCAGCGGAGTAGTGCAAGCACCTAGTTCCATCGGGTCTTGGGAAATGGAATCCTTGAACTCCAAGAATGTTTTTTGAATAATCTCTATGTATTTGATAACCCTGCTAGATCCTAGAGTTATCAGGAAGTATATCTTACTTTTGTATCCTTCCCTGAAAATCCTGGGTTCTTGCAGAAATCTTATGATTGAGCTACAGTGTGCAATGGGGAATAGGAAGCATCAAATCTACTAGTTTCGAAAGATCCTCTCAGCTTAGAATTAGATCAAATAAGATAGAAAAATCTCTCTCCAGTGTAAGGTTTGAATATGTGAATTTAACTCCAAAATTCTTAGCTTTGTCTACCATCTCCCTCCTCTATCTTATATATACTTTTTAAATTATGGAAAATATATAAAAGTTGGAGAAAAGTATGGAGGAGAATATTATAGCTGATACTCTATATGTTTCCTTTGTACCAGGCGCTGTTCTGTGTGCTTTACAAGTATCAACTCATTTAATCCATAAACAATGCTATGAGATAGGCTATTAGTATTATTCTTACTTTGCAGATAAAAACAGTCTCCAAGAGCTTATGTAATTTATTCAGGATCACCCAACTAGTAGGCAGTCTTTCTCTTAACCACTTGCACTATACTGCTTTTCATGCATCATTGTTAACACTTACATATTTGCTTCAGATCTTTTTATTTAAAAAATTACAGAATACAATTTAAATCTCCTCATCAGGTACTCCTCCACAATCTCTCCTCTTCTGTCTTCCCAAAGGTAACAACTATCCTGAATTCAATGTTTATCAGTTACATGAATGTTTCTACAATTTAGTTAGATAGATAGATAGATAGATAGATAGATAGATAGATAGATAATACATAGAAGTTTTTTTTTTTTGCTAACTTTTTATAGTTTCTTTTTTACTCTTAACGGTTTTTGAGATGTAGTCTTGTTGATATATAGAGCTGGAATTTGTTCATTTTTATTATGTTAGAGAGTATATCAGTGAACATATACTGCATCTATTCTCTTATTTATGACCCTGTGGTAGATAGCATTCTTGTTCTCAGTTCTTACCCCTCCCTATATCCACAAATTTTCAATGTGATTTTTAAATTTCTTCCATTAGAGGCAGAATGTATTTTCCTGCCCAATTAGTGTTACTCTTGGCCATATGACTTGCATTGACCCAAGGAATGTTAGCAGACATGACACAAGAAGGGGCTTGAAATGTGTTTCTACATTTGAGCCTGCCCCCTTGCACTTCCGCCAACATCATGGCAGAAAAAAAGCCCCAGCTAGTCCACTTGTCCAAGATAAAAAAAGAGGCACATAGAGCAAATCTGTACCTAATTTGTGGCCTGGAACCAAAACCAGATCAGCCCAGCTGAGATCATTAGGACTTCCTTAGGCAGCCTGGATACAGCTGAGCAAGAATAAATGAGAATTGTTTTGAGCCCCTGAATTTGGGGGTAGTTATAGCTAACTGAGACAGATTTTATGTTTGTTTCCAATATTTTACTACTAAAAACAACTCGGCTTTAAATAATGTGCATGTTTCCTTGAATATATGTGTCGGTTTCTCTGAGGTACACATCTAGAAGTTGAATTGCTGCATTATAGAGTATACACATTTTCAACTTTCCTAGGCACAGTGCTAGTTTTCTCTGCAAAGTAATTGTAACTAATGAACCATGTTTTGTTTGTTTCTTCACCTCCTCACTAACAATTACTGTTTTCAGAATTTCATTTGTTTGCCATTCTGACAGGTATTGAATGATATCTCATTTTACTTTACATTTCTGTGATTACTAATGAGGTTTAACATATTTTTTGTATTTATTGACTATTTGGCTTTCATTGTGTGTGTGTATGTTCTCTCTTTGCCCATTTTTCTGTTTATTTTACAAGATTTTAAATGTTTCATTTTTTCATATTTATCTGCTCTTGCTCCATTTCTTCTGTTGTCAGTAATTTCTTTTTAAATCCAGGTAATTGCATTATTTATCTCTTTGAGCACCCTAAAGTACTTCTTTTTTTCTAAAAGATTTTATTTATTTATTTATTTGAGAGAGAGAGAGAGAACACGAGCACAAGCAGGGCAGGGAGCTCTGCAGGGAGCCTGATGCGGGGCTCAGTCCCAGGACCTGGAGATCATGGCCTGAGCCAAAGGCTGACACTTAACCGACTGGGCCACCTACGCGTCCCTAAAGTACTTCCTTTAATGTCTTTCTCTAATTCAATGATCAGTAGACCTTTTCTGTAAAAGGCTAGACATTAAATATTGTAGGATTTGTGGGCCAGACACTGACCACTACCGAACTCTGCCTAAGTAGTGTGAAGGCGGCCTGAGACCATATACACATGAATGGGCGTGGCTGTGTCCCAATTAAGACTTGATTTACAAAAATGGGCATTGAGCTGCATTTAGCATGAGGACCACGGGACTGAGTGTGCTCTACAACTAATTTCATCTGGAGTCAATTCCTATTCATGATTGATTTTGCGGACTGTTCTTAGTAATATAGATCTCTATGTGTTTTAGATTGTGGTTTTTCTTTAAGGGGAAGCTTTTTAAAAAAAATTTTTTTTTTAACAATTGCCTCCACCCAGTCGCAGAGGCCTCCAATTCAGTCCAAAGTCAGGTCATTTCTGTGAAATCTCACTCTGACAAAAGAGGTGATACTTCTTTCCTCTAGGCTATTTATTTGTATTATACATAATTGTGCCTTTGAATATATCGTACTCTGTGTTTCTGGCAGGGGAGGAATGTTGGGGAATGAGGTAAACACATTTTCTCTAGTATGTGTTTCATTCTTGGGAACAGGGCCTGTGTATTATTTCTGTATGCCTAGTGACTAGAAAAATATTTGCTGAATTTCTCGGTACATTTTCATTATGAATTTTAGAGGAATATAGATTTAAAGAAAACAATCAAATTGAATTAAAATATTTGATTCGAAAAAGTTTCTTATCTTTCAATATTATACACTGCTAACAGTGAAGTAGAGAAGCTGAAAAGATATTTGTAGACTCTTACTTTCTTACTACTTGATTAATAAGAATTGACCTGGAGTGAGTTCTTACTATAGTGAGTATTCTGACAGACTCATTTAAAGAAGGTTAATACAGACAAGACTCTTCTTTTAGTATGTATAGTAACAATGATTGTGATTAATTGTATGTACATTTTATTTAAACGTAATTTGAATCTATTTACTTGAGAATGCTTGTACACAGAAAAAAACATTAAAGTGAATAGAAAGAAGTCTCAGAGGAGTTTCAAATTAAGTGATTAACACTGAGGACATAACTGAGAGACTGTCGAAGGGATTATTTCAAAGAAATGTCTTTCAAATGAATGTCTTATTATATAGTAATTAATTTTATTTTTCTGACCTAAAAAGTCATTGAACACTTGCTTATATGTAGTTAATTATCAATTTGCTTAATTTTTATTCTTTTTTAATGCCAACATTACATAGCGGACCTTGCCTATTTTTAAGTGATTTTCACAGCATAATTTCTCTTTAAAGATATGCCACTTTTTCTTTCCATGTATCTGTTACTATATTTTAAGTTAAATGCTGCACCATTATTTTACATCAATGTGATCACAAGTTGGAGACTGTGCAAAATTTTCAGAAACCTTTTTACCGAAGAGTTTTAAATTGTCACCATTCTGGAGTTTAGGATTTCTCCTTATTTTGTCATTTTCCATTGAGGCTGGCCTGTGTTTATAGTAGCTGACACATATAAGTTATGCATGTGATCTATATGTATCTCTGACCAAAGGGTAAAAACAGAGTATCCAGTGTGCATTCCCACCCCTGAATAATCCCCATAAAATTATTTCAGAGAAAAAGGCCAACTCATTGTTGTAGTCACTTTGACTCCAGGGGGCAGTATAAAATAAGAAATAATAAGGCCTTACCTACTCACAGTTTGTATTTAAGGTAATTATCAAAGCCAGAGGGAAATGATGGATTTTATGAAGCCAACCAGAATTTCACTGTATAAGTTATATCCTTCTGAGATGGCTCTTTAAATGTGGGAGCCAGAGTGTCCATTTGAATTCTCATGGGGAGGCTAATAACTGCTTTCCTGCCATGTTTCAGTGTTCTCATCTGCAATCCTTTTACGATTTTAACACAGACAATATGGTTCCTCTAAAGGACTTGTTAAAAATTCCCTATAGTTCAAATGTACCTTTCCTTATGTGCACACATGCATGCATGACTAGGCAGGTTCCCACATACACATATCACATAGACAGCCAGAGATAAGAAGCTGTTAGCATGCCATTATGGAATATGCTTAAGCAGGTGACATAATGAAATGGTGGTGACAAAAGCTATTCATTAAGTATCTGTTTAATGGCAGGCTCTGTGCTAGGACCTTTATATATTAAATCTCATTTAACCTTATAACAAAATCTCATTTTTACGGATAAGGAAATGGAATCTTAGTAATTTACCCAAATACTGCCAGCTAGCAAATGGCTAATGGGGATTCAAAAACATATGTTCTTTTTATTATGGTAACCTATATGCCTATACCCTAGCATATATTTTTTGCAAGAAGAAATAAGTACCATTTAGAAACAGATTTTATGATCCCATTCTGTATGTCTGTTTTAGTGCCACGGCAGTTATTTCAAAAGACTCTCAATTTTTGTTTGGGAAGAACAATTTTACCACTTCAATATTTAGTCTGCACTTGCTAAAAATCACATCCCCAGACTAGTGAATTTTAAAAGGCTACCTTGCTCAATTCCTAAAGCAATTCTGGCCCCATAGCAGAGGATCTTTTGTTCAGTACATAGGTTCTGGTTGCACAGGCTAGACTTAGTTGAGTCATCATATTAGAAAAACATGTAAAGAGCATTTTTGGCTCAAGACCAAGGAATTAATGTTTGGCTATTACTATCCTATGATCAGTTCATTATACATCCTGCCCTATATACTTCACAGAGCTGTGCTGAGGACATCTGAGAGGTTAAGTGCTTGAGTTCTTTTTATTAAAAAAAAATAGCAAACAAACTGAGATCCACCTTCATTTTAACCTTCACATTACCAAAGATCACATACAATGGCAATATGAGCAGAATGGATTAAATTAGGATGAAGATTGATAAATGATGATTGTAAATTCCTGAAGAACATGTGGGTTAAGCTATAAGGTAACCAGTGTTGATAAATACTGTAAAATACTTATTAGTGCCTAGAATGATAGATTGTTACATGTGATATAGACCATGAAGTTCACTTTCGCAAATTCCCTCCTTTTCCAGATGTGGAAATTGACCCAGGAACAAGCTTTAAATTGCTGATATGTGTGCAATGTGTAGCAAACCCATAAAAGAGTAAACATCGTTATGACATCATTCCGTAAGAGTTCAGGTATTTATAATTCCCATTCAACAAGAAATGCTGAAACCTTGAAGAAGATATGGCTCCCTTCTTTGCTCTTGCAATTTTTCTCAGACTCTTCACCCAGGTACTGCTTAGCATCCTTTTAGATCCACACTTCGGGGTCTCACTGGCTATCCTGGAATGATGTCTTTCTTGTATAGGATCTTAATTACTAATTGCAGAGGAGTCTATGTCTCTTTTGCATCTGGAATTGTTTAAAGTTCAGATTTTTAAATAACAACTCTTCCTCAATTGATTCTAAAGAAGGCTGTTTTCCTCTAAATTGGATCTGCAAGATGACTTCTCATTACCCAGGAAATGGCTTATTTCTCTGTTTGTACGGGTCTGCAGATTTCTGCTTCTCTGAACCTCTCCCTCTACAGCTAGTGATTTCCCTTCTGAGACAGTTGTTGCGAGAGTGGGGTATGGTTATATTCCCTTCATTTTTGTGGGTAGCCTAACATCTAGATTGGTATCTGATTTACAAAAGTATCTTCCAGTGGAAAGAGGCGTACACACTATATTACTTTATACAAATACAATTCCATGTCCTCTGGCGATAGCAGGCCTGAAATTTACTCTTACAACCATTTCATTTCTAGTTTGCCTAATAAACATTAGGATTTTGGCCATTCATAACTATTAAGTTTATTTTTAGTATCAGCTAAATAAAAGCATTCAGAAGGGAACTCCTGTGTCTTCTCACCACTTAATCACCCAGACAACTTGTTTGTATACACATAGTCTCCGCCTTTTAAGTACAATAGAAAAAACATCATTCCTATTAAAGGTATTCTTCTCCACTTACAGCCTGTATCCCATCCCTTTTTGCACGTTCGAGAGTGGTAGACCCTCAATCAACTCCTCTCTCTCCTGCATCATCAGTAGAAACTGGATTCTCTGCTGGATTGTTCTCAGTGGCAAATAAATATGCTTTAACATCTCCCATTTTAAAATTAAACTTTTTCTTCATCCCTTGCTTCTAAGTTCTGTCTTTCCGTCACATCAAAATTTGCATGTTTGTATTCACCTCCATATTCACCATTATCTCTTTTAGCTTCCACACGTTTAGGCTTGTGTCCCTTCCACTCCACTAAAAGTGCTCTGGTCCAGATCGTCAACAACTTCCATGGTGCCAAGTGCAGTGATTAATGCTTAGTTATTCCACAGATCTGGCCAAGCCCACTATAAAACTCATCTCCTCTTGCTTTCTGTGACATCACATTCTCCTCATTGACCACTGTTTCTTGGTCTCCTTTATGTGCTCTTCTTCCTCTTTCCGAGGTTTACAGTTTGGAGTGTCTTAGGCTTTATCCTTGGCCCTTTTCTCCTCTTTACTACGCTCACTTTTCAGTTTTACGATTGCATTCTATCTATATTACTATGATTTGCTGATTTATATTTTCAACTTAAATTCTTCCTAAGTTCCACACTTATATTCTCAGTTGCCTCATGCCATCTCCACTTGGAGAGCCTTCTTTTTTTTTATAATAATATTTTTTTAAATTATGTTATTTTTTTTTAAAGATTTTATTTATTTATTTGACAGAGAGAGACAGCCAGCGAGAGAGGGAACACAAGCAGGGGAGTGGGAGAGGAAGAAGCAGGCTCCTAGCGGAGGAGCCCGATGTGGGACTCGATCCCAGAACACCGGGATCACGCCCTGAGCCGAAGGCACACGCTTAACGACTGCGCCACCCAGGCGCCCCTTAATTATATTATGTTAGTCACCATACAGTACATCCCTGGTTTTTGATGTAAAGTTCGATGATTCATTAGTTGTGTATAACACCCAGTGCACCATGCAATACGTGCCCTCCTTACTACCCATCACCGGCCTATCCCATTCCCCCACCCCCTCCCCTCTGAAGCCCTCAGTTTGTTTCTCAGAGTCCATAGTCTCTCATGGTTCATTCCCCCTTCTGATTACGCCCCCTTTCTTTATCTTTCTTCTCCTACCGATCTACCTAGTTAAATTTACCATGGCCAAAAGGAAAGTTTGGATCTTTAGTCTAAACTAGAAGCAATGGGAAAACTAAACATTTAAATTAATAAAGCTGTTAGAAAAATAACCACAGTTGACTTCACTCTTTTCTTGGTGGACATTGATGCCCATTGTCTCTTTTTCTCCTTCGTTTAGTCTATTTCACTGCTCACGGACGCTTGTAGTAGTGGATAGCGAGGGGGAAGGAGAGTATCCAAATTGATTCAAGCCACGTGATGAGATAATGAAAAATTTCATTGCTAACAAATTCATACAATTATAGAATATTGATTAACAGACTCATACATGGAATGTTGGAACCAAAAGGTCCCTTACAGATCACCTAGTACAATCTCATTTTACTGATGGGAAAATTGAGGCCTTGAAAAGAGAAAGCAGCTTTTTCAAGGTCACATTTTCCTGAGTCATGCATAAGTGAAACATGAAACCAGTACGTCTAGAAGCTGCCTTTGTTCTCTACTTGCAGAAAGCCATAAAGAAAGATTTCATTTTTCCTGGCCTATGTGATCGCTTGGGTTCTTCTAGTTTTGACATTTGTTCATTATCCGATTGGACTTCAATTGCAACCTGTCATGTTCTATATTTTTAAATTGCTTTTATAGTATTTTAGATGACACTAGTACTTAGGGTTCAATTAGCAATAGACATTACTAATTTAATGGATAATGAGTTTCTATTTAGTTTGCATATTCTTTTGGTTTGTTCCTACTGAAGCTTTTTTCAGTTTTCCTGTGTTATCAAGGCTTGACCAAAGGAAAAAAGCTTTAAATACCATTAGAGGCAGATCCAGGTTTTATGGGGCTGAAGTTAATACAACTGGGGTATCAAAATACAAAATGAAGGGTGAGAAAGAATATTTTATAGGGCCAATATAAGTGAGAGGCCCTGAAGCTTAAGCTCCATTAACTTCACTGTAACCCACCCCTGAATGCCAGAACAAATAAATTAGCTAGGTAATTCAATATTTTTCATTGCACAGGGAAGAGAAGGGATGAAAGGAAGCTAATATTGTCTAAGTACCTACTGTGTGACAGGCATTACGCTAGGCACTTTACACATAATGTATTAACCCTCACACAACTAGGAGACTGATAATATATATAGGCTGTGTTACATAAATTGGACATGTCTAATAAATGTCAAAAACAGGGTTTGAACCTAGGTCTTTATGATTCCAAAACCTGTATACCATACCCTTATATAAGAACAGCTATTATCACAAAGCTCCTTTAATCACATTAAAAAATAGAAATATGATCAACTATAGATATTGGCAACAAGGGCTTCCATTCATAAAGGATAAGAAAAGTACTCAAATAATGATAATTCAAGACTGATATTTTATTTGCCATGACAAAGGTTTCAAGATAGAACTGTAACTATCTTGCCAATGGTCGGAAGATTCTAAGAAATATAAAGATGAAACAGCTTTTTTTTTTTTTTGAATGCTGGGTTTTTTTTTTAAAAGATTTTATTTATTTATTTATTTGTCAGAAAGAGATAGAGCGCACAAGCAGGGGGAGCAGCAGGCAGACGGAGAAGCAGGCTCCCCGCTGAGCAGGGTGCCCGATGTGGGACTTGATCCCAGGACCCTGGAATCATGACCTGAGCCAAAGGCAGACGTAACCATATTCTCTCAGTCCCCCATCCTGTCCTTTATCAACATCTTTAGCAGATTCTATTAATTTGTGGCCATATACATTTATTCAGATTTTGTTCAATTTAGTGTTAACAGTCCAGAAGCTGTTCCCACCTTCTGCTCCAAGTGCAAACCGGAGCCATGACCCTGGCTGGGTGGTAGGGAGTGGTGTGGGGGCTTGTGTCAACTGGTTCTGAGATGCATTTTACCTCATTCCTTTTCCCAAACCAATTCTTTTGCTGTTGGGGAAAGGGAAAGGGGGATAGTGGACACAGAGCTGTTCTTGCATAATTTATGGTTCATCTTTTGTGGCTGGGGATCCATTTGTCCAGTTTGGTAGCCCCTGCTGCTGTGTGGCCTTCTTACATGTGAAGTGTGTGGCTTTCTTTAGGTACTGTTCAGCTTCATCCTGGCTCCTTTCATCACCGAAGGTTCCCTCAGAAAGGACCAGTTGTGTCTTTTTTCAGTTCCCTAGATAGAGAGATATCTTACTTCCTCTAGATAGTCCTACAACTTCTACCCTTTGTGCTAAGGTTCTCTTCTAAGTCCTCCCAGGTCCATGACTGAGAGGGTGTCTCTCATATTCTTCCAAGGCATACCTTGATATACCCTCTTTTGGCCCTGCTGTGGTAGGCAACTCCAGCAGGGCTCCTACATTTAGAAATGTCTGTACCAAAAAAGGATATGTTTCTATAATTTCTTATGCTTCCCAAGAACACTTGCACCATTCTCCTGTCTCATGGCATTATCAGGATGAGATTGCAGGCTCATCCAGGAAGTGAGAGGCATCTCATCTTCTTGAAAGCACCCCTGGTTTCTCTGATTTTCTTCAAGCTGTCCCTTGGCCTGACTTGGCCTTTGCTAATGACAGATAGCACACCATCCACTCTCCCATAGGGAAAGGAAGTAATTTCCCATAAGAAACACTGTACAACTCATAAAGCTAGTGATTCTACCCTTTATATGGACCAGGGGAGGAGTGAAGTACCTGCTACCAATTATTACCTAGTCAGTTAGAAATGTGGGGTTCCTAATAGTTCATATCCAGTTTGGGTTTTAGTTACTAACATTCTGTTTAGGGATTATTTGGACTAGTAGAAAGAGTTCATATTCACTTTTTGATAAGAGAAAGCTGCCTAGCATGTCTGATAATTGGAATAGGTCCAGGGTTTCTAGAATTTGGAGAAATAATGATAAACCTATTGTGATTAAATCTAGATAATGGAAAAATGAATGAAGTATCATTAGTTTGTTTATGCATCTGTACATATGGATGCCATAGCATAATGGGTAAGAGTTTTGGTTCTGGGATTCAAAAGACCCAGATGCATGTGTCAACCTAGGAACATTCGTTAGCACTAAGTTTATATTCAGAATAAATTTTGTCAGGTTTTTTTAAGGCCCATTTCCTCATTGGCATTTAAATTAGCTACATAGGCCATAGAGTGTGCTATAGACGGAATGTGTTCTCACAAAATTCATATGTTGAAACCCAATCTCCAGTGTGATGATATTTGGAGGTGAGGCCTTTGACAAGTAATTAGGTCATGAGGGGGGGGACCCTCATGAATGAGATTAATGCCTTTATAAAAGAGGCCCTAGAGAGCTCCCTTGCCCCTTCTGCCATTTGAGGATACAACAAGGACTCTCACCAGACACTGAATCTGTTGGCACCTTGATCTTGACTTTCCAGCCTTCAGACCTGTGAGAAATAAATTTGTGCTGTTTATAAGCCACCCAATCTATGGTATTCTGTGACAGCAAGCCAAACAGACTATACAGATTATAATCACTAATATGTTGAAAATATTACGTCAGTGGTTCTCCACCATGGCAGCACATTAAAATTATCTAGGAAGTTTAAAAAAAGTACTCATGGGGTGCCAGGGTGGCTCAGTCAGTTAAGCATCTGACTCTTGATTTTGGCTCAGGTCATAATCTCAGGGTCATGAAATCAAGCCCCGTTCAAGCTCCACACTGGGCGTGGAGCCTGCTTAAGATTCTGTCTCTCCCTCCCCCTGTGACCCTATCCCCTCACACGCATGCGCTCACATGTCCGCATGCTCTCTCTTTCTCTCTCTCCTGGAAAAAAAATACTCATGCCAGGGCCCCACCCCAAAATGATGAAGTCAGAATATCTGGAGATGTGACCTAGGCTTTGTTTGTAATGTGCAGCCAAATTTATAAGCCCACTAGATTAGATGCAGATGTAGTGAAAAGAGGGGCCATATGTACCCCAATGTTCATAGCAGCAATGTCTACAATAGCCAAACTGTGGAAGAAGCCGAGATGCTTTTCAACAGATGAATGGATAAAGAAGATGTGGTCCATATATACAATGGAATATTAGCCATCAGAAAGAATGATTACCCACCATTTGCATCAACATGGATAGAACTGGAGGAGATTGTGCTAGGTGAAATAAGTCAAGCAGAGAAAGATAATTATCCTATGGTTTCACTTATTTGTGGAGCATAAGGAATAGCAGGGAGGACATTAGGAGAAGGGAGGGGAAATGAAGGGGGGAAAAGAGAGGGGGAGATGAACCATGAGAGACTATGGAGTCTGGGAAACAAACTTAGGGTTTTGGGGGGGGTGGGAGGATGGGCTAGCCTGGTGATGGATATTAAGGAGGGCACGTATTGCAATGAGCACTTGGGTATTATGTGCAAAAAATGAATCATGGAACACTACATCAAAAACTAAGGATGTACTGTATGGTGACTAACATAAAATAATAAAAAATAGATTAGATGAACACGTTTGTAATATTGTGTTCTTTGCAACAGAGAGAGCCTCTATGATAAGGTTACAGTGTTGCACAGCTCTGAGGAGCACAATTCACACTTTAGTCTATGTGATGGCACGTACTGGAGTTGTGCAATGCACAGCCTGTGTGACAATAGTGATAATCCTGATGAAAACTCTCTAGAAAATTACAAAGAAGTAAAACATCAGAATATTTAAACACCCATTCAGGTCCAATGGTTTTCTTTATTATGGGTATCTACTATAAGAATTTGCCTATGGAAGAAGGGGTGCCTGGGTGGCTCAGTCATTTAGGCATCCAACTTTTGATTTTGGCTCAGGTCACGATCTCAGGGTTGTGGGATCAAGCCCTGCATCGGGCTCCGCATTTAGCGGGGAGTCTGCTTGAGGATTCTCTCTCTCTCCTTCTCCCTCCACCCTCCCCTCTCAAATAAATAAGTAAATCTTTTTTTAAAAAAGAATTTGCCTGTGGATGCCATAGCATGGTAGTTAAAATGTTTGGTTCTGGAGAATAAAACAAATGATACAAGAAAATGTATTTGAGCTAGGGAATGAGCTGAATCTTTTGGTTGACAGCTCACCGAGTTTAAGGTTGGATTGATGAGAAATACACATACTTTAGCATTTTCTGCTAATATTCCTCTACTCCAGGGGTCAGTAAACATTTTCTTTTTTTTTTTTTGATGCAAAAAGGTGGTTTTATTTATTTTTTAATTTAAATTCAGTTAATTAACATATAGTGTACTATTAGTTTCAGAGGTAGAGTTCAGTGATTCATCAGTTGCATATAAAGTAAAAATTTTCTGTAAAAGATCAGAGAGTAAATGTGGCTTGGTAGTCCACAAAAGTTGTCAGTCACGTATTCTTTATTTTTGATAGCCCTTTAAAATACTGAAAGCCACTCATAGCTACAGGCTACAAAAATAGGATGTGTGGGCTGTAGTTTGCTGAACTCTGCAAGGATAAGGAGAAACTCTTAGAAACATTAATGCAGAAAGAATAAATTACCTAGAAGGGAAAAAATAATCAGATTGGAATTGGATTTCTCATTTGTAACACTGAAACTAGAAAGCTCTTGAAAAGCATCTACAGACTACTAATCAAAAAGCACCACAACAAGTAACACTCTTAGATCAAAGCAAAAGGATTCTTTGCCACAAACCTTGATCTTTAAAGGGAACGTGATAACCTTCCTCTGGGTATGACCGTCCCCATAGGGCAATGAGTATAATGAGTAAAGGGGCCATTCCCAACTGGAGCCAGTGTTCTAGGATGACTCCTAGAACTGGCCCTCCTTGTGCCACCACTTTCTGGTACAGAACTGGAATCAAGGGATTTTTTGGGAACTTGTCCTTTCAGGCCATTATAATGGTATGCTTATCAAGGTAGGATACTAGAACATGTCTAATGATTTATTAGTTTGGTTTATAGCTTTTAAATATTTAAATATGTGGTACATGGATGTCTGCTTTTATTCTTTCTCTGGGCCCCACAAATGTTAGAAGGCTTGACCATAACCCAGAATCATACTGTAACCACGATATCAATGATATGTCAAAGATATAATAAAACAAAGATGTGGAAATATATGAGAATTTAGAGATTATATCATCCATGAACCTCATATGAGTAAAATACTTGAATAAAAATAGTAACAACCAAACACTAAAGGAACCAGAAAAGAAACCTCAAGATAGGAAAGAAGAAGAGTAAAAACCATAGTGAACAAGGTTTTAGAAAAACAAATGGAAAAGGTTAGAAAGGTTGGAGTATATGCCTTAAAGGGCAAAATAAGGGCTCTAGATATAGGATATAATGTAAGGAAAATTTGAGTTAACGGTTGACCTATTTTTTTTCCTAAGTGTTTACTAAGTTCAAGTTAGTTAACATGTAGTGTAGTGCTGGTTTCAGGAGTATAATTTAATGATTCATCACTTACATATAATACCCAGCACTCATCACAAGTGCCCTCCTTAATGCCTGCCACCCATCTAACTTCTAAAGTATTTTAACCTGGAAACAAGGAAAGGCCAAACAAATGTGTTTTTGCAGTTGTAGTGGTGGTATTGCTGTAGGAATAGATACAACAAAAGAGGATACAAATATTCTAAAGACCTCAGGTTATCGAAGAGGAACAATTGGGGAGGACATAACACATCTTGGGAGAGGATATAGTGCTGTTTGGTATGGGAAATATGGGAGTGGTTTCAACAACCATGAGTACCTCACATGATAGACTATCATACAGTTATTAAAAAAGAAGCAATCAGATTTATACCAGTTGACTTGGAAGGGATTTCCATGAGTACCGGTGTTTGGAAAAAGGCCAATGCAGTAAGGTATATAAGAAATTATTTCACTGTTATAAAATAAGTAATCAAAGGGTGAAACCTCTCCTATATGTGTTTATTACATGTGTGAAATTACATGAGCCCCCAAAATGTAGAACAATACCTACACATAAAGTCGTTAATACAGGTTAACTGGGGTGTGGTGGATATTGGAAGGGAGAAAGAGAGGGGAATCTTAGAGTCAAGTAAAAAAAGAAATGACAGGGCTGCTCCCCTTCTCTTAAAATAGTATTCCATTCATAAGAAAGTATGGGAAATGCTAGATTGCACTAAATTAAATAGGTCTCTTTATTGCAGGCCTTTTCAGAAACTCCGATATGTTAAATATACACTGTGGATTTTTAAGAGAAGGATACATTATATAGAATACATTCTTTTTTTTATTTTAATGTTTTTTTATTATATTATGTTAGTCACCATAGAGTACATTCTTGTGGTACACCTTAAAAGAGTATTTTGCAGGACATTTTGGGAAATGCTGTTTTAGTCATTTTTAATGTAAATATATCGATATTGTCCTCTGGTAGATATATTATTATAATTTTCTGGTTCTGTGTCTGTATTAAATACATAATTGAAATATCATGTCACATTGCTTACCATTATTTAGCACCCCCAAATTGTTTGGAAATGATTATGTAGGCATTTCACATTCTTCTCATGTGTATTCTATTGATTTGGAGAATGCTAGATATTGCCATTTTGATAAGGTTTCTGTCAAATATTCCTTGTACATTCTTGTGCTAGTTGGTTTTTGAGATATAAGTTTATCTTTTCCTTCCTCCATACCACCACCTCCTACAGTTTTCAAGGGTCACCATGACTCTATATTAAACAGACTATACTTTTTCAGACACTGAACGACGCTTTTCCTTTTCTCAGCTCAAGCTTGTACAAGCTGACAGTTTAATCCAGATACTGTGTAATCCTTTGAATTCAAAGCTTGGACACTGTTGGAAGAAAGAAATACATGTTTTCTATCATCTCAGTCAAAAGACAGAATTGAAAAAGAAAATGTTTAACTATAAGTATTTTCAGTCTTTTGCTGAATACTGTCAGGTTAGGAAAGGTGCACAAGTATTTTGATAACTGACTTAGATGTTTTCAAGGACTCAGAAGATAGGATTGAGAGATTGTACATTTAATAGGCATTGATTGACATAGTTTTACCGGCTAGCTAGTAGTGACAGTTTTTGTGAGCAATGATTTCATTTTTACAGTATTTCAGACTTTGCAAAGCTGCAAATAATGTGGAATCATAGAATCTCAAGAAACAACTGTTTCCTGAGAAACAGGATGAGCTAGAGTATGCTGCAGTAACAAATGGCCCCCAGATCTCAATGACTTAAAGCAACAAAGTTCATGCCTCACTCATACTATAAACCCTCCATGGGTTGGCTCAGGGCTCTGTTCCTGCATTGTCCTCCCTCTACAATCCAGGCTGTTGAAACAACCACCATATGGAATGTTGCCAAATGTAGCAAAGGGAAAAAGTGAGTTTAAAGGCTCTTGAAGCTTCCATTCTGCCCAGCAGTGAAGTGTGTCACTTTTGCTTCACAGCACAGGCTAAAACAAGTCACATGGCCACATCTAACTTCTTTTTTAAAAAATTTTTATTTACTTATTTTAGAGAGAGAGTGCGCATAGGGGGAGGGGCAGAGGGAGAGGAGAGAAAGAATGTTAAACCGACTCCATGCTGAGCATGGGCCCGATGTGGGGCTCAGTCTCACCATCCTGAGATCATGACCCTGAGATCACAACACTGAGATTGCGACACTGAGATCATGTCCTGAGCCAAAACCAAGAGTTGGACACTTAACTGACTGAGCCACTCAGGTGTCCTGGCTACACCTAACTTCTAATGGGTGGAGAAGTGCAATTGTCCTATGCCCAGATGATAGCCATAATCTTGTGAGGGACCCTAAAACTTACTTACCACATGGACCTTTGAAAGGCCATCTAATCTAAACCTGAACAAAATCTTATTCTTGCAATGGTTAGTATATATACTCATACACATTCTCTGAAATCATATACTCCCAAAGATACATTATATCTGTATTTTTACTCTCAGTATTATAATTCTTTATCTATGAGCAGGGTCCTAAATTTGAGTATCTAGCCTGACATATGATTGTAGTATTTGTTTGGGCTGAACACTCTTCAGGTTCTTACTAGGATTTTTGTGTGTGTGATTTTCTGAATTAAATATGTATTAGAGAATATTTTTTAATACAAATGGTACTTAATGTAGAAGGGAATGAGGAAGACCTACTTTTCAAATATCTTATGCATATTTTTAATGATATTCCAGGAGCTCTGGTAATGACCAAATATTTGAGGGTGGGGAGGTTGAGTGAAATAAAGGGTAAGGAGAGGATAATTGGAACATGTTTCAAGTCTTTATAAATCAGAATTTGTGTATGTGAAGGATGATTTGATTCAAGATGAATTTAGTTCTATTTTATTTTTGTTGCATTAGACTGCAGCATTAAATGTTTACTTAGTTTTATGTTTGTAAATCACATTAGTAATATTAAAAAATAAACATTTTAAATAGTACCATGCTCAGATATGAAAATGAGTGAACACCTTTTTTAAATTAAAGAATAATTGACATACAATATTGTATTAGTTTCAGATGTACAACATAGTGATTTTATATTTCTATACATTATGAAATGCTCACCACGGTAAGCCTAGTTACCATCTGTTGCTATACAGTTATTACAAAATTATTGACTATATTCCCTATGCTGTACATAATATCCCCATGACTTGTTTATTACTGGAGAATTGTACCTCTTAATCACCTTCATCTATTTCATCCATCTGCTAACCCGCCCTCCTGTTGACAATCATGCTTGTTCTATGAGTGTGTTTGTTTTGTTTTGTTTGTTCATTTTATATTTTAGAGTCCACACATAAGTGATATCATATGGTATTTGTCTGTGTCTGTCTGACCTATTTCACTTAGCATAGTATCCTGTAGGTCTGTCTGTGTTGTCACAGATCGCAAGATCTCATTCTTTTTAATGGCTGAGTAATATTCCAGTGTGCGTATGTGTATATACGCCACATCTTCTTTATTCATTCATCGGTTGATGGACGCTTAGGTTGCTTCCATATCTTGGCTATTGTAAATAATGCTGCAGTGAGCGTCTTTCATGAACCAATTTTATGTTGTTAAAAGAAGAAAGGTAGACTAAAAAATATGTTAAGAGTACAGCCTTTTAAAGTCTCATAATTTAAAGCTTAATTTTTCTCAAGATATATTTTTGGAGAATCTCAAACATTGCTACTAGGGCAGTTAGGGAATAATTTTCCTTTGGGAAAGTCATATGGGCTAGATAAGATTGCATTGAGCCAGAGATCAGTTTTTCAGTATTTTCAAGGTTTTTTTTCTTTAGAAAATATATGGTAATTTCTTTCCAAGACACTATTAACAGTTAAAATGCTCACTCACTTCCAGGCACCTCAGTCACCTTGGATTGGAAAATGAAAACAATGATATTTATTTTTTTAAAAAAATTTATTTATTTATTTATTTATTTATTTATTTATTTATTTATTTAAGAGAGAGATAGAGAGAGAGAAGCACAACCCCAAGATCATGACCTGAGCTGAAATCAAAAGTCAGATGCTTAACTGACTGAGCCACCCAGGAACACTGGTAGAAAGAGAATCTTAAGCAGGCTCCACACCCAGTGAAGAGCCTGATGCAGGGCTCGATCTCATGACCCTGAGATCACAAGTTGAGCCGAAATCAAGAGGTGGACACTTAACCCACTGAGCCACCCAGGTGCCCCCAAAATGACTTTAATTAAACAAAGATAGACATCTGCAATATGGGAGCATTTTTAAAGCTAAAGAGAATTTGAAGTTATTTTTGGTTTGGGGTTAGTTTTTTTTTTTTTTTTTTTTGACAGTAATAGGAAAAAGCCACTACCAGCCACTTTGTAAATTTTTGATACCCATTACAAAGAAGCTACCAAAGCTGCTAGAGGTAGAAAAATGATGCTTAATGTGGGGTATGTGATTTTTTAAGTCCAAATTTGAACCTCTTCCATTTCAGCTCCTTGCTTCTAGATAGTAGATTGTATCCAGTTCATACCACCTATTGATGTGGATAAGGAATAGGATATTTGCTCTGTTTCTGTATCCTGAAGCTCCTTGCCCTGCGTGATCCTAAGCTGATCTTGGTCCTGTATGTCCTTGAATGTCTTACCCAGCTTCTCTCATGGTCATTTTGAGACATTTCTGGTTTTGTCTTTTGTGGATATAAATCACCAAATTCTGTGCACACCTATTTTGTTTAGAACACGATGCCTAATACTTACATCATCTCAAAATAAGCTTATTTTATTTTATGTAAAAATCATTCTAACAGAATATTTGTCTCCATTTTGGAAGTGAGAAAACTGAGACAGATTTAATGACTTGTCCAAGGAGAGTTAGTATTTTGTACCAAAGTCTCTTTACTTTCAAAAGCTGTGGTTTTTCACTGCACTGAGATGCCTCCCTAAAGACAGAAAAACATTCTATATAGAGAAAATTATTGTTTCCAGGGCTCTAACCACATTATGAGAAATTTCTCATTAGTCCTCGTAACACCTAACCTAGCAAGAATTCTAACCATTTAACAGCTAGATAAAGTAAGACTCAGAGATGGTACTATTATTGTCATGTTAGCAAGAGAAATCAGCGTAATATGCAAAAGAAGCAGATAAACCACCTTTTAGAAGTATGCTCTTGGGGTGCTTGGGAGTCTCAGCAGATTTAGCATCCAACTCTTGGTTTTAGCTCAGGTCATGATCTCGGGGTCCTGGGATCAAACCCCGTGTGGGACTCCATGCCAAGGGTGGAGTCTGCTTGGGATTCTTTCTCTCCCTCTGCCCCTCCTCTCTCTCTCTAAAATTAAATAATCTTTTAAAAAGTAAAAAGTATGCTCTTTAAACATTTCAGTAATTGATTATTAATACTCTGATTTGGAAAAAATATTCACTAAACTCATTAGTTTTTGTGGTCTAAACACCTATAATGATAATCCTCTAAAAAGATTTTTGTCTCTTTGGTATTACTAAGCACACTTCCTTTCTAATAGCCCAGAATTGCACTGAAGAGTGTAATTAATGGAATGAAGAAAATGCACTCAATAATTCAAAATTTATTGATACTATTTCATTTGAAATGGTGGCATTGACTATAACCTTGATTATCTTTTTTTAAAATTTTTGTTGAGCAGTAAAAAACAGAAGACGTGGTTGTTATTCCACTTTTAAACATTTTGGTGAAATATAGCAGTTCAGATAATTGAAAACACAGCACTTCATTACAGTGAGATGAGTTTTTCTGTTTTAACTCCTTTCCCTCTTATGCTATAGAGTTAATAGAACTGAACTGTTAAATGAGTATGCTTAAAGTGTTCACACTGACCCACCGTCCCACTTAAATAACACAGAGGGTTTGGCCCCTGCTCATAACCCTCATGCACTTCACCCTCTCACCTCAATCAGTCACATCTGACTAATTGGCTGAAAACTGTCTGTGATCAGTTTACCCATGCAGAGAGCCATTGGTACCTCTGATTCTAACTTCTGCAGCAAGTATTGTTTCAGAGGCAGAACTGCCAGCAAGTCATTGCATATGGCTTACACATAAAGCAGCTGTGGAAATGTCAGTTGATTATTTTGCATCCCTTATTTTCACTTATCTTTCTTCTTTTTTTTTAAGATTTTATTTATTCATTTGAGACAGTGAGAGAGCATGAGGGGGAGGGGCAAAGAGAGAGGGAGAAGCAGACTCCCCACTGAGCCAGGGGCCCAATGTAGGGCCTAACATGGGCTTGATCCCAGGACCCGAAGATCATGACCTGAGCCAAAGGCAGACGCTTAGCCATCTGAACCACCCAGGCGCCCCTATCTTTCTTCTTACAGGATGTTAATGCTGTGTGCTTTCACTAGCACTCAAGTATATTCTCCATGTGTGCTTACTTTGTCTTTATCAGGCAACATGGGCTTTACTGGGGGGATGGGATAGTACTCCCAGGTGTCATGAAGTTATAACCTCAATGAGAGACTGGAATGTAAGGCAACAGTGGAAGATGTGGGTTATAAGCCAAAAATTTATAAGGCTACAATTAGTAGAAACTATTTACAGTATGTTAAACAAATAGCAGTTAGCTTTTCTTATAAAATAAGAAGCCTGGAGATAGGCAATTCTTAGTTTAGCATTGCATCCATGCAACTATAATTTAGTGGAAAGAAAAAGTTGGTCAATGTTCATAGCAGCATTGTCCACAATAGCTAAATCGTGGAAGGAGCCAAGATGCCCTTCAACAGATGACTGGATTAAGAAGATGTGGTCCATAAATACAATGGAATATTACTCAGCTATCAAAAAGAACGATTTCTCAACATTTGCTGCAACATGGACGGCACTGGAGGAGATAATGCTAAGTGAAATAAGTCAAGCAGAGAAAGACAATTATATGGTTTTTCTCATCTATGGAACATAAGAACTAGGAGGATTGGTAGGAGAAGAAAGGGATAAAGAAAGGGGGGGTAACCAGAAGGGGGAATGAAACATGAGAGACTATGGACTATGAGAAACAAACTGAGGACTTCAGAGGGGAGGGGGGTGGGGGAATGGGATAGACCGGTGATGGGTAGTAAGGAGGTGCAAGGTGCACTGGGTGTTTTACGCAACTAATGTATTAACTAACTTTACATCAAAAACCAGGGATGTACTGTATGGTGAATAATATATATAATATATAATATATATATATTATATTATATATTATATATTATATATTATATATTATATTATATTATTATGAAAAAAAAAGAAAAAAAGAAAAAGTTGGTCACTTCTTTAATGAACCTACATCCCATTCAGAATTAAGTCTAAATTCATGAACATCTCATACCATGTTCAGTGTTTCTCACATAACCGGTCTCATCTGTTTTCAGTCATATACCATCTACTCCCAAGTGTACACACTAACACTTGAGCCATAGCAAACTACTTAAAGGACCAGATTTTCTCAGGTCCCTGTTCTTTTATTCACGTTCACTCTACTTGTAACACACTCTTCTCTCCCCATCCTTGATGAGCTTTCTCTTCTAGCAACTTAGCCATCATCTTTTCAAGGAAAAGGCTTCCTTGGCCTCATCGCAGTCATTGTAACCTACATTTACCTTAATTCTAGCCTTTAGTATGGTGTATTATAATTGATTTCTTACATGTCTGTTTTTTCCATTAAACTGAGCAAATCAAGAACACAGACTTTGCCTCATTTGTCTTTGTATTTCAAGTGCCTACCACAATGTTAGCATGTAGTAGGATCACGATAGATGTTGGATGGATAAATGATCACTTTATGAGCCTGAGTTTGATTTTCCCTGCCAAGAAATAGGACCACCTTGTTCATAAGGCTTAGCATCTTTTATGTAGTATAGTTTCATATATACCATTCCTTACTCCTTCTCTGTAAGCTGAAGTCAGGGTATGGAAGTTGCTTCTAAAGCTGGATCAACAGCTGGCAGCACAGCTGCTGTGGCATCTGGGGGATACACTACTTGTTCATAAGGAAGAATATTTTTTCTTGGTGCCTAGAAGGTATGGGTTGTTTCTTTTTTTAAGATTTTATTTATTTATTTGAGAGAGGGAGAGAGCATTAGCAGGGGGAGGGAGAGGTGGAGAGGGAGAGGATGAGAAGCAGTCTCTCCACTGAGTGGGGAGCCCTCATGGGGTTCAATCCCAGGACCCTGATATCATGATTTGAGCTGAAGTCAGACGCTTAACCAACTGAGCTACCCGGGTATCCTGGTATGGGTTGTTTCTACCCTAATCCAGAAAAGGGAAAAAATTCAACTTGTTAATAGAAAAATAAAGCATGATCTCAGGTATTCAAAGTAATGATTTTAGAAAGCCCTCGCTAAAAAGTTAACACATAATTTTTTTAATAGAGGTATGTTCTGGATTGGATCCAGGAATAGAAAAAAAAACTTTAAATGGAAAAAAAAAACCTATTGAAACATGAATTAAGTCTAAAGTCAGTGTTGGTATCTTAGTTTTGACAAATGTTACATCATATTAGAAGATGTTAACAATAGAGGAAACTGAATGAGTATGTGGGAAATCTGTACTATCTTTGGATTTTTTTCTGTGAATCTTAAAGTATTCCAATAAAAGAAACATTTAAAAAATAGGGAGGGTTTGCATAATAGTATGGATATACTTAATGCAACTGAACTGTACAGTTAAAAATGGTTAAAATGGTAAATTTTATGTTATGAATATTTTGACACAATAAAATAAGGAAAAGGGCTAGTTATGAGATAAAAAGGAGAGGGATAAAAAGGGAAAGGAGATATCACTATTTAAACATTCTTTTCACTTCTACAACATTCCAGGCACTGTACTAGATATAAAAAGGTGTCCTCCGCTGTTACTGATGAGTCCACCAAGGTTGCATGAGTTTAGGTAACATCATATCTGGACCCTGCTTTAATCTGTACTTTTAAGAGAGAGTCCCTGGGGTATATACTTTTCAATGAGTGATTCAGATGAGTCCAGTGATCAGCCAAGCTTGAGAACCACCTCTCTAAGGCTTTTATATCCACTGCCTTAAGAGACTATTTCTTTTATCTTGAAGATGAAAGCTGGCAGCGTAGGATCTTGTTTAATGTGGACCATGAGAACTAGAAAGACTCTTACAGCCCAAGGCCAAAGCCTTGAATACTGCAGTGAAGCTAGCAGAGCAGGGTAGAAGGAGAAATATCATAGGACTGGATCAAATATACTCCACGTTAAGGTCTGACTCAAGAAGGTAATTTCCTCTCCAAGTTCTTGGTTGTGTATTACAGACTGAACTCGGCTCCACGATATCAGTTGGAATTATTTGGCCACTTCTTGTCTTCTCTCTCCATAGATGTTATTGACTGCAGAGACCTCTGGTCACCAGGGAATTTTCAGATAGAGTAAAAAGGCAATTAGAGGCTGGCAGGGTGAATGAATTAAGGCAGTGTACTCAGAAGTTCAGAAACTAAGCAAGCAAACACTTAAGGAAACAAACAACTGAGCTTCCTATTTCACTGAAGAGGTGGAAGCAATTAGAAGAGACTTTGCCAGCCTTCCAGTACTGCACCTCCTCACCTACCTGTATCTGTCTCTCCCGCTGTGACTGGCCATGAACTGTGCTCCCACCTAAAGACCAGTCCACTCACTTCTTGGATCAGACCCGGAACTCCCTCGCTTTCTAACATGATGTTACCCCCACCAATCCTATGCACTCCCTCCCACATCATGCCTTTTCCTACCAGATATTTCACTTCAGAAGATAACTGTGCTGTTACTTCCTCCATCCCCCCCCCAAAATCTAACTAAACAAAACAAAATCACCAAACTGAAAATTAGCTGTCTTGACCTCTCGATCACTCTTTCCCCTTAGCCAGTTGCTACCATATTTCTCTGCCCTGCTTCACAGCAACGCTCTTGAAGATAGTGGTCGATATAGCTTGTCTTAAATTCCTCTTCTTAAAATCCAGGCCTTTGCTTCTTCCTCTCCATGAATAGTTCTCTTGGTGAAGGTTACCAATGACCTCTGCATTGCTTGATCCAATGGCCAGTCCTCATTTCTCAGCTCACTGGGCTTAGCAGCATTTCACATAGCTGATTCCTCCTTCCTCTCAGAAATATTTGCTTTACTCAGTTTCCAGGGCCATGTTTTCCTAATCCGTCACTGGTTGTTCCTTCTCATTCTCCTGATTCCTCCACACCTTACCATCTTCTACATTTTGGAATGTGCCAGGCTCAGTTTTGGACCTCTGTTGTTATTTATACTCATTCCATTGGAGAGCTCTTTCAATGCCTTCATTTTAAATTTTATCTATTTGCTAGTGTTTCCCGGATTTACATTGCCAGCCTGGAGCTCTCCCCCAAACTCCATATTAATATATCCAACTGCCTCCTTGACATCTTCACTTAGATATCTAATATGTCCAACTGAACTGCTAATCTTCTCCTGCAAGCAAGCTCCTCCTGCAGTTTTCTCCATCTCAGTTAATTTCTAGTTTCTCAGGCCAAAAACCTATAGTGATTTTTGAATATGCTCTCTCATACCCCACATACTATCTTTTACAAGTCTTCCTGACAAGTCTTACCCTCTCCAATCTAACATTCACATTGTTGCAGAGTAAAGTTTTAGGAAATGTAAATTTTAGCACTGTATTTTGCTGTTTGAAATACTAGAAAATGTAAATTTCAGTACAGTATTTTGTTGTTTAAGATAATGTCAGAATTCTTTAGCATTACGTTCAGTGGTCTACATGACTTGCCCTTTTCCTACCCCTCACTTTACTTTTCTGGTACTCCCAAAATCCTGTGCTCCAGTCCTACTGCGGTGCTTGCAATTACCTTAAACCACCAGCTATTTCAGGATATTATACATTTTTCATACTTTCGCTTCTTCTGAAATATCCTCCTGCCTACCCCAGAATGATTATTTCCTGAGTCCCTGAATGTGTAATTGGAATAGACTTACCTGCTCATTGGCAGAACCCTCACATTTGTTCCTCACCCTTTGAGGTAAGAACATCAGACCGAGGGCCTTATTTTACACTAAAGGAGGTACAGCAGTGGACGCATAATCATGAGATCTAGTAGTCCTGTCACATAGCACATGAGTGACGTGCTGCCAGCCTGAGAGTGAGGAAATAGACAGCTGAGGTCTCAGCTCAGAGGTGATCCTCTGCTGGGATAAGGCATCATCTCCAAGGGCACAGAATGCACTCTAAATTAAGCACCGGTGTCTTAGTCTATTCCACAGAGTAGGCAGCTTATAAACAACAGAATTTTATTTCTCACAGTTCTGGATGCTAGGAGGTCCAAGGTCAAGGCACCAGCATGGTCACTTTCTGGTGAGAGCTCTATTCTGGTTCATAGCCATTGCCTTCTAGATATGTTATGGTGGAAGGGGCTTTGGATATCTCTGGAGTCTCTTTTACAAGAGCACTGATACCATTCATGGAAGCATCACCCTCATGACCTAAGCACCTCCTAAAGGCCCCACCTAATACCATCATCTTTGGGCATTAGGATTTCAACATATCAATTTTGGAGGAACACAAACATTTGGATCACAACAGCCAGTACCTTGTGCTATGTTCCCAGTAGTTAGAATGCGTGAGTCCAGGAAATAAAGGGTATAAGTCGGAGTGGCCTCTCACCATCACTCTCAGTGACCTACTTTCACGATTTATCCTTCCTGTTCCCAGAGCTCTGGATCCTGCTGGTTCAGGAGTCTTGGTTCCCAGAGGGGAGTGCTTCCTCCAGGGCACATAGCAAGCCTCTCATCAAACATTAATGGTAGCAGGCACAGAAGGGAGTCACAAAATGGCAGGAATCACTGACTCTGATCATCAGGAGACAATGGGGCTGAGAATATATTTTTGGCACTCAGGTGATCCATTTGCATTTCTCTTGCTATTTACTTGCCCAGTTTTGACAATGAATGAACAGGTGAAGCAGCCCTGAAAAGCCTTATAACTGGGGTCTCAGGCTGATCAAGGATGATGGTTTGGGCCACCCCATTAGGTAATCTACCGACTTGGAGAGCTGATAGTTGAGGGCAAGTTTTATCTAGAATGGCTAGTATAAGAGGGAGATGAATGAGAATTAGATGGGACCTGGAGCCCAGCTTCCGCATGGGGGCAGTGGTTCATTCTGGTAACTTTTCTCTTAGATGCTTCGGAAAAGCCCATGAAATTCCTAAAGGATCTGCTTTCAGAAGTAACATGAAACACATAAATCTAAGTGAAACAAAGGGTGGGCGGTAATGGATACTGTGTTGTATTGTCCAATTCCCTTTCTCCCCAAAACCTACAAAACTGAAATACTCATCACCTCAGCTCTTGAGAGTATATAGGTGGCTGGCAGTTCTCAGCTGAGTTCCTCTCCAGGGGTTCAGGGTTTATCTTCTCTGAGTGGCTGGGGGAAGAAGGACCCTGTATCCAATAACTGGCTGATGCAGGGATACATAAACTCACACTTCTTACCTCAGTCTGAAAAAAAACTTTTAAGGGCCATTCCATCCCCAGTGCTCCTCATGAGATGAGCTGAGGCTTTTGCTGTGACTGTATCACAGACTAACTCCTTCCTCTTCCTAATACAGCTTCATTTACTCCCCTCCAGGTGTAGCTTCTGAGAGCATTCCCAACAAATTTGGTGCATGCTAATTTCTGTCTCTGAATCTGCTTCCTAGGGAACCCAACACATGTCGGTGCCTCTTCTATCCTCTTTCAGTTTAGGACCCCACTATATATAACATTTGCACAATTTTATGTAGGTCTTCTCCCATTTAGAACTTATGCCCTTTGTAAGCTGGGAGCATCTGCTCGTTTGATGTGTCATCACCACCTGGCAGAATGTTTATCAAATGAAAAGTGTGCCCCCGTGACACCACCAAATGGTTTTGCCCTGGGATATTGAATTTCAGTCCAGAGAAGAAAGGCATGTAAGTGAATAGGATGTTTAATAGGAGTTAGTATGAGGAGTAGCATCATTTGTGTATACGATTTTTGTTGTTTGCTCCATTTGAAGGATTTCTTTAGAAAGATTTATTTTATTTTTTATTTAAATTCAATTAGTCAATGTATAGTACATCATTAGTTTTTGATATAATGTTCAATGATTCATTAGCTGTGTATAACACCCAGTGTTCATCACGTCACAAAATTGTTCTAGCTGATTCTAAATCTGTAAGTAAAGTAGAAGACTTGGGCGCCATGACATTATGAATAGGATTTTCCCAAATTCCTGTGTTATCTCAACACATTTTCAATTTTCTTCTGAAGATTTTTACTTTGACTAGTCAGCCACATGAATAAATTTGGGGATTTTATGATGGGGAAAAAGTAATTACTACTGTTGATTTCTTAAGATTATTGAGATATTTTTATGAAATTTTAAAACTCTTATCTAATGAAATTTGTGGATAATTTAATTGAACTCTTACAAATAAATTTGTCTTAACCTTTAATTTTTTTAAATTTGGTAAATCTTCGTATGTATCTAAAAAAGAGTAATCTTAAACTCATTGGCAAAAGCCATGACTTTTTTTTAGGGTAGGTAAAAAATTATTCATTTACCATTCATTTCTTTTTTTTTTCCATTGAGGCATTTTATTTGCATTTATGTATTACATCTCTAGAAAAGAATACCAGCATTTTCCCTCCTGTGTCTTTTCATCTTGCTTCTTCATGGTCCTTGATGCCAGCTGAAGTTGTCAGTATAATGAAACCAAACTGGTGGGACAGGAGCAGATTATTCCACCATTCTTCTAGATCTTTGAGTTGTACATCAAATCTGGGGCTGATCACTCCACATTTGTTTAGCCTGCCTGTAAGGTTCACAACGGTTTCCCCAGCTCTGTGATCATCAATGATTTCAAATTCACCAATGCAACCATGCTTCATCATCACAGTTAGAAACTGGATGAAAACTTCAGAGCATGACCTAATAAGAACCTGGCATTTGCCTCTCTTTTCAGCATTTTTTTAAAAGATTTTATTTGTTTATTCAAGAGAGACAGCCAGCGAGAGAGGGAACACAAGCAGGGGGAGTGGGAGAGGAAGAAGCAGGCTCATAGCGGAGGAGCCTGATGTGGGGCTTGATCCCACAACGCCGGGATCACGCCCTGAGCCAAAGGCAGTCGCTCAACCGCTGTGCCACCCAGGCGCCCCTCTTTTCAGCATTTTTAATGCTCTTGGGAGCATCTGCTAGGACATTCGTGCACACCATTATGGTGGCCTGAAAGATGGTGACAAGGGCATTCATTTTGTTTTTAAGCAGACTGTTTTGCACACTATACTTCCACTTTTCAAGTGTGTGATACACCAATTTATTCTTCAAATAGTAGTGAAAACAGTTTCCTTAGATTTTTCTAATGTTTTATTTCTCTTTAATAGAGAATATTTGCATGGTTAATGTACTTTGGCATTTATGATGGGTATTAAGGAGGGCACATATTGCATGGAGCACTGGGTGTTATACGCAAACAATGAATCATGGAACACGACATCAAAAACTAAGGATGTACTGTATGGTGACGAACATAACATAATAAAAAATTTTAAAAAATGTGTCCAGATTCTCAATTCTACTTTTAGTTTGTGATATTGTGCTGCCCGAGACACTGTTAATATAGTTCCTTTAATGACACAGAATTTCTTTGTGGGTAGATCTTTCATGTGGGAAGTTCTGTTCTGTTGGCATCATATTTGATACTGTAACAGCAACTCCATAACAAAAAGTTCAGATTGATGCCATGAGAACAATGCCATACATTGATTTAATGTATCACTGTTACACTGGTTGATTTGGTATTGTGTAAACATGGCATATTTCTAAGAATTTCAACAAATGAAGAAAATTTAGTAAATGTTTATTGCCATAGGAAACCACCAGAGACACATTTTTAAAATATGAAAGCCCAGCAATACTATTTCCAAAAGATCTGATAGGAGTCAGGCATCCTAGATTCTAGACTAGGTGTTATTATTAAGAAGATAAACCGAGACAAGTCCCTTTATTTTGCTGGGACTTGATAGAATAAGTGTGACCATGTGTTGAATGCCTCCTGTCCTCTCATTTTATGCCTCAAACAGCTGTTTGAGGGTAGGCAATATTATACCCATTTTACAGATTAGGAAAACTGAGGTTCAGATAGTTTAGGTAACTTGCTCTAGGTTGCAGAGAGCCAGGATTTAAACCCAGGTCTGACTCTGAAATCTAAGCTTTATTCTACTACAATATTTTGCCTTCTCATTTTTCATCCAAAAGACAGAAACAATAATACTTGTCCTGCCTCATTTATAACTGTGTGTGTGTGACAGAGAAGTTGTTGAGTCACTATTGTACATCTGAAACTAATACAATAATGTGTGTCAATTATATGTGTGTCAACTATATTTAGATTTAAGAAAGGGGAAAAAAGTGCCCTGCATTTTATTTGGTCATAAATATCTTCACTAAGACATTAATGGTTCTAGGGTAGGTCTGGCCTTTAGATGCCCTTTGAAGTTGGTATTATGCTATTTCATGGATGAGAAAAATCAAGTTTGATGACAGTAAGTGACTTGCCCCCGAACACATACTAGATAGCATTGCCAGGCTATGGACCCAGGTCTGCGTGACTTCAAAGCCTCTTTTCTAATCACTAGCTTAAACTGCAGGACTTTGTGCCATTACTGAGCAGTAGTGGGCCCAAGGGGAAGGAAGAAGCTTATCGTGCCATTGTTTGTTGAACCGTTTAGATGTAGAACTGAGGTTTACTTTTGTTTCCTTGACATTCTCATATCTTTCACATATGCATTTTGTCTCAGGAAACAATATACGTCCCTTCTTTTGTGGAACAAAATCAAGTTTAAAGACTGATATTCTTCAGGCCCTCTGTTCAACAGATATGCATTAACTACCTATTACCTACCAGGTGCTGCAATATGTATTTGGATCACAAAGATAAGAAAATCATTGAAATATAATGACATTCCTATAATAACGGTATGTACTAAATGCTGTAAGAACACAGTCAACTGAGTGATTACTTTGAATGTATTTTATTTAAATTTAAGTCTAATACAATTCTTTTCTGTCTTTAAAAACCAGTACTGCCATATAATCTTGGTGCTTTCCACGTAACTAAAAAACTTATTTATTTAACGCCCTTATTTTTATATGTGTATAGAAATAAAAAAATAAGCATCTGTTTCCAGTACTTCAAAATTTTAATGAATGTTGTACATGTTCCTGTCAAGAGGCTGAACAAGCTAATCAAAACGTCAAATGTCTTTGCTTTTTGTCTGGCTTACATGAAATCAGTATCAGAGAAAGAACACCTGATTGGCTCTTGGTGACATCATAGAAATTTCTGAGTGGGTAGTTGGTACAACAGTCATGGAGAGTAGAGCCCCATGTGAGGGTCACGATACCTAAACATGCCCAGTGGGTTGACTAATCTTGGACTTGAGCACAGATTGATGGCCACTTCCAATGATTGGTATCAGTGAGCAGTACATAAGTTTCTGCAGGCTTGCTTGACTTTATAGCTATTCACAAACAAGACAGTGACTTATGTGATTTTGTCATAATATTATTATAAAACCTTCATAATTATGGATTGTTGGTTAAAATCTGAAATAGCAGTGAACCTGGAAAATAGTAATAATACAGATGGCATGAATTAATTATGGCTTACTAAATGCAGTTTAGTAGGAAAAACAATTTCAATGTAGGGCCCGGGGAGGAAACAAACCTAAAAGGTGGTTTGAAGGTTGGAAACCAAGAGATTGGTTCATCTGTAGTCCCCAATTTTCCTTGTTTCTCCTACTTTTCTTACAATCTCTGGACTTCATTTAAGACTCATCTGAAGGTTTATATGTAGTAATGGAAATTAATTAGTTCCTTTTCTTCTGAATCATTGTTGTAGTGTATGTTTCTGTGGAAAGGCAATACACCTTGAAGAGTTGTTATATTCTCGACAGAAGCCAACTTCGTGAAAGTTCAATGTCAATTTAAAATCAGAAATTTCTTGTGCTGCTAAAAAGTACTATAGTCCCACTGATTCTGATTGTTTCCTGGGTATCTGATTCCCACATATATTTTTCAAAGGTCCTAGTCCTGCCAGAATTTTCTTATGGATCCGGTGTCAAATGTTCTTATGTGTAATGTTTTAACATTAACAATTTGTCTGCATATTTTATTTGGTTTCTTTGAAGGACTGCCAAATAGATGATCCTATCATGGTTATTTGTACAAATAGAACTTGAGTGATCCTGATTTCTCACTATTCCATTACTTATGAAGTGTGTACATTTGTTATGTATGCTACCTGTTTTATGTGGTACCATGGATCAGAGCTATGCAATAGTAGCTGAAGTCAGCATTTGGAAATTACTTGCTGAATTTGATTTAATTGGAATGGCTCAGATAGGAAAAGTTATGTTGGGAAATTGAAGAAAAGCAAATTTTTCAGATGAAATGTGTAATCTTCCCATATTGTTTTGCTATATAACCTTTTTAAAAAACTTATTGAGGTGGCTTATGGCTGGCTCAGTCAGTAGAGCATACGACTCTTGATCTTGGGGTTATAAGTTTGAGCCCCACATTGGGTGTAGAGATTACTTAAAAATAAAATCTTTAAAAAAATTTTTAAAAATTATTGTGTACTAAAAATTAAAAGAGCTTGTTGAATAAAAATCAAAGCACATCATGACATGGCTTTAAGAAAGCACTGAAAACAGCACAATTTTTTGTGGTAATATAAACGTAAGATTTACCATTTTATGTATGTATATATGTATGTATTAAAGATTTTATTTTAGAAAGAGAGAGAGAGCTTGCGCTGGGGGAGAGGCAGAGGCAGACTCCCTGCAGAGCAGGGACCCTGATGGAGGGCTCAATCCCAGGACCCTGGGATCATGACCTGATCTGAAGGGAGATGCTTAACGACTGAGCCACCCAGGCACCCCAGGATTTGCCATTTGAAATATTTTAAAGTGTATGCGTGCTTTGGTGGCTTTTAGAACATTCACATTTTTTTAAATTGAAGTACAACTAACATACAGTGTTATATTAGTTTCAGTTGTACAATATAATGATTCAACAATTTTATATATTACTCAGTGCTCATTAAGATAAGTGTTCTCATGATCTCTTCACCTGTCTTACCCATCTGTCCATCCACTTTCCTTCTGGCAACCACCAGTTTGTTCTCTATAGTTAAGAGTCTGATTTTTTGGTCTCTTTTTTCTTTGTTTGTTCATTTGTTTTGTTTCTTTAATTCCACATATGAGTGAAATCATATGGTGTTTGTCTTTCTCTGACTTATTTCACTTAGCATTACACCTTCTAGGCCCATCCATGCTGTTGCCAGTGGCAATATCTCATTCTTTTTTTATGGCTGAGTAACATTTGTGAAATATTCACATTTTAAATGACGAGTAGCCACTGTAGTCCAAGTGCCAATACAAAGGCAAGCATAGAGTCTAGTCCCTCAGGGAACCACCAGACCTACCAAAACACACAATCCCAACTTTTTGTAGGTAGTCTTCTTACTGTCCATCTTGGTACTAACCAGCCACTCTTGAATAGCACAAATGGCAAGAATAATTTGGGAGCCCCAAGGTGGGGGCAGAGGAAAAGGAGATTTTTAAGGATCAGATGCTATTGTAGAAGATAAGTGCTGTGGTATGGGTTCAGACACTGTTTTCTTAGTCATACTATGCAAAGGGGATGCTATAGCAGAGGTATAAAGCCCCTCTTACAATAGCCACCAATCCTGGAAAACCTTGAAATTTTCTCTTTATTTCAGGTAAAGGATAATTGAGGAAAGTCTTAATGTGTTATGGGGACAAAGTTTTTTCCTTAAGGGAGATGTTATGTCTTAGATAATGCACCCAAGGACAGAATTGTATTTTGTCTCTGGAAACTTTATATCTCTTTTGAATCTTATGTATTGGTTATCTGTCAATAATCTATAGAATGTTCTGGAACAAAGAAAGATGTCATCTACATATTGAATGAGGATTGAATTACAAGGGAAAGCCGAATCCTTTAAATTTGCATTTAAAATCTGGAAAAAATAGGGAGGGTCTCCTGTAAATCCCTGAGGCATAATAATGGAAGTGTATTGTTGATTTTCCCCAGTGAAGGCAAGTAGGTGTTGGGAATCAAGGTGGAGGGGTATACTGAAGAAGACAGAACCCAAGTCAACAACAGTGAAGTAAGTAGTGTCACGGAATATAGAGGTGAGGATAGTGCTAGGATTTGGGACTAAAGGGAACCTAGGTTTTACTATTTTATTTATGGCCTAGAGATCTTGAAGAATCCCGGAAGAATCCCACTAATTTTCTCATGATGTGATCTGCTGGGGGAACAGCAATCATTCAACCTGCTGCCCTTTTTCAAGATGGCCCAATTATTCTCTTAGGCTTAGAACATTCTCTTAGATGGAAGTTGGTGCCAAGCTGTCCTCCAGAATGTTTTATATAAGCCTCATGGTAACTATCAATCAAAAGCCTAGAGTAGATACACAAAAAATAAAGAGAAGAGAATGAAAGCAGATCACTATGGAAAATCATCAGTTCACAAAGGAAGACAGCAAGAGAGGAAGAAAGGAACAACGGAACTACAAAATAGCCAGAAAGCAATAAGATGGCATTAGTAAGTCCTTATCTATCAATAATTACCTTAAATGTAAATATTTAAATTTTCGAATCTAAAGGCATTGAGTGGTTGAATTGATTAAAAAACAAGACCCTACTATATGCTGCCTCCAAGAGGCTCTCTTAAACTTTGGAGACACACATAAGTTCAAAGTGAAGGGATAGAAAAAGTTATTCCATGCAAATGCAAACAAAAAGAGAGCAGTGGTAGCTTAACTTATAATCAGGCAAAATAGACTTTAACTTAAAAGCTGTAATAAGAGGCAAAGGTTATTATATAGTGATAAAGGGGTCAATTCATTGAAAGAATATAACAATTGTGTGTGTGTGTGCACCTAATGTTGGAATACCTAAATATATTAAGTAAATACTAACAGATCTGAAGGGAGAAATAGACAATACAATAATAGTGATTTTGATATTCCACTTTCAACAATAGATCATTTAGACACAAAATCAGTAAGGAAACATTGGATTTGAACTTTATTTATTTATTTATTTATTTATTTTTAAAGAGTTTTTTTATTTTTAAGATATTTGAGAGAGAGAGAGAGAGAGCACAGAGGGAGAGGGAGAGGGATAAGCAGAGGGAGAAGGACAAGAAGACTCCATGCTGAGAACTGAGCCAGACTTGGGGCTCAATCCCAGGACCCTGAGATCATAACCTAACCTGAAATCAAGAGTCAGGCACTAACCGAGTGAGCCACTCAGGCGCCCCGACTTGAACTATACTTGAGACCAAATGGGACAAATAGACATATATAAAACATTTCATCCCACAGCAACAGTATACACATTCTTCTCAAGTGGACATGGAACATTGTCCAGACTAGATCATATGTTAGGTCACAAGACAAGCCTTAGCATATTTAAGGACATTAAAATTATATCAAGTATCTTTTCTGAACACAGTGATATGAAACTAGAAATCAATAACGAGGAAATTTGGGAAATTGAAAAGCATTTAGGAACTAAACAATACACTCCTGAACAATCAATGAGTTAGAAGAAAACCAAAGAGAAATTTATAAGTTTTTTAAAACGGGGTTGCCTGGCTGGTTCAGTCACTAGAGCATACAATTCTTTTTTTTTTTTTTAAAGATTTTATTTATTTATTTGACAGAGAGACAGCCAGTGAGAGAGGGAACACAAGCAGGGGGAGTGGGAGAGGAAGAAGCAGCCTCCCAGCGGAGGAGCCTGATGTGGGGCTCGATCCCAGGACTCGATGTGGGGCTCGATCCCAGGACTCCGGGATCATGCCCTGAGCCGAAGGCAGATGCTTAGCGACCGCGCCACCCAGGCACCCCTAGAGCATACAATTCTTGATCTCAGGTCATGAGTTCTAGCCCTCACATTGGGTGTGGAGCCTACTTAAAATTTTTTAAAAATTCAAAAAAAGCGTAAAACAAATGAAAATGGAAACAACACATCAAAATGTCTGGGATGCTGCAAAATCAGTTGTTAGAGGGAATTTTATTGTAATAAATGCATATATTAAGAATATAGAAAGATCTCAAATAACAATCTAACTTTCCAACTCCAAGAACTAGAAAAAGAAGAACAAATTAAGTCCTAAGTTAGCAGAATGAAGGAGATAACAAAGGTCAAAGCAGAAATTAATGAAGTAAAACCAGAGAAACATTAGGAAAGATCATGAAAACTCAGAGGTTGGTTTTTTGAAACAGTAAACAAAATTGACAAACTTTTAGATAAATTAAGAGAAAAAGAAAATATTCAAATAAATCAGAAATGAAAAAGAAGGCATTACAATTGATACCATAAAAATATAAAGGATCATAAGAGACTAATAGAACAATTATAGGACATTAATTAGATAACCTAGAATAAGTGGATAAATTCCTAGAAACGTACAACCTACTGAGTCTGAATCATGAAGATGTGGAAAATGTGAACAGAACTTCAACTAAGGACATTGAAGCAGTAATTAAAAACTTCCCAACAAACAAAAGCCCAGAATCAAATGGTTTTACTGAAGAATTCTATCAAACATTTAAACAAAAATTAATGCTGATCCTTCTCAAACTCTTTGAAAAAATTGAGGAGAGGAAAACACCCAGACTCATTTTATAAGACCAGTATTACTTTGATACCAAAGCCAGATGAAGATACTACAAGAAAACCAGAGGCCAATATCCTTGAAGAATATAGATGCAGAAACTCTCAACAAAATACTAACAAAATGAATTCAACAACACATTAAAAAGATCATACACCATGATCCAGTGAGATTTATCCCTGGGATTCAAGAATGGTTTAACATATGGACATCAATAAATGTGATGAATCACATTAATACAAAGAAAGATAAAAGCAACATGATAATTTCAATAGATGAAGAAAAAGCATTTGACAAAATTCAACAACCGTTTGTGTAAAAACTCTCAACAAAATTCAACAAACTTTTATGTAAAAACTCTCAACAGATTAGGTAAAGAATGAAAATTCCTTAACATGGTAAATGTTTTATATGACAAGCCCACAGCTAACATAATACTCAATGGTGAAAGGTCAAAGGCTTTTCCTGTAAGATCAAGATCAAGAAAGGGCACTCATTCACCACTCCTATTCAATATAGCATAGGAGGTACTGACCAGAGCACTTAGTCAAAAAAAACAAAATAAAAGGTACACAAATAAGAAAGGAAGAAATAAAACTGTCTTTTTGCAGATGATATTTTCTTACATATAGAAAATCCTAAAGACTCCACCAAAAAAACATGTTAAACAAATTTAGTAAAGTTGTAGGATACAAAATTGACATACAGATATCAGTTGTGTTTCCATATAGTAACAATAAAATAACTGAAGATAGATGAAAAAAAAAACAATCCCATTTACATTAACATCAAAAACAATAAAATACTTAGGAATTTAAATTTAACCAAGGAGTTGAAAGATCTGTACACTGAAAACTGTAAGACTTTGATGAGAGTAATTGAAGGAGATAGAAATAAATGCAAAGATATCCCATGTACATGGATTGGAAGCTTTAATATTAGCCATCTATAGATTCAGTACAATCCCTATCAAATTTCCAGTGGCATTTTTCACTGAAATAGAAAAGAATAATTCTAAAATTTGTATGGAACTGCAAACACCCAAGTAGACAAAGCCAGCTTGAAAAAGAACAAAGCTGGAGGCATCACACTTCCTGATTTCAAACTGTAGTATAAAGCTCTAGTAATCAAAATGGTATGGTATTGGCATCAAAGTAGACACATAGACAAATGGAACAGAATTCAGTGCCCATAAATAAACACACACATAGATGGCTAACTAATATTTCACAAGGGAGCCAAGAATACTCAATGGAGAAAGGATCGTTTCTTCAATAAATGGTTTTGGGGAAACTGGATAATCACATGCAAAAGAATGAAATTAGACCCCTGACACTACTTACAAACATTAGCTTAAAGTGGATAAAAACTTACATATGAGACCTGAAACCATAAAACTTCTAGAAGAAAGCTTACGAAAAAAGCTCTTTGATGTTGGTCATGACAATGATTTTTTGGATATGACAGCAAAAGCACAAAGAACAAAAGCAAAATCAACAACTGGGACTACATCAAACTAAAAAGCTTCTGCACAGCAAAATAAACAGTCAATTAAATGAAAAGACAGCCATCTATCTGATAATGGGTAAATATCCAAAATATATAAGGAGCTCATACAACTCAATAGCAAAAAAACAATCCGATTAAAAAATGAGCAGAGGACCTGAATAGACATTTTCCCAAAGAAGACATACAAATACCCAACATGTATACAAAAAAAGGCTCAACATCATTAATCATCAGGAAAATGTAATTCAAAACTACAGTGAGCTATCACCTCACACCTGTTAAGATGGCTATTATTAATTTTTAAAAAAGAAGGGTAAGTGTTGGCAAGGATGTGGAGAAAAGGGAATCCCTGTGCACTGTTAGTGGGAATGTCAGTTGGCATAATCACTATGGAAAACGGTATTGAAATTCCTCAAAAATTAAAAATATAACTACTATATGATCCAGCAATCCCACTTCTGGGTATATATCTTGAAGAAAATGAAATCAGAATCTCTAGGAGATATCTGCGCTCCATGTTCATCGCAACAGTATTCACAATCGCCAAGACATGGAAACAACCTAAACGTCTGTAAATGGATAAAGAAAATGTGGTGTACACACACACACCCCTACATACGATGGAATATATTCAGCCACAAGAAAGAAGAAAATCCTGCTATTTGCTATAACATGGATGAATATTGAGGATATTATGCTAAGTGAAATAAGTCAAAGACAGATACTGTATGATCTCACTTATGTGTGAAATCTGAAAGGCCAAACTCCTAAATGGCGAGTAGAATGGTGGTTACTAGGAACTGGGGCGGGGGGCGGGGGGCGGAATGGATGAGTGTAGACAAGAGGTACAAACTTCCAGTTACCATAGGAATAAGTTCTGAGGCTCTAATGTAGAACATGGTGACTACAGTTAATATTTTACACTTGAAAGTTGCTAAAAGAAGAGATCTTTAATTACAAAAAAGTAATAGTAATTATGAGGTGATGTAGGTGTTTACTAAACCCTTTCACGGTAATTATTTTACTATATATATGTATATTATATCACCATGTTGTACACCTTAAACTTATGCAGTGTTACATGTTAATTATATCTAAATAAAGCTGGAAAGACATACAAAATAATAAAAGTGACTTGGAGTGAAAAAGTTTTGGAAATAGATGGTGGTGATGGTTGCACAACATTGTGAGTGCAGTGTGGGCTTCTCTGGCAGCCAGATGACACGGAGGTAGCACCACTGTCCCTGATGCTCATGCTCTGCTGTCTTGGTGGTGACTGCAGTCAGGGCAATCTGGAGGAGGGTCTGAAAGAGAGGACACCACTGTCTCTCACTGACTTTGGTAAGGTTATGTTCTTTATCATGGTGGCGAACTAACCAAGTCTCTAAGGGATCTTTAGGCTGTTGGGTGAAGGGATTCTTAAGGAAGCTATATTTTTTTCCACTGTGACACATGGCATTTATTGGCACCAGGGACCTACTTCAAGTTAACAGTAGTAATTGGGCACAACTCAGCTTCTGGGGCATCTGATGGTCTCTTGTCCCATTGCCGGAGGATCTTGAGCAGTAGCTAGAGAACTGTTTCCCTAGCTTGTTTAGAGCCCCTTTGTTGAATTACTAATTAGACCCCTCCACTGGTGAGCTCATCCCTCAAGGGCTAAAGAGAAGGACCTCCTCAAAAGCCAAAGGCTTCTGTAAACAGTCCAGTAGCTCTTCCCAAGACCAAGTGCTTTACTCTCTTGCAAACAATTCTGTAGCACTCCTTAAGAGTGTCCCATGGGACCCTAAGGCACTTTTCTCTTTCAGAATGGCATTGTGCTCAATTGACCATCATGCTCACGAGAACAATTTGTCAGGCTGCCCAGTGTTGAGGTTGTCATTGGTCAATTGGGACAACATGCCAAACTGAAAGTAACAATCAGGAGAAAAAAAAAGGTGCCAGCTCCTAAGTGTTTCATTTTTCCCCACAGAGTGGCACTGAACAAGAATTAGATGACATTAAGTGTAAACAGGGGTGATTATCTCATTGCTGAGGAACCCTGAACAAAGGCTCCTTCCTTTCGATAGATGCAGGTTGTTGGGGCACCTGGCTGGCTCATTTGGTGGAACATGAGAGTCTTGATCTTGGGGCTTGTGGGTTTGAGCCCCACATTGGGTGTAGAGATGACTTAAAAATAAAATCTTTAAAAAGATAGATGCAGGTTGCTGGTGGCAAGGGGGGGGCAGGAGTAGAAAAGTGCTAAGTCGGAGAAAGGAAAAGTGCCCCACTCGAGGCCATCAATAAGGACGTCTCACTGGAGGCATCTGGGAATGCAGATATGTATATAGGCATGGCTGGACCAGGAGGGCCCGAGTCCTTGACTGCAACTCCCTCAAGTTGCAGGTACTGTTAAATAACAAAAACTCAATGGAGTTAATTAGGGAGATCTAATTTGCATTATTTTTTAAAAATATTTTTTTATTATATTATGTTAGTCACCATACAGTACATCCCTGGTTTTTGATGTAAAGTTCGATGATTCATTAGTTGTGTATAATGCCCAGTACACCATGCAATACGTGCCCTCCTTACTACCCATCACCAGCCTATCCCATTCCCCCACCCTCTTCCCCTCTGAAGCCCTCAGTTTGTTTCTCAGAGTCCATAGTCTCTCATGCTTCATTCCCCCTTCTGATTACCCCCCCTTTCTTTATCCCTTTCTTCTCCTACCGATCTTCCTAGTTCTTATGTTCCATAGATGAGAGAAACCATATGATAAGTGTCTTTCTCTGCTTGACTTATTTCACTTAGCATTATCTCCTCCAGTGCCGTCCATGTTGCAGCAAATGTTGAGAAATCATTCTTTTTGATAGCTGAGTAATATTCCATTGTATATATGGACCACAACTTCTTAATCCAGTCATCTGTTGAAGGGCATTTCGGCTCCTTCCACACTTTAGCTATTGTGGACAAAGCTGCTATGAACATTGGGGTGCATATGGCCCTTCTCTTCACTACGTCTGTATCTTTGGGGTAAATACCCAGTAGTGCAATGGCTGGATCATAGGGTAGCTCAATTTTTAACGTTTTAAGGGACCTCCACACTGTTTTCCAGAGTGGCTATACCAACTTGCATTCCCACCAACAATGTAGGAGGGATCCCCTTTCTCCACATCCTCTCCAGCAATTGCTGTTTCCTGCCTTGTCAATTTTTGCCATTCTAACTGGCGTAAGGTGGTATCTTAGTGTGGTTTTGATTTGAATTTCCCTGATGGCTAATGATTTTGAACATTTTTTCATGTGTCTGTTACCCATTTGTATGTCATCATTGGAAAAGTGTCTGTTCATATCTTCTGCCCATTTTATGATTTGTTTATTTGTTTCTCATGTATTGAGTTTGAGAAGTTCTTTGTAGATCTTGGATACCAGTCTTTTATCTGTAGTATCATTTGCAAATATATTCTCCCATTCCGTGGGCTGCCTCTTAGTTTTTTTGACTGTTTCCTTGGCTGTGCAGAAGCTTTTTATCCTGATGAAGTCCCACAAGTTCATTTTATCTTTTGTTTCTCTTGCCTTTGGAGATGTGTCATGAAAAATGTTGCTGTGGCCTCTAATTTGCATTATTAATTGACTCATGAATTGGCTAGCATCCCATCTAGCAAATAGAGGGGAGGTCCAAAGGGCTATAGAAAAGGAAAGGCTTTTAAAGGTAGAGGGAGTGGAAAAAAGGAAATTATTAGCAAAGAATCCATTGTTTTAGGCAAGGTCTCCCTCCTAAGCAAATCAGAAGAGGGCTCTCAGTAAATTTCCTAGTGCTGACCAGGAAATTCCCATGTTGACTGGTTACATTTCCCATGTTACTGGTTAATCTTTCTTGTTTAAAGGTTACATTTCTGGGGGGTTGAAACTCTAGTTCGGGTATTAAGCTTGGTGTACTACTTGGGGACCTAAACCTAAGTGATGGCCTTTGGGGCCTGTGATTTTCTTTTGAACAGCACTGATGGTGTACCCAGTGTGGTGTAGGAAGTGCAGCTTTCTCCCAAGAGGCCTGCCAGGTAAAGCTTTGTAATTGCCTGTGGTCAGGCCTGAAAGATCACACATGGGATAGATAAGGGCCTAGATCTGGACTCCTCAACACTAATGAATAGAAACAATTTATTCTTATTCAGTATATTCTCTCTGAAACTTTCAGGTGATATTGGTAGGGATTGGGCATTATAATTTGATTTGCCATTTAGACTTGGCTACAGATGACTCTGAAATTCACAGGTTATCTTGCACGGCAGAGAGCTACATGATTTAATAGGAGTTGTTTTACCATTAATCTTAGGTTCTCCTAGTAGTGACTGAAATTTAATTATCATCCTTATTGCTTTGATTTGTGGCGTGCTGGGGAATATATCTATCTACTGGTGAAGTTTTGTTGGAAATAACTCCAAGAGATTGTCAGTTCTCCTGTTGTGTACTAGGAGCCTGTTGTATTCAAAATTGCTTGGTATTAGTGTCATGTCAATGAGAGCTTTGGCATTTGTTTTGTTATAGGGTTATATTATAATACCGTTTGTTATATTAGGATTTGATGTAAAGTCACTTTTAAAAAAAGCTTTTATTTTTAAGTAATCTCTACACTCAACCTGGGGCTCAAATTTATAACCTAAAGATCAAGAGTTACATGTTCCACTGACTGAGCCAGCCAGGCACACCTGGAGTCACTTTTAATAGGGGAAACTAAAAGAGAGGGAGACAATTTCTATTTGTTTTTTAGAATTTTTTCTCGTTTTTCATATACCTGTGAGTATAAATATAAAATATTACTGCATTTGATAAAATAATATGCTGTGTACATATTCTAATCTTGCTATACTTATCCTTACACATATCTTATTCCATTTCCAGGAGAGATCCATCTTTGGCAGGATATTGCCATCTTTTTGTTTGTTTGTTTAATAAGCCCTCATTTATTGAATCCTAAAATTACAGAGCTGGATGAAACCCGAGTGTATGTTTTAACATACTCAGGACTGTGATTAAACTCTGTATCTACCACACTTGTATGGTTTTGTGCTGGTTACCTAACCTGTAACTCATTGTCCTTATCTACAAAATCAAAGCATCATACTAGCTCTGTTTACTCTCCAGCATTATAAGTAGGTTTCTACATAGTAAAACAATTTGAAAAAGAAAACCACATAATAAAAATGGGGTGTAATTTCAATGTATATCAAATCATCACATTGTACACTTTAAATATTGTATAATTTTTGTCAAATATACCTCAATAAAGCTGAAAAATAGGTGTAATTTACTTTAAAGATAAGGAATGTTTAATTAGTTTGCACAAGATCACACTATAGTCCTGTGGCAGAGCAAGAACTAAAATCCAGATTCCTTGATTTCCACTGTGGCAGTGTTAGTAACACGTTGTTGGGGTTTCTTGTTTGCAAGGGAATCTCAGAAAAGAGCTAGATCTCATGGGTAATGTCTTTTTAAAAACTGCTGTGGGAACCTTACACACATGGTCCTTATCAGAGGTGGAAGTGGGGCCCTCTGGGGGAATCACTCAAAAGGTGAGAAGAAATTTCCGAGGTAGAAATCTGAAGAAATAATAGATTATGCCAGGAGGAGAGTTAAGATGGTGGAGGAGTAGGGGACCCCTTTTTCAGCTGGTCCCCTGAGTCGAGCTGGACAGGTACCAGACCATCCTGAACATCCACGGAATCAGCCTGAGACGCAGGAAGATACATCTGGATCTCTACAAATGAATATCTCCAGTGCTGAGTATTGAGGTATGAAGCGGGGAGCCATGAAACCGCGCACAGATATCAGAAGATAAACAGAAGGGGGAGGGAGCCTCTGCGTTCGGGCGCCGGGAAGTGGTAGCCACCTGCACGGGGGAGCGGGCGGACTCGCGGACCGGCACCCACGACGAGAGAGCGGACTCAGACTGTGAGCCGGGTGAAACGTGTGCGACCAGACTGAAACGGAGCTCCGGTGCACTCACTGGAACCAGACTGAGACCGGGAGCTCCAGAGCGCATGGGGGCGGCTGGCAGCTGGCGGTGTTAGAAACACAAAGGACAGAGACGCGCCGGCCCTGGAAGTGAGGGCTGGAACGCCGGGTGTGGGGCGCACTATCCCGGGACGCTGCAGGGTTGAGCAGCACCAACAGAAACAGAGTTAAAGTGGCCAGAACATCAGTGGAGAATGGTCCGCGATCCTCTGTTCTGAGACAGAGGCTGAGATTCGGCTACTGCTGCTCTGACTCTCAGAAGAGACACAGCAAACTGCCAGGGAAAGCCGCCAGAGAACAAAAGCCTGGAAATACCGGCTCACAGTGTGCCCATCCCCAGCCTCCCTCCCAGGGGACACGGAGACTTTACCCAAACAGGTTCCTGAGTATCCAGCCCCTCGCCCCCCAGAAGGCAGGCTGAAAAATCAAGAAGCCCATATCCCTAAGATCCCTATAAAACAAGTGCGCACTGCCTGGGTCCTGGTCAATAATTTGGGCTCTGGACAACCCCGCAACCTCTCAACAGAATGACGAGAAGGAGAAATCCCCCCCAGCAAAGAAAAGAGAATGAGTCTGTGGCTTCTGCCACAGAACTAATGGATATGGCTATAACCAAATTATCAGAAATGGAATTCAGAGTAACAATGGTCAAGATGATGTATAGAATTGAAAAAAGTATTAACGAAAATGTTAATGAGAAAATAGAATCTCTAAGGGTGGAAATGAGAGTGAATCTGGCAGAAATTAAAAATTCTTTAAGCCAAATGCAGTCAAAACTAGAGGCTCTGATGGCCAGGGTGAATGAGACAGAAGAATGTATCGGCGAATTGGAGGATGGGTTAGTGTGAAGAAAGCTAAAAAGAAACTTTGGCTCAAAAAATCCAATCTCAAGAATGTAGGTTACGGAGATTATGACTCAATGAAACGATCCCATGTCAGAATCATCGGCATCCCGAGGGGTGGAGAAAAACAGAGGTCTAGAAGAGATGTTTGAACAAATTGTAGCTGAAAACTTCCCTACTCTCTAGCAAAGGAAACAAGCATGTGTCAAGAGGCAGAGAGGACCTCCCATGCTCAACCACGACAAACCTACGCCACCATGTCATAGTGCACTTCGCAAATATTAGATCCAAGGATACAGTATTGAAAGCAGCCAGGGCAAAGAAATTTCTCACGTCTCAAGGCAAAGGCATCAGAATTACGTCAGACCTGTCTACACAGACTCTGGAATGGGAGAAAGGGCTGGGTGGGGGGCATTTTTTAAAGCCTCTTTCAGAGAAAACATGTGCAGCCAAGGATCCTTTATCCAGCAAGGCTATCATTCAGAATTGATGGAGAAATAAAGACCTTCCAGAATCGCCAGTCATTGACCAATTTGGTAACCACTCGAAACCAGCCCTACAGGAGATATTAAGGGTCTATAAAAGTAAAAGACCCCAAGAGTAAGCACAGAACAGAAAGTCACAACTGATACAAACAAAGACTTTACTGGCAACATGGCATCATTAAAATTCTATCTCTCAGTTCTTACTGTCAATGTAAATGGTTTAAACGCTCCCATAAATGCCACAGGGTTGCAGATTGGATAAAAAGAAATGACCCATCCATTTGCTGTCTACAAGAGACTCATTTTGAACCTAAAGATACATTCAGACTGAAAGTAAAGGAATGAAATACCATCTTCACGCCAATGGACCTCAAAAGAAAGCTGGGGTAGCAATTCTCATATACTAGACAGATTGGATTTTAACCTAAAGACTATAGTTAGAGACACAGAAGGGCACTATATTATTCTTAAAGGATGTATCCAACAAGTCGGATATGACAATTATAAAGTTCTATTCCCAACAGGGAGCAGCAAGATACACAAGCCACACTTCTTACCAGAATGAAAAGACATATAGATAAAAATACGTTGATAGTAGGGGACCTCAACACTCCACTGTCAGCAATAGACAGCACCGGAGCAGAAAACCAACATAGAAACAAGAGCTTTGAATGCCATACTCGATGAGTTGGACCTCATAGATATATATATAGAACACTACACCCCAGAACCAAAGAATACTCATTCTATTCTAATGCCCATGGAACATTCTGAAGAGTAGACCATGTTCTGGGACACAAAACAGGTCTCAACCAATACCAAAAGACTGAAATTATTCCCTGCATATTTTCAGACCACAGCGCTTTGAAATTGGAACTCAACCACAAGGAAAAATTTGGAAGAAACTCAAACACTTGGAGACTAAGAACCATCCTGGTCAGGAATGATTCGATAAACCAGGAAATCAAAAATTAATTTAAACAATTTATGGAGACCAACGAGAATGAAAACACAATGGTCCAAAACCTATGGGATATTGCAAAGGCAGTCCTAAGGGGAAAATACATAGCCATCCAAGCCTCACTCAAAAGAATAGAAAAATCTAAAATGCAGTTTTTATATTCTCACCTCAAGAAGCTGGAACAGCAACAGAGGGACAGGCCTAATCCACGCACGAAAAAGCAGTTGACCAAGATTAGAGCAGAAATCAGTGAATTAGAAAGCAGGAGTATAGTAGAGCAGATCAACAGAACTAGAAGCTCGTTCTTTGAAAGAATTATTAAAATTGACAGACCACTGGAAAGACTTATCCAAAAGAATAGAGAAAGGACCCAAATTAATAAAATTATGAATGAAAAGGGAGAGGTCACAACCAACACCAGTGAAAATGGAAGGATTATTAGAAACTTTTATCAATAGCTTTATGCCAATAAATTAAGCAATCTGGAAGAGATGGAGGCCTTCCTGTAAACCTATAAACTAGCAAGACTGAAACAGGAAGAAATTGATTTTTTAAACAGGCCAATTAATTATGAAGAGATTGAAACAGTGATAAAAAACCTTCCAAAAAACAAAACTCCAGGCCCAGACGGTTTTCCTGGGGAATTCTACCAAACATTCAAAGAAGAAATAATACCTATTCTCCTAGAGCTATTTCAAAAAATAGAAATAGAAGGAAAGCTACCAAACTCATTCTATGAAGCCAATAGTACCTTGATCCCCAAACCAGGCAAAGACCCCATCAAAAAGGAGAGTTACAGACTGATTTCCCTAATGAATATGGACGCCAAAATTCTCAACGAGATCCTGGCTAATTGAACCCAACAGTACATTAAAAGGATTATCCATCATGACCAAGTGGGATTCATCCCTGGGATGCAAGGGTGGTTCAACATTCACAAATTGATCAGTGTCATAGATTTTATCCGGAAGGAAAAAGCCAAAAATCATATGATTCTCTCAATAGATGCAGAAAAAGCATTTGACAAAAATACAGCATCCTTTCCTGATTAAGACCCTTCAGAGTGTAGGATAGAGGGTACATTCCTCAATCTCATAAAAGCCATCTATGAAAAGCCTACAGCAAATATCATTTCAATGGGGAAAAGCTGGAAGCCTTTCCTTAAGATCAGAACATGACAAGGATGCCCACTCTCGCTACTCATTATTCAACATAGTACTAGAAGTCCTGGCAACAGCAATTCATGACAACAGATAGGGATAAAATGTATCCACTCCAGAGAAGAAGTCAAACTGTTCTCTTCGCAGATGACATGATACTCTATATGGAAAACCCAAAAGAATCCACTCCAAACTATTAGATGTTATAGAGCAATTCAGTAATGTGGCGGGATACAAAATCAATGCTCAGAAATCAGTGCATTTCTATACACAATAATGAGACTGAAGAAAGAGAAATTAGGAATCCATCCCATTTACACAAAGCACCAAAAGCCATAATGCTACCTTGGAATTAACTTAACCAGAGACGTAAAGGACTTATATATTCTAGAAACTATAAATCATGAAAGACATTGAAGAAGACAGAAAAAGATGGAAAAATATTCCATGCTCATGGATCAGAAGAATTAACATAGTTAAAATGTCCATGCTACCCAGAGCAGTCTACACTTTCAGTGCTATCCCAATCAAAATACCAATGACATTTTTCAAAGAACTGGAACAAATAGTCCTTAAATTTGTATGGAACCAGAAAAGGCCCCAAATCACCAAGGAAATGTTGAAAAGGAAAACAAAGCTGGGGGCATCACAATGCCGGATTTCAAGCTATACTACAAAGCCTGTGATCACAAAGACAGCATGGCACTGGCACAAAAACAGATACATAGACCAATGGAACAGAATAGAGACTCCAGAAATGGACCCTCGGCTCTATGGGCAACTAATCTTTGATAAAGCAGGAAAAAACATCCAGTGGATAAAAGACAGTCTCTTCAATAAATGGTGCTGGGAAAACTGGTCAGCTATATGCAAAAGAATGAAACTTGACCACTCTCACACCATACACAAGGATACCCAAATGGATGAAAGACCGATGTGAGACAGGAATCCATCAAAATCATAGGGAGAAAATAGCAGCAACCTCTATGACATCGGCCAAAGCAACATTTTTCAGTGACACGTTCCCAAAGGCAAGAGAAACAAAAGATAAAAATGAACTTGTGGGACTTCATCAGGATAAAAAGCTTCTGGACAGCCAAGGAAACAGTCAAAAAAACTAAGAGGCAGCCCACGGAATGGGAGAATATATTTGCAAATGACACTACAGATAAAGGACTGGTATCCAAGATCTACAAAGAACTTCTCAAACTCAATACATGAGAAACAAATAAAGAAATCAAAAAATGGGCAGAAGATATGAAGACACTTTTCCAATGAAGACATACAAATGGCTAACAGACACATGAAAAAATGTTCAATATCATTAGCCATCAGGGAAATTCAAATCAAAACCACACTAAGATACCACCTTACGCCAGTTAGAATGGCAAAAATTGACAAGGCAAGAAACAACAATTGCTGGAGAGGATGTGGAGAAAGGCATCTCTCCTACATTGTTGCTGGGACTGCAATTTGGTACAGCCAGTCTGGAAGACAGTGTGGAGGTCCCTTAAAACGTTAAAAATTGAGCTACCCTATGATCCAGCCATTGCACTACTGGGTATTGACCCCAAAGATACAGACGTAGTGAAGAGAAGGGCCATATGCACCCCAATGTTCATAGCAGCATTGTCCACAATAGCTAAATTGTGGAAGGAGCCGAGATGCCCTTCAACAGATGACTGGATTAAGAAGTTGTGGTCCATATATACAATGGAATATTACTCAGCTATCAGAAAGAACGAGTTCTCAACAGTTGCTACAACATGGACGTCACTGGAGGAGATAATGCTAAGTGAAATAAGTCAAGCAGAGAAAGACAACTATCATATGATTTCTCTCATCTATGGAACATAAGAACTAGGAAGATCGGTAGGGGAAGAAAGGGATAAAGAAAGGGGGGGTAATCAGAAGGGGGAATGAAACATGAGAGACTATGGACTATGAGAAACAAACTGAGGGCCTCAGAGGGGAGGGGTTGGGGGAATGGGATAGAGCAGTGATGGGTAGTAAGGAGGGCACGTATTGCATGGTGCACTGGGTGTTATACACAACTAATGAATCATCGAGCCTTACATCGAAACCGGGATGCTAGATGGTGACTAACATAATATAATAAAAATCATTAAAAAAAAAGAAGTTGTGGTCCATATATACAATGGAATATTATCCAGCTATCAAAAAGAACGATTTCTCAACATTTGCTGCAACGTGGACAGCACTGGAGGAGATAATGCTAAGTGAAATAAATCAAGCAGAGAAAGACACTTATCATATGGTTTCTCTCATCAATGGAACATAAGAACTAGGAAGATTGGTAGGAGAAGAAAGGGATAAAAAAGGGGGGGGTAATCAGAAGCGGAGTGAAGCATGAGAGACTATGGACTCTGAGAAACAAACTGAGGGCTTCAGGAGGGAGGGGTGGGGGGAATGGGATAGGCTGGTGATGGGTAGTAAGAGGGCACGTATTGCATGGTGCATCTTGGTGTTATATGCACCAATGAATCATCGAACTTTACATCAAAAACCAGGGTTGTACTGTATGGTGACTAACATAATATAATAAAAACATTAAAAAAGAATAGATTATGCCAATTACAACTTAAGGGTCATTAATTTCGAATGCAAGTTATTTGAGGAGAAGTAAATCATTCAAATAAAATGTTTAAATGCAAGTTTGTATGACCTAGGCCAATTTGACTATTCAGCAGCTCACAAGTTTTTTTTAAAAAAAGATTTATTTATTTATTTGAGAGAGAGAGAGAGAGAGGGGGAAGAGAATATCTCAAGCAGACTCTGCATTGAGCACTGAGCCTGATGTGAAGCTCAATTTCATGATCTGAATCATGACCTGAGCTGAAACCAAGAGTCAGATGCTCAACTGACTGACCTATCCAGGCACCCCAGTTCACAGGTTCTTTTAGTAAATATTTAGGTAGCCTCTAGTAGTTCAAGAGAATGCTGTGATATACATTTCTCCTTACCATACCCTCCTGTCAAGCCTCCTTAGCAAGTGACATATTACAAGAAAAGAAATCCTTGACAAAATTCTGACAAGTGTACAAACTTCTGTAAACAAGCAGGCCTGGAGTACAGCCACAAAGCCTATGTATGTAGCTCTGAGGAAACCCGTTTCTGCCTTTAGGTACTCTGCTTTCTCCCGCATAGTGGATATCACTTACTGGTGGATGCAGTGGTACTTCACATGTCAAGAGTGGCTCTTTTATAGTCAGTCGAGCACAGAATCGATAGCTCAGCCAGAGAAAGCTTAGCTTGCCCAGGTGTCGAGGTGGTCGATTAAAACAGCAAGGCAGAATGAAAGTACAATTAGCCTTTATTCACTTACTGTGATAGTATGCCAAGAGGCCAGAGAGACAGTGGCATGTATTAGTTTTCTAGGGCTGCTGTAATGAAGTACCACATACTGGGTGGTTTGAACAACAGAAATTTATTGTCTCCCCAGTTCCAGAGGCCAGAAGTCCAAGAGGAAGTTGTCAGCAGGGTTGGTTCCTTCTGAGGGCCATGAGGGAAAGATTTGTTTCATGCCTCTTTCTTCTTGTGGTTTCATGGAAATCTTTGGTGTTATTTGGCTTGTACACACATCAGCCTAATCTCATTCATCCCCTGTCAAGTCCAAACTTACATTTTACTACATCACTAGTATGGAATAAGGGTCATCTTACTGACCTCATTTTAACTTGATTATTTTCTTTAAAGACCCTATTCAAATAGGTCTTTATTCTTAGGTACTGAGGGATAGGACTTCAACATATGAGTTTTGGGAGAACAAAAATTCAATCCATAACATGCAGTTCCCCAGTCTTTCAGTTTTCCCCTATGGAACAGCACTGAGTGAATATCAGATGTATCAGCACAGACAGGAGGAATCATCTCACTACTGAGGGAGCCCCAACAAAGCTCCTGCCATTCAATCAACTCAAAAGGCTTAGGAGAGGGGTGTCTGGGTGGCTCAGTCAGTTAAGCCCCTGCTTTCGCCCGTCATGATCTTGGGGTCTCGGAATTGAGCCCACTTCATGTGGGGCTCCCCACCTCAGGGAGTCTGCTTCTCCCTCTCCCATCACCCTCCCCTTCCACCCCTGCATTGTGCATGTGTCCATGCGCATGCACGCTCTCTCCTAATAAATAAATAAATAAATAAATAAATAAATAAATAAATCATTTTTAAAAAGACTTAGAGAGGTAGAAGGAAAGTGTAGTATTGAAAAGTCCTGAGTACTGAGTCAGACTGAAGAAAATGTGGTCTTAGCAGAGCGTGTCTGAGAGAGGCTTCAACCAGACCCATTGATACAGAGGCCCTGCAATAAAGGAGTGACTCGCTCCAGACTGTACACCAAGTCTGGTATGGGGAAGGCAGCTTTTTCCCATGAGGTCTGCTAGATAAAACTTTTATTTTTAAGGTAAAGCTTTTTAATTGCATATGGTTGGGCACGAAGGATTACATACAGGATTTTGCAATGGAGTCTGACTTCTTCACTGTGACCTCCATCACATGGAGAGTCAAAACACTATCAGTGTCTACACTTGAGACACTGCTCTGAAGTTATTAGCAGCCGGGTTTTTAGAACTAGGTATTTGCAAAGCAAGGATAAACATAACATCCAAACCTCAGTTATCCACAAACATGTTCTTGTAACAGGTTCAGTATGAATTAACTAATATTTATTCCAAATCACAAGTTGCATAGCTTTGCTTCAATTAAAAAAATTTCAACAGTTGCTATTGTGATATTGTTTTTGACTTTCTGAAAATTCCATGTAATTTGTTCTGTTGAATGTCCCATATTAGAAATTTGTTTTGCTATCTTCTTGTGATTTAGGTCATTGCTCTGTCCTTTGTAATTAAACTCAAATTGAATATCCTTACCAGCACGTGAACACGGGTGATGCTGTGTATTTTATATTATGTTACATAGGAAACATGATACCTGACTGTGCTGCTATTAGTCATGCTGAGATTGGCTACATGATAAAAGCCTGATTCCTCCATTGCTTCTCTATTTATGGCTGAAAAGCAATCCGTGTGGTGTTACCTGGCACCACACAAATGTCCAATCTCCTAATACCCATTCCCTTAGTATCAGTTGAAAACTCTTGCCCATAATCTCATTAGGGATTGTATATGAGATATTCCAGTATATTAGCTGGTTGTTTGTGCAAAGTGAAACTTTCCCATCAATTCAGGTTCTTTGGCGTGTTAGTTTTCTATCGCTGTGTGACAAATTACCACACACTTGGTGGTTTAAAACAACATGTATTTATTAGCTCACATTTATATGGCTCAGAAATCCATGTGGTCTCAACTGGGTTCTGTGCTTATAAGGCTGAAGTCACAGTGTTGAATGAGGTGTGCTCTTCTATGGAAGCTCTAGAGAAGAATTTCAGCCCAAGGTCACTTGTGTTAGTAGAATCAGTTCCTTGCACTTACAGTCTGAAGTCCCATTTTTCTTGCTAGCTGCCAGCTGGGGGCCAACTCTCTGCTCCTAGATGTTCCCTGTACCAAGTCATTCTTATAATTAAAATCTTTCTGATTCTCCCTTCTTGACACCGTCCAAAGAAAACTTTGTTTCAAAAATGTTGCATGATTAGACAAATGGGAATAATCTCCTTGTCTCCCGTAATCATGGGAGTGATATCTCATCATATTTATAGGTTCCTCCCATTGGGGGTCATTCTAGAATTCTGTCTAGCACACTTGGTTATCTCAGAACACAGTTTTCACTGAAAAGCCCAGTAAATGTTCAATCCTCCCTTACCTTTTAATTACCTCTCAAATTGGCATTTGACCATAATTTGCTGAAGCATGTGTCTCTAGGTCTCCAATCATTTTTGATTCCTTTGGGTCATTTTACACACCTAGCATGTTAATTCAGAGTTACCCACTATTTCAGTTATCTATTGATGTGTAAAGCAACAACTATTTATTATTTCTCATGATCCTGTAGGTTGACTGAGCAGTTCTTCTGCTCCACATAGTATCAACTGGGGTCTCTTGGTCTCTCATTCAACTGTTTTTAGCTGGTAGTTGGGCTGAGCTTAGAAGAGCCAAGATTTCTTTCATATACCTGGAACCATGGTATTGATAATTAGCTGGAGTTCCTTCATTTTTCCTCCCATGTGGCCATTCTCTCCATAAGGTATCTCATCTCTCAGGCTTTTTCACATGCCTTCTCTCCTGATAGCAAGAATAAACAGTGTTTTTCCTAAAAATTCATGTCCATCTGGAACCCATGAATATGCTTTATTTGAGACAGGATCTTTGCAGATGTAATCAAGTTAAGATGAGCTCATATTTGATTAGGTGGGCTCCTAAATCAAATTATCTGGTGTCCTTATAAAGAGAAAAAGACAGAGACACCCAGAGGAGAATACCATGTGAAGACATGTTGGACAGGTGCACCTATAAGACAAGGAATTTCAGGGCAGCCTGGGTGGCTCCTGTTGCCGCCTGCCTTTGGCTCAGGGCGTGCTCTGCTGGGAGCCTGCCTCTTCCTCTCCCACTCCCCTGATTGTGTTCCCCTCTCTCACTGGCGGCTCTCTCTGTCTGTCAAATAAATAAATAAAATCTTTTAAAAAAAGACTCTAAAAAAAAGACAAGGAATTCCAATGATTACATGGAGCCAAGAAGCTAGAAAGCAAGAAAAGGGATGCCTGGGTGGCTCAATCAGTTAAGCATCTGACTCTTGATTTCCCTCAGGTCATGATCCCAGGGTCTTGAGATGAAGTCGGCATTGGGCTCCATGCTCAGCATGGAGTCTGCTTGAATTCTCTTCCTTCTCCCTCTCTGCTCCTCCCCTCACCCCCACTGCTTGTGCACTCACACTCTCTCTCAAATAAATAATAAATAAAATCTTTTAAAAGAAAGAGGCAAGAAAGAATTCTTCCCTAGAGCTAGAGAGAGTGTGTGGCCCTGTTGACACCTTGTTTCTGTGAGAATAAATTTCTGTTTTAGGCCAACCAGTTTGTGGTACTTTGTTACAGCAGCCCTAGAAACTAGTACATCTCCCATTACCCAAAGCAAGTTGTCGTGACCAAGTCCAGAGTCAATGTGGGAAAAGGCTAGAAATGACATGGAGTACCAAGAGGGTGTGGGTGATAGGAGGCCACCAATGTAACAGTCTTCCAATTTGCCATCCTTCTCCTTGTGATTCATATCCTTCCTGCAAGGCATCCTATCCCATCAAGGTCTTGGGCTTAGGCTTGAGCCTGGAATCTTTTTATCTAAATCTCAACCAGGTGCAGATGAAGTCTTTGGCTTGCATTTTCTCAAATCCAGAGACCTGTGAACTCAAACAAGTAACCTTCCCTCCACACACCCAACATACAGTGTCAAGACCAGATCATGATAATCACAATAAACACTGTCTCTCCCCAAAAGGGATAGAATGCGAGGCTGGAATTATTAAACATTTACTGGTTCATAGAAGTTCTGAAATCTAGCTGATCAATTGGTACCAGTTCCTCTTGCTCTGGAGGCAGGAATTTTTTAACGGCTATCATAAAAACAAATCTGACTTAGATAAGGGAGACTATATCTGAAACGATTATTACAAGAGGGGGAATGGGACTATTGGGAGAAGGCTTTGACCATGAGATCTGCAAATGTCTAAGTGGTCAGGCAGAGAAGGACTATTCTTTTATTGGAAGGAATAAACAAGTCTAGAAAGAACCAGGTGCAGGCAAGCAGATGAATGTGAGTGGCACGATCAGACAGTAGATCATAGAATGTTTTACGCTGAGGTCAGCCTATTCTCAGAAGGGGCTGTTAAGGTGTATGCTGGCTCAGACTGTGGTGAGCCAACATTCAAGGTTCTGTGGAAAGGAGTGAATCTTAACCAGAGTTTGGTTAACACTACATTTTGTTCCCTTGATCACTGGACAAAACAGTTCAATGAATTGCTTATGAGGCAAAGAATGGTACTTGCAGTGTCTCTGTGTAGCCTTGTCCTAGGTAAATAAGGGGACATTTGTAATCACAGGGCTGGTAGACTTCAATATTGTCACACAGTCTATAACACCTAAGAAGTATTCCCATAGGGGATGGATGCAAAGCAATGATTTCTTTCTAGGAATAATAGTTATATTTTACTTCTTCCTTTATTTGTTATTGTTTGGTATAAGCCCCCTTTAATATCTGAAGATGTCTTAATTCCTGCTATTTTTCTCTAATACAACCCTCTGTAAGATTCTGTTTCTGCCAGGATATTCCTGTGACATTCCACACCTTAGGTTGTATTTTTGAATATTTCAGTTTTGTCATTTATTAAGTGGTAAGTTAGCCATAGCCAAATCATATTCCTTTGTTGTGTCCATCCAGTTAACCCTAGGGCTATCTCTGTCCATCCAGAGTTGGGTTGACCTTATAAGTACTCTTAATGACTAATATTCATTTCAGGTTTAAACCCTAGCGTTTACTACACCTTCCATGAAATCCTTACTATAGAACTTTATGGGGGCGCGTGGGTGGTACAGCTGTTAAGCCGCCTGCCTTCTCGCTCAGGGCGTGATCCCAGCATGGATCGAGCCCCACACATCAGGCTCCTCTGCTATGAGCCTGCTTCTTCCTCTCCCACTCCCTGCTTGTGTTCCCTCTCTCGCTTGTCTCTATCTCTGTCAAATAAATAAATAAAATCTTTAAAAAAAGAACTTTATGGTACTCTGAGAAAACTGCCCTAAATCAGATAATATCTGTGTTTGTCAGTATAAGTTCCGTCAGTTTATAATTTTATATTGTGCTGGAAACATGGACAATTTATCATACCAGCTTGAAAAGACCATATTCGACAGGCAGAGTCTCTTTAATAAAGTAATCATAAGTGGATAGACAGTATATGAAAGGGGGAGTCCTGGATTTGTTACATACTACTTCACAGGAGACTTGGATGTGTACTGGGTCTCAACCACATCATTGTCCTGTTATTTTTGTTATTAAAATCACAATAAGTATCCACAAGATACCGATCATATCAAGATCAACTTGGTCATTGTATCACTTGGAGCTGGGTAAAGAAAAATATCATGTCTTGAAAGGACACCTGTCATAATAATAAAGTTGTATAACTGGATATCTTAACAGAAACAATATATGTATGTTTTTTAATGAGTAGTTTGACTAACTAGGAAGTGACCTTTTCTGTCTTCCTCTCTCAGAAAGGGTGTTTTTCCATGAACTAACCTAGTTTTCTTTGCCAGTTGAATAGAGAGGTAGTCTCCAGGTTTGATACTTCTTGTTACACTGGGGACTGGTTTCCATATACACGTTGGTTGGTTATAAAATGTTGGCTGCTCACTCTGATATTAAAATATCCTTACTACAAATGGCATTATGTAGATTAAGAGAGGAATTCTTTTTCTTAAGAGGTGTGCAACCAAGTAAAATGCTACTGTGTATTAGTAACTACCAGCTGATCTATTGGTGTTGTACTGAAAACAGAAATAATTTGACATACCAGCTTATGAATAAATGGGTAGGCCTCTGGTTTTATTCCATCATGGGTATAATCTTTACCATTATTCAAGAGGAACTGATCAACTGATCCATTATATGTGCCTGTTTCAAATTATTGTAAGTGCTTGCAATGATCACATCTTAAAATGGGGATAAAATGGACCTATGCAGTTGAAATGAGACCAAAATGTTTAATTAATCTGGGGACTCAAATGTTCATATAATCTTTGCCCACTCAAGGTTTTGTATGGACTGGTACAGATAAGTGTATTTTCTAGGAAGACTTTTCACTCACATCATCAAATCAAGGTAAAGGAGTTGGCCCTAGTTGCCTATATATTAATCTGCTAGTATCAGTTATGAAATATCACCACCTGATACAGTTAGTGCCTTAGTCCCTGAAATCTTCCAGTGACTCATGTTTATTAGCAGTATATGAACACATATTATTTATTTTTCTTCAGTATCTTTATTGAGATATAATTTACACTCCATAAAATTCATTCATTTTAAGCAATACACATTGGCTTTCAGTAGATTTACAGACCTGTGTAATAACCAGCATAAGCCAGTTTTAGAATATTTATATTACTCTTAAAAGATTCTCATGCCCATTGTAGTCACTCCCTGCCCCACATATCCCCTTCTTTCCCCACAGCCCTAGGCAACCACTAATCTATTTTCTGTCTCTATGGATTTGTCTATTCTGACATTTCATACAAATGAAACAATATAACATGTGACCTTTGTGATTGACTTCTTTACTTAGCATAATATTTTCAAGGTTCTTTCGTAATGTAACATGTATCAGGATCTATCTGCTTTTTTATTGCAGAATACTCCATTTTATGGACATACTGTATTTTGTTTATTCATTCATCAGGTGATCAGACATTGCATTGTCTCTACCTTTGGCTATTATAAATACGCTGCTATGAACATTCTTATAGAAGTTCTTATGTTGACATGTTTTTGTGAGTTTTTTTGATATATGTTTTTATTAAGTATTTCAAATCTTGGAAAGGCCACACATGTTTGGCCATCTGTATTATGTACATTCTTGGGAATCACTGGCTAAAGCATTTGAGATTCACCCCCAATTAATAAAATTATTGAATGATACTTGGTGATTTATATAAATCATTAGCTGGGTTCCTGTTTCCAAGGACCATATATCTGTAGCCATGAATATGACAGCTTTTTGACTTCTGTGAGTCCTTGCAAATCATTGATCCTGAGGGCGGTCTTGCAGGAACCAAGACCTCTATTTAGGCTCATATAAATGAATCAAGATTTTTAAAAACAGCATAATTTAGAGAATAAGTAAGTATTCTCCAACAATCCATTTTTAATGCCTGAGACTACTGTTTCGAGGACTTGGCAAACAATATTGCTTTGAAAATATATAAAACTAATTATTGATGACACATGAGATCATATAACCATCAGTTTATTTTTAGGCGAGGCATTGATGAGCAACCAGTAGCTAATGCCCCTGCAAAATCAGAGAATGGCTCTGGTTGGTCTGGTGCTAATGCAGAGCATTTCAGCCATCACCACACATTAGAATCGCTTGGGAAGTCTTTTTAAACTAATGATGTCCAAGCCTCAGAGATTCTGATTTAATTGTTGCAGGGGTATAGACTGATTAGTGTTTTTACAGGGTTTTGTATTTTGCAATGAAAATTGAGAACCACTCAAAGGAGCTATATCGCACTCTGTGCAGTCTGCATCCCTTTGAATGGGTTAATCATTGCATTAGAGGACCACTCCCAGTCATGCATCATCCTGAGGAAAATTCACATCCTGTCATATTGGCTGAGTACAAGATATCTTTAATATTACTTACAGACCTTCGTTTTGCATTGTAGTAGTTGGGGCCTGTCATTTGACTTTGTGGAAATTAAGCTCATTTTTCCATTCTTAGCTACTTCTGATAGGGATCTATCTCCCTTGACCTTGCTCTGGGAATTGTTATTGTGGCAGCATTGTTTCTGAGTATCTCTCCAGAGCTGTAGTGCTCCCCATTTTGATGTACTCTTTCCTTTGATTCCCTAACATGGCGTACTAATATTTTTGCCTATTTCCCATTAATACTGGGACAGTTGCTTTTATAATTATCTTTTTAAAGAGAGCATGTCTTTTCCCCTATTCCAGCTGAAGTCAAATACAATGGGATTTGAACCCATTGTTTACCATGTTATTTGCATGTTCCCACAACATTTTGTCATAAAAATGTTTCCTGATATGAATAAAGTTTCACGGGCATGTTTTTGTGCAGTTTCTCCAAAACTTTTATTTTGGTTCAGCTAGTCATCTTGAAGGAGCAAATGAAATTCCAACCCAAACGCAAGTAAACAGTAGTATTAGTGCCTTTTTAGAGGTCTTCTTGTCAATCTGCCAGTGTTGCCCAGAAACCAGTCCTCTGGGTGCTCTTCCTGAGAGCTATTCTTAAATCTCTGAGTCAGTGTACCTGCAGGACAGGTGATCCTAATTTCTCTTTGATGCACTCAACTCACTTAAAGGGCAATGGCCACAGAGGCAGATACCTTGTGAGCCCACATTTTTAAAAGGATCAGATGCCAGACATTCCATTGTCTCAGCTATGCTCTTTAAAAATTTTAAAGGTCAGATACTTTAGTGTGTCTCTACTGTAAGACTGCTCCTTCACCTTTTCAGTAGGCTAGACACAAGACACATTGCATTGGTTTTGATAGTGTGTTCCAAAAGTCACTTCTCCAAAGTTGTTTTCCATTGATTATCCAGTCTTTATTTTTATGTTTTTACAGTCTTTTTTTAACCTACTTGATAATATAATCATTTCAGTAGTCATCAAACACACAAATTCATGAACATGTGGACCTTCCGTGTAGTTGTTTTCTGCATCTTACACTGCCAGCAGGACTGTCTAAATTTCAGCACGGTTTGCTGGTTGGTCTGGCTGGCCCTTGCCTGTTTTCCCATCTTAAGATGAAGGGAAGTAGCTTTTCATTTAACCCTGCCCCTGGTTAGAGTGGGACTGCTTTGTTAACCATGAGCAAAAACATAGTCTCTACCTTCCTCCAGAAAATTCTCCCAGAGCTGACCATACTTTATTAGTAAGAGTGATTTCTTCACTACTTGATAACATGGACACTTTTGGAGCAGCAGGGAAAGAAGTGGCTGACAGACACCCCATGTATAGTGCCTAGGGGCCTGGTCTGGCTCTTTTCTGAAGCTGTTCTTGCATTTATTTTTATTAATTAATTAATTTATTTATGAGAGGGAGAGGGCAGGGGAGAGAGACTCTTAAGCATGGAGCCTGATTTGGGGCTGATCTCACAACCCTGAGATCATGACCTGAGCCAAAAATCAAGAGTTGGGCATCTTAACTGACTGAGTCATTCAGGCACCCCTGTTCTTGCACATTTAATTGATGGTCAGAACTCCCCTCCCTGATTGGATTGGACCCATGGCATAACTGGAATTCCTTTTATGGTATTAAAATGGTTTTGAGGTTTTGAGGACTTGTCCCATTAAGTCCTTAGTTTCAGATAAACTCAAGGAGGTGAGGAATATTTGATTTTCTAGGGGGCTTAAAAGTTGCCTTTGCCCCTTGGGATTTCTTGCACGGAAGTCTTGCTGGCTTTTGGAGTATACCACAGATGGGTTCATTCAACATTGATCCTAATGTCCTCCCTATCCCATAGGGGCTAGAAAGCCCAAAAGTATACATTCTAGACTCTTGATTTTATGAGATTTAGGTTTTTCAGATAAGATCTTAATTAGGAATTTTGTTAAATGGGAGAGAGGCTGCAGCCAATTTTGCTTCCATTTCGCTGATGCAGATCCAGCAGATGTGGCATGGCTCATAATGGCTTTCAGAATCCTCCAATCATAGCCAAGGCACAACTGAAGACCGTGGTTGCAGCAGCAGCTTGCTGAGCCCTGGATATGACAAACGTGGTGTGTGCCTGGACCCAGCAGCTTACGCGGTAGCCTCCTATGTCAGCTTCTTGATTCACCATCTTCCCCACTGACCCAGAGATAGCAGTTTCCTTGACAGGTTAGTTTTGAGGTGGTGTTCTGGGAATTCAAGACTCAGTCGAGGGCCTGCTTTTTTGGCCCCCCCCCACAATTTTGTAAACACTTAGTTTTCTGTGGTAGATACCTTTTTGCTTTTGATAGCTAGTTAGATTTCTGTTATTTGCCATTTAATTGACTGATAATACGGGTGGTCCTTTCTTGACTCCGCAGGGACCATTTCCAGAGTTCCTGATGCCTGGGATTGATATGTCTGGAGTAAGTGCTTGGTCTACTGGGTTGTCACTAATAGTATACTTGACAGCTATTTTAAATTAGTGTAGACAGATGTTTCCTCCTTCCTTTACCTGCTCTCCCCAACAAAATACTTGATTTTTTTTTTAAAGGTGGGGGGAGGAGCAGTGAGAGAGGGAGACAGAGATTCTTATTCAGGCTCCATGCCTAGCATGGAGCTGGGCGCAGGGTTTGATCTCACAATCCTGAGATCATGACCTGAGCCAAAATCAAGAGTCAGACGCTTAACCAGCTGAGCTATTTATCCTACAGAATTAAATGGAGATATGGTTTTGCAAATCACCCCAATCTCCTTCAAATGTTTTATATTCAGGGAGGTTTTGGCTTGTTTCTCCTCTAAATCATTTTTGTTGTTTAACAACTACGTACTGTTTTTTTCTTTTTTTCCATTGGTAACATTTTCTTTTTAGATTTGTGTGGTAAGTACACAAATGTTCAACTGATCATTATCCCTTGAATTTCTTTCTAATTGTGATAAAATACATATACCATAAAACTTAGCATTTTGGGTCGTCTGGGTGGCTCAGTTGGTTAAGCATCTAACTCTTGATTTCAGCTCAGGTCATGATCTCAGGGTCCTGGGATTGAGCCTCAAGTTGGGGGTGGGGGATCCACACTTAGCAGGAGTCCACTTGAGGATTCTCTTCTCTCCCTCTGCCCCCACCCTTGCGTACTCGCACACTCTCCCTCTCTCTCAAATAAATCTTTAAAGAAAACTTACCATCTTAACAATTTATAAGTGCAACAGTTCAGCAGTGTTAAGTACATTCATATTGTTGTGCAATAGATCTCCAGAAATATTCTTACATAACTGAAACTCTGTACCCATTAAACAACTCCCCATTTCCCCCTCCTCCAACCCCTGGCAACTACCATTCTCCATTTTGCTTCTATGAATTTGACTCTAGGTAACTCCTAAGGGGAATCATGATATTTATCCTTTTGTGAATGGCTAATTTCATTTAGTATATCCTCAAGGTTCATACACGTTGTAGCATGTGTCAAAATTTCCTTCCTTTTTAAGGTTGGATAATATTCCACTGCATGGATAGACCACATTTTGTTTATCTATTCATTCTTCAATAGTCAGTTGGATTGCTTCTACCATTTGGCTGTTGCGAATAATGCTTCTGTGAACATGAATATGCAGATATCTCTTTGAGCTTTGCTTTAAATTATTTGGGATAAATACCCAGAAGTGGAATTTCTGGATCATATGGTAATTCTGTTTAATTTTGTTAAGGAATTACCATACTGTTTTCCACAGCAGCTGCATTAAATATATACTTTGAAATAGGCAGTTAGACACATTACCATTTAGCCTTCTGACCATAATCATAAAATATTGGACTTTTTTAGAGTAGTGAAAGGTGTTTTTTTTTTTTAAGATTTTATTTATTTAGTTGACAGAGACAGAGACAGCCAGCGAGAGAGGGAACACAATCAGGGGGAGTGGGAAAGAAAGAAGCAGGCTCCCAGCGGAGGAGCCCCTGATGCTGGGGCTCCGATCCCACAACGCTCGGGATCACGCCCTGAGCAGCGCAAGGCGCCCAACGACTGGCCACCCAGGTGCCCCGTGAAAGATGTTTTAATCTGATAATCTATCCATTCCAAATATTCACTCTGAAATCCGTGACTACTACCAGTTCAACCCTGCTTGGTCACCTGTTTCCAGTTTAATCTGAGTGTTTCATTACCAGTGTGTCTGTCATTACCCACACTTTTAAACAATACTGTCTTTCCCAGAGCAATCATCACTTTGAGCTGTTGTTAGTTCATACTAATTCTCTCTACTGACCTTTGAATCTCACAGGATGAACAGGCCTAGTTTCACCCTCAGACTAGTCTTTGTGGATCCCTTTATCAACTCTAATTTTGAGGGCTGCTACTCTTTTCAGCCTGAAATATTTAGGGACAAGCTCAGCTTCATTTATTTGGCTTTGAGGACCTTTATCTCCAAGACCTACACTGCCCTCTAAGATTGTTTCATCATGAATTGCCTCTGGAATCTAAGGTTGTTTTCTTGAACTTCCCTCTACCTCAAGTCTGGCTACCTTAAATTTTATCCTTCGAGACCCATCTTTTCGTAAAAATTATCCCTGTTCTTCTAGTTAACTTATTGCCCAATTTCTATAGTTGAGTGACTAAAGTGAACCTACTTTCACATGAGCATTCATCTACTAATGCAGAGCATCTACTGCCCTTTCTGAGCTCCCTAATATGTTAGAGAAGTCCACTGGATGAGAGGTGCTTTGAGTTCAGTTTCCTTGCCATTAAAAGCAATTGTTAGGGTATCCTGACTTCTACTGTAGTTCCAGGGGGTTAGGTGCATCTTTTTGCTTTTTAGCATATGATGTATTATTTGTTTCAGGGGTATAGGTCTGTGATTCATCAGTCTATATTAATACACAGTGCTTCCCACAACACATACCTCCCCAGTGTCCATCACCAGCCACTCCATCCCTCCCATTCCCCTCCACTCCAGTGAAGCCTCAGTTTGTTTCCCCTGAGATTACGAGACTCTACAGTTTGTCCCCCTCTGGTTTTGTCTTGTTTCATTTTTTTCCCTCTTCCCTATGATCCTCTGCATTGTTCTCCAAATTTCACATATCAGTGAGATCATATGATAATTGTCTTTCTCTGATTGAATTATTTTGCTTAGCATGTAATACTCCTCTAGTTCCATCCACGTCATTGCAAAATGGCAAGATCTCAATTTTTGATGGCTGCATAATATTCCACTGTGCACATCTTCTTATCCATTCATCTGTTGGATGGACGTCGCTGCTTTCCATAGTTTGGCTGTTGTGGACATTGCTGCTATGAACATTGGGTGGGGTGCCCCTTCAGATTACTACATTTTGTATGTTTGTAAATACCTGGTAGCACAATTCCTGGTCATAGGGTAGCTCTATTTTCAACTTTTGAGGAACCTCTGAACTGTTTTCCCATGAGTGGCTACCAGCTTACATTCCCACCAAAACAGTGTAAGAAGGTTCCCTTTCTCCGCATCCCCTCAGCAACATCTTGTTGTCTTCCGACTTGTTAATTTTAGCCATTCTTGACTGGTGTGAGTGGTACTCATTGTGGTTTTGATTTGTGTTTCCTGATGCCAAGGATCGGAACTTTTTTCAGTGTCTGTGGCCATTTGGATGCTTTCTTTGCAGAAGAATGTCTGTGTCTTCTGCCCATTTCTTGATTGGATTATTTGTTTTTGGGTGTTGAGTTTGGAGAAGTTCTTTGTAGATTGTGGATAATAGTGCTTTATCTGATACGTACATTTGTAAGTTATCTATCTCCTATTCTGTTGGTTGGTTCTTTGCCTGCTTATGATTTCCATTTCTTGCAGGTGTTATCGTGATGAAATCTATAGATCATTTGCCTATTGCCTTGCACTTTGGTGATGTCTAAAGCTACACCCAAGGTTGCAAAATAGAGTTTGCCTTATTTCCTGAGGATTTTGATGATTTACTGTCCACATTTAGGCCTTCCATCCATTTTAGTCTATTTTTGTGGAGGGTGGTGTAAGAAATGGTCCAGTTTCATTCTTCTGCATGTGCTGTCCAAATCCTTTCCCAGCACCATTTGTTGAAGAGACTGTCTTTTTCCATTGTATTCTTCCGCTCTGTCGAAGATGTTGAATAGTTCCATAGAGTTGAGAGTCCTATTTCTGGGTTCTGTATTCTGTTCCCATTGATCTGTGTGTCTATTTTTGTGCCAGTACCATACTGTCCTGATGACCGTGTTTTCTTTGTAATGAACTTAAGTCTGGAATTGTGATGCCACCAGCTTTGGTTTTCTTTTTCAACATTCCTCTGGCTATTCAGAGTCTTTTCTGGATTCCAGCTACAAATTTTAGGATTATTTGTTCCATTTCTGTGAAAAAGTTGATGGTATTTTGATAGATTGCATTGAATGTGTAGATTGCTCTAGGTAAGCATAGACATTTTTAATAATATTTGTTCTTTTCCAGTCCATGAACATGGAACATTTTCCATTTCTTTGTGTCTTCCTCAATTTCTTTCATGAGTATTCTATAGTTTTTCTGAGTACGATCCTTTGCCTCTTTTGGAAGATTTGTTCCTAGGTATCCCAGTGGTTTTTGGTGCAATTGTAAATGGGATCGACTTCTTTAATTCTCTCTTCATCAGTCTCATTGTTGGTATATAGAAATGAATGTGATTTCGTGAATTGGATTTCAGTATCCTGCCACTTTACTTTAATTCCTGTATGAGTTCTAGCAGTTTTGGGGTGGAGTCTTTGGGCTTTTCTACATAAAGTATCATATCATCTGCAAGAGTGAGAGTTTGACTTCTTTACTGAGCGGATGCCTTTATTTTCTGTTTCTGGTTGTGAGGACTCTAAGTACCATGTTGAAGAGCATGGTGATAGTGGACATCCTGCATGTCCCTGACCTTAGGGGGAAAGAGTTCTTCTCGTTTTTCCCCATTGAGAATGATATTCGCGTGGGTTTTTCATAGATGCTTTTATGATATTGAGGTATGTACCCTATCCCTACACTGTGAAGAGTTTTAATCAAGAAAGGATGTACTTTGTCAGTGTTTTTTCTGCATCTATTGAGGATAGGGTTCTTGGGCTTTCTTTTATTAATGTAGTGTATCACATTGGATCTGTGGATGTTGAACCAAACTTCTGCAGCCCAGAATAAATCCCACTTTGTCATGGTGAATAATCTTTAATGTACTGTTGATCCTATTGGCTAGTATTTTGGTGAGAATTTTTGCATCCATGTTCATCAGGGATATTGGTTTGTATTTCCTTTTTGGGTGGGGTCTTTTGTTCTGGTTTTGGGATCAACATAATGCTGGCCTGTTTCCTCCCCCAAATTAGGGAGTCTCCAATATACCTTCTGCCCCTCTCTCTCTTTCTTCTTCTTTTGGGATCCCAATCACTCCTAATATCTGTTTCACATTATGGTATCACTTATCTTCGATTCTCCCCTCGTGCTCTAGTAGTCATTTACTCTCTTTTTCAGCTTTCTTATTCTCTGTCATTTGGTCTTCTATGTCAGTAATTCTCTTCTGCCTCATTTATCCTAGCAGCTTGAGCCTCTATTTTTATTGCATCTCATTAATAGCCTTTTTTCATTTTGACTTGGTTAGGATTTTATTTCTCCGTGAAAAGGATTCTCTTTTGTCTTCTCATGCTTTTTTTTTTCAAGCCCAGCTAGAATCTTTATAATCGTTATTCTGAATCCTAGTTCTGACATCTTACAATGTCCATATTGATTAGGTCCCTGGAGTTGGTACTGCCTCTTGTTCTATTTTTTGAGGTGAGTTTTGGGTTTT
>NW_024423319.1:16090383-16109334 GCF_017311325.1 Ursus maritimus | reverse complement strand
CTAGCTACGTACACTCCAGAATGAAAAGTATATATAGATAAAAATATACGTTGATAGTAGGGGACTCAACACACTCCACTGTCAGCAATAGACAGCACCGAGCAGAAAACCAACATAGAAAAACAAGAGCTTGAATGCCATACTGATGAGTTGGACCTCATAGATATATATATAGAACACTACACCCCAGAACCAAAGAATACTCATTCTATTCTAATGCCCATGGAACATTCTGAAGAGTAGACCATGTTCTGGGACACAAAACAGGTCTCAAATTACCAAAAGACTGAAATTATTCCCTGCATATTTTCAGACCACAGCGCTTTGAAATTGGAACTCAACCACAAAGGTAAAATTTGGAAGAAACTCAAACACTTGGAGACTAAGAACCATCCTGGTCAGAATGATTCGATAAACCAGGAAATCAAAAATTAATTTAAACAATTTATGGAGACCAACGAGAATGAAAACACAATGGTCCAAAACCTATGGATATTGCAAAGGCAGTCCGGGGGAAATACATAGCCATCCAAGCTCTCACTCAAAAGAATAGAAAAATATCAAAATGCAGTTTTTATATTCTCACCTCAAGAAGCTGGAACAGCAACAGAGGGACAGGCCAATCCACACTAAAAGCAGTTGACCAAGATTAGCAGAAATCAGTGAATTAGAAAGCAGGAGTATAGTAGAGCAGATCAACAGAACTAGAAGCTCGTTCTTTGAAAGAATACTAAAAATTGACAGACCACTGGAAAGACTTATCCAAAAGAATAGAGAAAGGACCCAAATTAATAAATTATGAATGAAAAGGAGAGGTCACAACCAACACCAGTGAAAATGGAAGGATTATTAGAAACTTTTATCAATAGCTTTATGCCAATAAATTAAGCAATCTGAAGAGATGGAGGCCTTCCTGTAAACCTATAAACTAGCAAGACTGAAACAGGAAGAAATTGATTTTTAAACAGGCCAATTAATTATGAAGAGATTGAAACAGTGATAAAAACCTTCCAAAAACAAAACTCCAGGCCCAGACGGTTTTCCTGGGGAATTTACCAAACATTCAAAGAAGAAATAATACCTATTCTCCTAGAGCTATTTCAAAAAATAGAAATTAGAAGGAAAGCTTACCAAACTCATTCTATGAAGCCAATAGTACCTTGATCCCCAAACCAGGCAAAGACCCCATCAAAAAGGAGAGTTACAGACTGATTTCCCTAATGAATATGGACGCCAAAATTCTCAACGAGATCCTGGCTAATTGAACCCAACAGTACATTAAAAGGATTATCCATCATGACCAAGTGGGATTCATCCCTGGGATGCATGGTGGTTCAACATTCACAAATTGATCAGTGTCATAGATTTTATCCGGAAGGAAAAGCCAAAAAATCATATGATTCTTCTCAATAGATGCAGAAAAGCATTTGACAAAAATACAGCATCCTTTCCTGATTAAGACCCTTCAGAGTGTAGGATAGAGGGTACATTCCTCAATCTCATAAAAGCCATCTATGAAAAGCCTACAGCAAATATCATTTCTAATGGGGAAAAGCTGGAAGCCTTTCCTTAAGATCAGGAACATGACAAGTGATGCCCACTCTCGCCACTATTATTCAACATAGTACTAGAAGTCCTGGCAACAACAGGCCAGAAATCAATGTATGATGGATAGTAAGCAACTCAAACAAATCTTCTTTGGCAGATCATATACGACTCTATATGGAAAACCCAAAAGAATCCACTCAAACTATTAGATGTTATAGAGCAAATATACTAGTAGTGGATACAAAATCAATGCTCAGAAATCAGGCCATTTCTATACACCAATAATGAGACTGAAGAAAGAGAAATTAGGGAATCCATCCCATTTACAATAGCACCAAAAGCCATACGTTACCTTGGAATTAACTTAACCAGAGACGTAAAGGACTTATATTCTAGAAACTATAAATCACTCTTGAAAGACATTGAAGAAGACAGAAAAAGATGGAAAAATATTCCATGCTCATGGATCAGAAGAATTAACATAGTTAAAATGTCCATGCTACCCAGAGCAGTCTACACTTTCAGTGCTATCCCAATCAAAATACCAATGACATTTTTCAAAGAACTGGAACAAATAGTCCTTAAATTTGTATGGAACCAGAAAAGGCCCCAAATCACCAAGGAAATGTTGAAAAGGAAAAACAAAGCTGGGGGCATCACAATGCCGGATTTCAAGCTATACTACAAAGCTGTGATCACAAAGACAGCATGGCACTGGCACAAAAACAGATACATAGACCAATGGAACAGAATAGAGACTCCAGAAATGGACCCTCGGCTCTATGGGCAACTAATCTTTGATAAAGCAGGAAAAAACATCCAGTGGATAAAAGACAGTCTCTTCAATAAATGGTGCTGGGAAAACTGGTCAGCTATATGCAAAAGAATGAAACTTGACCACTCTCTCACACCATACACAAGGATAAACTCCAAATGGATGAAAGACCTCGATGTGAGACAGGAATCCATCAAAATCATAGGGGAGAAAATAGGCAGCAACCTCTATGACATCGGCCAAAGCAACATTTTTCGTGACACGTCTCCAAAGGCAAGAGAAACAAAAGATAAAATGAACTTGTGGGACTTCATCAGGATAAAAAGCTTCTGGACAGCCAAGGAAACAGTCAAAAAAACTAAGAGGCAGCCCACGGAATGGGAGAATATATTTGCAAATGACACTACAGATAAAGGACTGGTATCCAAGATCTACAAAGAACTTCTCAAACTCAATACATGAGAAACAAATAAAGAAATCAAAAAATGGGCAGAAGATATGAAGACACTTTTCCAATGAAGACATACAAATGGCTAACAGACACATGAAAAAATGTTCAATATCATTAGCCATCAGGGAAATTCAAATCAAAACCACACTAAGATACCACCTTACGCCAGTTAGAATGGCAAAAATTGACAAGGCAAGAAACAACAATTGCTGGAGAGGATGTGGAGAAAGGCATCTCTCCTACATTGTTGCTGGGACTGCAATTTGGTACAGCCAGTCTGGAAGACAGTGTGGAGGTCCCTTAAAACGTTAAAAATTGAGTTCTCCCTATGATCCAGTGCATTGCACTACTGGGTATTGACCCCAAAGATACAGACGTAGTGAAGAGAAGGGCCATATGCACCTAATGTTCATAGCAGCATTGTCCACAATAGCTTAAATTGTGGAAGGAGCCGAGATGCCCTTCAACAGATGACTGGATTAAGAAGTTGTGGTCCATATATACAATGGAATATTACTCAGCTATCAGAAAGAACGAGTTCTCAACAGTTGCTACAACATGGACGTCACTGGAGGAGATAATGCTAAGTGAAATAAGTCAAGCAGAGAAAGACAACTATCATATGATTTCTCTCATCTATGGAACATAAGAACTAGGAAGATCGGTAGGGGAAGAAAGGGATAAAGAAAGGGGGGGTAATCAGAAGGGGGAATGAAACATGAGAGACTATGGACTATGAGAAACAAACTGAGGGCCTCAGAGGGGAGGGGTGGGGAATGGGATAGAGCAGTGATGGGTAGTAAGGGAGGGCACGATATGCATGGTGCACTGGGTGTTATACACAACTAATGAATCATCGAGCCTTACATCGGAAACCGGGGATGTGCTGTATGGTGACTAACATAATATAATAAAAAATCATTAAAAAAAAAAAGAAGTTGTGGTCCATATATACAATGGAATATTATCCAGCTATCAAAAAGAACGATTTCTCAACATTTGCTGCAACGTGGACAGCACTGGAGGAGATAATGCTAAGTGAAATAAATCAAGCAGAGAAAGACACTTATCATATGGTTTCTCTCATCAATGGAACATAAGAACTAGGAAGATTGGTAGGAGAAGAAAGGGATAAAAAAGGGGGGGGTAATCAGAAGCGGAGTGAAGCATGAGAGACTATGGACTCTGAGAAACAAACTGAGGGCTTCAGAGGGGAGGGGGTGGGGGAATGGGATAGGCTGGTGATGGGTAGTAAGGAGGGCACGTATTGCATGGTGCACTTGGTGTTATATGCAACTAATGAATCATCGAACTTTACATCAAAAACCAGGGTTGTACTGTATGGTGACTAACATAATATAATAAAAAAACATTAAAAAAAGAATAGATTATGCCAATTACAACTTAAGGGTCATTAATTTCGAATGCAAGTTATTTGAGGAGAAGTAAATCATTCAAATAAAATGTTTAAATGCAAGTTTGTATGACCTAGGCCAATTTGACTATTCAGCAGCTCACAAGTTTTTTTTAAAAAAAGATTTATTTATTTATTTGAGAGAGAGAGAGAGAGAGGGGGGAAGAGAATATCTCAAGCAGACTCTGCATTGAGCACTGAGCCTGATGTGAAGCTCAATTTCATGACCCTGAATCATGACCTGAGCTGAAACCAAGAGTCAGATGCTCAACTGACTGACCTATCCAGGCACCCCAGTTCACAGGTTCTTTTAGTAAATATTTAGGTAGCCTCTAGTAGTTCAAGAGAATGCGTATTATACATTTCTCCTTACCATACTCCCCTCCTGTCAAGCCTCCTTAGCAAGTGACATATTACAAGAAAAGAAATCCTTGACAAAATTCTGACAAGTGTACAAACTTCTGTAAACAAGCAGGCCTGGAGACAGCCACAAAGCCTATGTATGTAGCTCGGAGGAAACCCGTTTCTGCCTTTAGGTACTCTGCTTTCTCCTCGCATAGTGGATATCACTTACTGGTGGATGCAGTGGTACTCACATGTCAAGAGTAGCCGTCTTTATAGTCAGTCGGGAAGTACAGAATCGATAGCTCAGCTAGAGAAAGCTTAGTTGCCAGGTGTCGAGGTGGTCGATTAAAACAGCAAGGCAGAATGAAAGTAACAATTAGCCTTTATTCACTTACTGTGATAGTATAAGCAAGAGGCCAGAGAGACAGTGGCATGTATTAGTTTTCTAGGGCTGCTGTAATGAAGTACCACATACTGGGTGGTTTGAACAACAGAAATTTATTGTCTCCCAGTTCCAGAGGCCAGAAGTCCAAGAGGAAGTTGTCAGCAGGGTTGGTTCCTTCTGAGGGCCATGAGGGAAAGATTTGTTTCATGCCTCTTTCTTCTTGTGGTTTCATGGAAATCTTTGGTGTTATTTGGCTTGTACACACATCAGCCTAATCTCTGCATTCATCCTCATGTGGCATTCTTCCTGTGTGTATGTCTGTGTCCAAACTTCCACTTTTTACATAGATATCAGTCATATTGGAATAAGGGTCATCTTACTGACCTCATTTTAACTTGATTACCTCTTTAAAGACCCTATTTCCAAATAGGGTCTTATTCTTAGGTACTGAGGGATAGGACTTCAACATATGAGTTTTGGGAGAACAAAATTCAATCCATAACATGCAGTTCCCCCAGTCTTTCAGTTTTCCCCATGGAACAGCACTGAGTGAATATCAGATGTATCAGCACAGACAGGAGGAATCATCTCACTACTGAGGGAGCCCTGAACAAAAGGCTCCTGCCATTCAATCAACTCAAAAGGCTTAGGAGAGGGGTGTCTGGGTGGCTCAGTCAGTTAAGCGTCTGCTTTCGGCTCCGGTCATGATCTTGGGGTCCCGGAATTGAGCCCCACTTCATGTGGGGCTCCCCACTCAGCGGGGAGTCTGCTTCTCCCTCTCCCACTACCCCTCCCCCTTCCACCCCTGCTTGTGCATGTGTCCATGCGCATGCACGCTCTCTCTCCCTCTAATAAATAAATAAATAAATAAATAAATAAATAAATAAATCATTTTTAAAAAGACTTAGGAGAGGTAGAAGGGAAAGTGTAGTATTGGAAAAGTCCTGAGTACTGAGTCAGACTGAAGAAAAATGTGGTCTTAGCAGAGGTGTCTGAGAGAGGCTTCAACCAGGACCCATTGATACAGAGGCCCTGCAATAAAGGCAGTGACTCGCTCCAGACTGTACACCAAGTCTGGTATGGGGAAGGCAGCTTTTTCCCATGAGGTCTGCTAGATAAAACTTTTATTTTTAAGGTAAAGCTTTTTTAATTGCATATGGTTGGGCACGAAGGATTACATACAGGATTTTGCAATGGAGTCTGACTCTTCACTGTGACCTCCATCACATGGAGAGTCAAAACACTATCAGTGTCTACACTTGAGACACTGCTCTGAAGTTATTAGGCAGCTGGGTTTTTAGAACTAGGTATTTGCAAAGCAAGGATAAACATAACATCCAACCTCAGTTATCACAAACATGTTCTTTGTAACAGGTTCAGTATGAATTAACTAATATTTATTCCAAATCACAAGTTGCATAGCTTTGCTTCAATTAAAAAAAATTTCAACAGTTGCTATTGTGATATTGTTTTGACTTTCTGAAAATTCCATGTAATTTGTTCTGTTGAATGTCCCATATTAGAAATTTGTTTTGCTATCTTCTTGTGATTTAGGTCATTGCTCTGTCCTTTGTAATTAAACTCAAATTGAATATCCTTACCAGCACGTGAACACGGGTGATGCTGTGTATTTTATATTATGTTACATAGGGAAACATGATACCTGACTGTGCTGCTATTAGTCATGCTGAGATTGGCTACATGATAAAAGCCTGATTCCTCCATTGCTTCTCTATTTATGGCTGAAAAGCAATCCGTGTGGTGTTACCTGGCACCACACAAATGTCCAATCTCCTAATACCCATTCCCTTAGTATCAGTTGAAAACTCTTGCCCATAATCTCATTAGGGATTGTATATGGTGATATTCCAGTATTAGCTGGTTGTTTGTGCAAAGTGAAACTTTCCCCATCAATTCAGGTTCTTTGGCGTGTTAGTTTTCTATCGCTGTGTGACAAATTACCACACACTTGGTGGTTTAAAACAACATGTATTTATTAGCTCACATTTATATGGCTCAGAAATCCATGTGGTCTCAACTGGGTTCTGTGCTTATAAGGCTGAAGTCACAGTGTTGAATGAGGTGTGCTCTTCTATGGAAGCTCTAGAGAAGAATTTCGTTCCAAGGTCACTTGTGTTAGTAGAATCTAGTTCCTTGCACTTACAGTCTGAAGTCCCATTTTTCTTGCTAGCTGCCAGCTGGGGGCCAACTCTCTGCTCCTAGATGTTCCCTGTACCAAGTCATTCTTATAATTAAAATCTTTCTGACTTCCTCTTCTGACACCGTCCAAAGAAAACTTTGTTTCAAAAATGTTTGCATGATTAGACAAATGGGAATAATCTCCTTGTCTCCCGTAATCATGGGAGTGATATCTCATCATATTTATAGGTTCCTCCCATTGGGGGTCATTCTTAGAATTCTGTCTAGCACACTTGGTTATCTCAGAACACAGTTTTCACTGGAAAAGCCCAGTAAATGTTCAATCCTCCCTTACCTTTAATTACCTCTCAAATTGGCATTTGACCATAATTTGCTAAGCATGTGTCTCTAGGTCTCCAATCATTTTTGATTCCTTTGGGTCATTTTACAACACCTAGCATGTTAATTCAGTAAAGTTACCCACTATTTCAGTTATCTATTGATGTGTAAAGCAACAACTATTTATTATTTCTCATGATCCTGTAGGTTGACTGAGCAGTTCTTCTGCTCCACATAGTATCAACTGGGGTCTCTTGGTCTCTCATTCAACTGTTTTTAGCTGGTAGTTGGGCTGAGCTTAGAAGAGCCAAGATTTCTTTCATATACCTGGAACCATGGTATTGATAATTAGCTGGAGTTCCTTCATTTTTCCTCCATGTGGCCATTCTCTCCATAAGGTATCTCATCTCTCAGGCTTTTTCACATGCCTCTCTCTCCTGATAGCAAGAATAAACAGTGTTTTCCTAAAATTCATGTCCATCTGGAACCTATGAATATGGCCTTATTTGGAGACAGGATCTTTGCAGATGTAATCAAGTTAAGATGAGCTCATATTTGATTAGGGTGGGCCCTAAATCAAATTACTGGTGTCCTTATAAAGAGAAAAAGACAGAGACACCCAGAGGAGAATACCATGTGAAGACATGTTGGACAGGTGCACCTATAAGACAAGGAATTTCAGGGCAGCCTGGGTGGCTCAGTTGTTAAGCGTCTGCCTTTGGCTCAGGGCGTGCTCTGCTGGGAGCCTGCCTCTTCCTCTCCCACTCCCCCTGATTGTGTTCCCTCTCTCACTGGCGGTCTCTCTGTCTGTCAAATAAATAAATAAAATCTTTAAAAAAAGACTTAAAAAAAAGACAAGGAATTCCAATGATTACAGGGAGCTAAGAAGCTAGAAAAAAGCAAGAAAAGGGGCGTCTGGGTGGCTCAATCAGTTAAGCATCTGACTCTTGATTTCCGCTCAGGTCATGATCCCAGGGTCTTGAGATGAAGTCGTGCATTGGGCTCCATGCTCAGCATGGAGTCTGCTTGGAATTCTCTCTTCCTTCTCCCTCTGCTCCTCCTCCTCACCCCTCACTGCTTGTGCACTCACACTCTCTCTCAAATAAATAATAAATAAAATCTTTTAAAAAAGAAAGAGGCAAGAAAGAATTCTTCCCTAGAGCTTTCAGAGAGAGTGTGTGGCCCTGTTGACACCTTGTTTCTGTGAGAGAATAAATTTCTGTTTTAGGCCAACCAGTTTGTGGTACTTTGTTACAGCAGCCCTAGAAACTAGTACATCTCCCATTACCCAAAGCAAGTTGCCGTGACCAAGTCCAGAGTCAATGTGGGAAAAGGCTAGAAAATGACAGGAGTACCAAGAGGTGTGGGTGATAGGAGGCCACCAATGTAACAGTCTTCCAATTTGCCATCCTTCTCCTTGTGATTCATATCCTTCCTGCAAGGCATCCTATCCCATCAAGGTCTTGGGCTTAGGTTTGAGCCTGGAATCTTTTTATCTAAATCTCAACCAGGTGCAGATGAAGTTCCTTGGTTGCATTTTCTCAAATCCAGAGACCTGTGAACTCAAACAAGTAACCTTCCCTCCACACACCCAACATACAGTGTCAAGACCAGATCATGATAATCACAATAAACACTGTCTTCCCCAAAAGGGATAGAATGCGAGGCTGGAATTATTAAACATTTACTGGTTCATAGAAGTTCTGAAATCTAGCTGATCAATTGGTACCAGTTCCTCTTGCTCTGGAGGCAGGGAATTTTTTAACGGCTATCATAAAAAACAAATCTGGACTTAGATAAGGGGAGACTATATCTGAAACGATTATTACAAGAGGGGGAATGGGACTATTGGGAGAAGGCTTTGACCATGAGATCTGCAAATGTCTAAGTGGTCAGGCAGAGAAGGACTATTCTTTTATTGGAAGGAATAAACAAGTCTAGAAAGAACCAGGTGCAGGCAAGCAGATGAATGTGAGTGGCACGATCAGACAGTAGATCATAGAATGTTTTACGCTGAGGTCAGCCTATTCTCAGAAGGGGCTGTTAAGGTTGTATGCTGGCTCAGACTGTGGGTGAGCCAACATTCAAGGTTCTGTGGAAAGGAGTGAATCTTAACCAGAGTTTGGTTAACACACATTTTGTTCCCCTTGATCACTGGACAAAACAGTTCAATGAATTGCTTATGAGGCAAAGAATGGGTACTTGCAGTGTCTCTGTGTAGCCTTGTCCTAGGTAAATAAGGGGGACATTTGTAATCACAGGGCTCAGGTAGACTTCAATATTGTCACAGTCTATAACACCCAAGAAGTATTCCCATAGGGGATGGGATGCAAAGCAATGATTTCTTTCTAGGAATAATAGTTATATTTTATTTCTTCCTTTATTTGTTTATTGTTTTTGGTATAAGCCCCCTTTAATATCTGAAGATGTCTTAATTCCTGCTATTATTTTCTCTAATACAACCCTCTGTAAGATTCTGTTTCTGCCAGGATATTCCTGTGACATTCCACACCTTAGGTTGTATTTTGAATATTTCAGTTTTGTCATTTATTAAGTGGTAAGTTAGCCATAGCCAAATCCTCATATTCCTTTGTTGTGTCCATCCAGTTAACCCTAGGGCTATCTCTGTCCATCCAGAGTTGGGTTGACCTTATAAGTAATTTCAATGACTAATATTCATTTCAGGTTTAAACCCTAGCGTTTACTACACCTTCCATGAAATCCTTACTATAGAACTTTATGGGGGGCGCGTGGGTGGTACAGCGGTTAAGCGTCTGCCTTCGGCTCAGGGCGTGATCCCAGCATTATGGGATCGAGCCCCACATCAGGCTCCTCTGCTATGAGCCTGCTTCTTCCTCTCCCACTCCCCCTGCTTGTGTTCCCTCTCTCGCTGGCTGTCTCTATCTCTGTCAAATAAATAAATAAAATCTTTAAAAAAAAAGAACTTTATGGTACTCTGAGTAAAACTGCCCTAAATCAGATAATATCTGTGTTTGTCAGTATAAGTTCCCGTCAGTTTATAATTTTATATTGTGCTGGAAACAGGACTAATTTATCATACCAGCTTGAAATAGACCATATTCGGACAGGCAGAGTCTCTTTAATAAAGTAATCATAAGTGGATAGACAGTATATGAAAGGGGGAGTCCTGGATTTGTTACATACTACTTCACAGGAGACTTGGATGTGTACTGGGTCTCAACCACATCATTGTCCTGTTATTTTTGTTATTAAAATCACAATAAGTATCCACAAGATACTGATCATATCAAGATCAACTTGGTCATTGTATCACTTGGAGCTGGGTAAAGAAAAAATATCATGTCTTGAAAGGACACCTGTCTATAATAAAGTTGTATAACTGGATATCTTAACAGAAACAATATATGTATGTTTTTTAATGAGTAGTTTGACTAACTAGGAAGTGACCTTCTTGTCTTCCTCTCTCAGAAAGGGTGTTTTCCATGAACTAACCTAGTTTTCTTGCCAGTTGAATAGAGAGGTAGTCTCCAGGTTTGATACTTCTTGTTACACTGGGGACTGGTTTCCATATACACGTTGGTTGCTATAAAATGTTGGCGGCTCACTCTGATATTAAAATATCCTTACTACAAATGGCATTATGTAGATTGAGAGGAATTCTTTTTCTTAAGAGGTGTGCAACCAAGAGTAAAATGCTACTGTGTATTAGTAACTACCAGCTGATCTATTGGTGTTGTACTGAAAACAGAAATAATTTGACATACCAGCTTATGAATAAATGGGTAGGCCTCTGGTTTTTATTCCATCATGGGTATAATCTTTACCATTATTCAAGAGGAACTGATCAACTGATCCATTATATGTGCCTGTTTCAAATTATTGTAAGTGCTTTGCAATGATCACATCTTAAAATGGGGATAAAATGGACCTATGCAGTTGAAATGAGACCAAAAATGTTTAATTAATCTGGGGACTCAAATGTTCATATAATCTTTTTGCCCACTCAAGGTTTTGTATGGACTGGTACAGATAAGTGTATTTTCTAGGAAGACTTTTCACTCACATATCATCAAATCAAGGTAAAGGAGTTGGCCCTAGTTGCCTTATATTAATCTGCTAGTATCAGTTATGAAATATCACCACCTGATACAGTTAGTGCCTTAGTCCCTGAAATCTTCCAGTGACTCATGTTTATTAGCAGTATATGAACACATATTATTTATTTTTCTTCAGTATCTTTATTGAGATATAATTTACACTCCATAAAATTCATTCATTTTAAGTATACAATTCATTGGCTTTCAGTAGATTTACAGACCTGTGTAACAACCAGCATAAGCCAGTTTTAGAATATTTATATTACTCTAAAAGATTCCTCATGCCCATTGTAGTCACTCCCTGCCCCACATATCCCCTTCTTCCCCACAGCCCTAGGCAACCACTAATCTATTTTCTGTCTCTATGGATTTGTCTATTCTGGACATTTCATACAAATGAAACAATATAACATGTGACCTTTGTGATTGACTTCTTTACTTAGCATAATATTTTCAAGGTTCTTTCGTAATGTAACATGTATCAGGACTTACTGCTTTTTATTGCAGAATAATACTCCATTTTATGGACATACTGTATTTTGTTTATTCATTCATCAGGTGATAGACATTGCATTGTCTCTACCTTTTGGCTATTATAAATAATGCTGCTATGAACATTCTTATAGAAGTTCTTATGTTGACATGTTTTTGTGAGTTTTTTTGATATATGTTTTTATTAAGTATTTCAAATCTTGGAAAGGCCACATGTTTGGCCATCTGTATTATGTACATATCTTGGGAATCACTGGCTTAAAGCATTTGAGATTCACCCCCAATTAATAAAATTATTGAATGATACTTGGTGATTTATATAAATCATTAGCTGGGTTCCTGTTTCCAAGGACCATATCTGTAGCCATGAATATGACAGCTTTTTGACTTCTGTGAGTCCTTGCAAATCATTGATCCTGAGGGCGGTCTTGCAGGAACCAAGACCTCATTTAGTTAGCTCATATAAATGAATCAAGATTTTTTAAAAACAGCATAATTTAGAGAATAAGTAAGTATTCTCCAACAATCCATTTTTAATGCCTGAGACTACTGTTTCGAGGACTTGGCAAACAATATTGCTTTGAAAATATATAAAACTAATTATTGATGACACATGAGATCATATAACCATCAGTTTATTTAGGCGAGGCATTGATGAGCAACCAGGCTAATGCCCCTGCAAAATCAGAGAATGGCTCTGGTTGGTCTGGTGCTAATGCAGAGCATTTCAGCCATCACCACACATTAGAATCGTTTGGGAAGCTTTTTAAACTAATGATGTCCAAGCCTCAGAGATTCTGATTTAATTGTTGCAGGGGTATAGACTGGGGATTAGTGTTTTTACAGGGTTTTGTATTTTGCAATGAAAATTGAGAACCACTGTAAAGGGAGCTATATCGTACCCTGTGCAGTCTGCATCCCTTTGAATGGGTTAATCATTGCATTAGAGGACCACTCCCAGTCATGCATCATCCTGAGGAAAATTCACATCCTGTCATATTGGCTGAGTACAAGATATCTTTAATATTACTACAGACCTTCGTTTTGCATTGTAGTAGTTGGGGCCTGTCATTTGACTTTGTGGAAATTAAGCTCATTTTTTCCATTCTTAGCTACTTCTGATAGGGATCTATCTCCCTTGACCTTGCTCTGGGAATTGTTATTGTGGCAGCATTGTTTCTGAGTATCTCTCCAGAGCTGTAGTGCTCCCCATTTTGATGTACTCTTTCCTTTGATTCCCTAACATGGCGTACTAATATTTTTTGCCTATTTCCCATTAATACTGGGACAGTTGCTTTTATAATTATCTTTTTAAAGAGAGCATGTCTTTTTTCCCCTATTCCAGCTGAAGTCAAATACAATGGGATTTGAAAACTCCATTGTTTACCATGTTATTTGCATGTTCCCACAACATTTTTGTCATAAAATGTTTCCTGATATGAATAAAGTTTCACGGGCCCATGTTTTTTGTGCAGTTTCTCCAAAACTTTTATTTTGGTTCAGCTAGTCATCTTGAAGGAGCAAATGAAATTCCAAACTCCAAACGCAAGTAAACAGTAGTATTAGTGCCTTTTTAGAGGTCTTCTTGTCAATCTGCCAGTGTTGCCCAGAAACCAGTCCTCTGGGTGCTCTTCCTTGAGAGCTATTCTTAAATCTCTGAGTCAGTGTACCTGCAGGACAGGTGATCCTAATTCTCTTTGATGCACTCAACTCACTTAAAAGGGCAATGGCCACAGAGGCAGATACCTTGTGAGCCCACATTTTTAAAAGGATCAGATGCCAGACATTCCATTGTCTCAGCTATGCTCTTTAAAATTTTAAAGGCCGTATAGCTTTAGTGTCTCTACTGTAAGACTGCTCCTTCACCTTTTCAGTAGGCTGACACAAGACACATTGCATTGGTTTTGATAGTGTGTTCCAAAAGTCACTTCTCCAAAGTTGTTTTCCATTGATTATCCAGTCTTTATTTTTATGTTTTTACAGTCTTTTTTTTAACCTACTTGATAATATAATCATTTCAGTAGTCATCAAACACAAATTCATGAACATGTGGACCTCCGTGTAGTTGTTTTCTGCATCTTACACTGCCAGCAGGACTGTCTAAATTTCAGCACGGTTTGCTGGTTGGTCTGGCTGGCCCTTTGCCTGTTTTCCCATCTTAAGATGAAGGGAAGTAGCTTTTCATTTAACCCTGCCCCTGGTTAGAGTGGGACTGCTTGCTAACCATGAGCAAAAACATAGTCTCTACCTTCCTCCAGAAAATTCTCCCAGAGCTGACCATACTACGCTAGTAAGAGGATTTCTTCACTACTTGATAACATGGACACTCCTTGGAGCAGCAGGGAAAGAAGTGGCTGACAGACACCTCCATGTATAGTGGCCTAGGGGCCTGGTCTGGCTCTTTTCTGAAGCTGTTCTTGCATTTTATTTTTTATTAATTAATTAATTTATTTATGAGAGGGAGAGGGGGCAGGGGCAGAGAGACTCTTAAGCATGGAGCCTGATTTGGGGCTGGATCTCACAACCCTGAGATCATGACCTGAGCCAAAATCAAGAGTTGGGCACTTAACTGACTGAGTCATTCAGGCACCCCTGTTCTTGCAATTTTAATTGGATGGTCAGAACTCCCCCTCCCTGATTGGATTGGACCCATGGCATAACTGGAATTCCTTTTTATGGTATTAAAATGGTTTTGAGGTTTTGAGGACTTGTCCCATTAAGTCCTTAGTTTCAGATAAACTCAAGGAGGTGAGGAATATTTGATTTTCTAGGGGGCTTAAAAGTTGCCTTTGCCCCTTGGGATTTCTTGCACGGAAGTCTTGCTGGCTTTTGGAGTATACCACAGATGGGTTCATTCAACATTGATCCTAAGATTTTATTTATTTAGTTGACAGAGACAGAGACAGCCAGCGAGAGAGGGAACACAATCAGGGGGAGTGGGAAAGAAAGAAGCAGGCTCCCAGCGGAGGAGCCTGATGTGGGGCTCGATCCCACAACGCCGGGATCACGCCCTGAGCTAAAGGCAGGCGCCCAACGACTGCGCCACCCAGGTGCCCCGTGAAAGATGTTTTAATCTGATAATCTATCCATTCCAAATATTCACTCTGAAATCCTGACTACTACCAGTTCAATTCCCTGCTTGGTCACCTGTTTCCAGTTTAATCTGAGGTTTCATTACCAGTGTGTCTGTATTACCCACACTTTTAAACAATACTGTCTTTCCCAGAGCAATCATCACTTTGGAGCTGTTGTTAGTTCATACTAATTCTCTCTACTGACCTTTTGAATCTCACAGGATGATCAGGGCCTATTTCACCCTCAGACTAGTTTTGTGGATCCCTTATCAACTCTAATTTTGGAGGGCTGCTACTCTTTCAGCCTGAAATATTTAGGGACAAGCTCAGCTTCATTTATTTGGCTTTGAGGGACCTTATCTCCAAGACTCACTGCCCTCTAAGATTGTTTCATCATGAATTGCCTCTGGAATCTAAGGTTGTTTTCTTGGAACTTCCCTAACTACCTCGTCTGGCTACCTGTAAATTTTATCCTTCGAGACCCATCTTTTTCGTAAAAATTATCCCTGTTCTCTTCTAGTTAACTTATTGCCCAATTTCTATAGTTGAGTGACTAAAGTGAACCTACTTTCACATGAGCATTCATCTACTAACTGCAGAGCATCTACTGCCCTTTCTGAGCTCCCTAATATGTTAGAGAAGTCCACTGGATGAGAGGTGCTTTGAGTTCAGTTTCCTTCATTAAAAGCAATTGTTAGGGTATCCTGACTCTACTGTAGTTCCAGTGGGGTTGGGTGCATCTTTTTGTTTTTTAGCATATGATGTATTATTTGTTTCAGGGGTATAGGTCTGTGATTCATCAGTCTTATACAATACACAGTGCTTCCCACAACACATACCCTCCCCAGTGTCCATCACCCAGCCACTCCATCCCTCCCATTCCCCTCCACTCCAGTGAGCCTCAGTTTGTTTCCTGAGATTAAGAGACTCTTACAGTTTGTCCCCTCTCTGGTTTTGTCTTGTTTCATTTTTTCCTCTCTTCCCCTATGATCCTCTGCATTGTTTCTCCAATTTCACATATCAGTGAGATCATATGATAATTGTCTTTCTCTGATTGAATTATTTTGCTTAGCATAATACCCTCTAGTTCCATCCACGTCATTGCAAATGGCAAGATCTCAATTTTTGATGGCTGCATAATATTCCACTGTGCACATCTTCTTTATCCATTCATCTGTTGATGGACGTCTGGGCTCTTTCCATAGTTTGGCTGTTGTGGACATTGCTGCTATGAACATTGGGGTGCAGGTGCCCCTTCAGATTACTACATTTGTATGTTTGGGGTAAATACCTAGTAGCACAATTTCTGGTCATAGGGTAGCTCTATTTTCAACTTTTTGAGGAACCTCTGAACTGTTTTCCAGAGTGGCTATACCAGCTTACATTCCCACCAAAAACAGTGTAAGAAGGTTCCCCTTTCTCCGCATCCTCAGCAACATCTGTTGTTTCCTGACTTGTTAATTTTAGCCATTCTGACTGGTGTGAGGTGGTATCTCATTGTGGTTTTGATTTGTGTTTCCCTGATGCCAAGTGATGCGGAGCACTTTTTCATGTGTCTGTTGGCCATTTGGATGTCTTCTTTGCAGAAGAAATGTCTGTGTCTTCTGCCCATTTCTTGATTGGATTATTTGTTTTTTGGGTGTTGAGTTTGAGAAGTTCTTTATAGATTGTGGATAATAGCCCTTTATCTGATACGTCATTTGCAAATATCTTCTCCCATTCTGTTGGTTGTCTTTTGGTTTTGTTGACTGTTTCCTTTGCTGTGCAGGTTTTTATCTTGATGAAATCCTAATAGTTCATTTTTGCCCTTGCTGCCCTTGCCTTTGGTGATGTGTCTAGGAAGAAGTTGCTACGGCCAAGGTCAAAGAGGTTGCTGCCTGTGTTCTCCTTGAGGATTTTGATGGATTCCTGTCTCACATTTAGGTCTTCCATCCATTTTGAGTCTATTTTTGTGTATGGTGTAAGGAAATGGTCCAGTTTCATTCTTCTGCATGTGGCTGTCCAATTTTCCCAGCACCATTTGTTGAAGAGACTGTCCTTTTTCCATTGGGTATTCTTTCCTGCTCTGTCGAAGATTAGTTGACCATAGAGTTGAGAGTCTATTTCTGGGTTCTGTATTCTGTTCCATTGATCTGTGTGTCTATTTTTGTGCCAGTACCATACTGTCCTGATGACCGTGCTTTGTAATAGAACTTGAAGTCTGGAATTGTGATGCCACCAGCTTTGGTTTTCTTTTTCAACATTCCTCTGGCTATTCAGAGTCTTTTCTGGTTCCATACAAATTTTAGGATTATTTGTTCCATTTCTGTGAAAAAAAAGTTGATGGTATTTTGATAGGGATTGCATTGAATGTGTAGATTGCTCTAGGTAGCATAGACATTTTAACAATATTTGTTCTTCCAGTCCATGAACATGGAACATTTTTCCATTTCTTTGTGTCTTCCTCAATTTCTTTCATGAGTATTCTATAGTTTTCTGAGTACGGATCCTTTGCCTCTTTGGTAAGATTTGTTCCTAGGTATCCCGTGGTTTTTGGTGCAATTGTAAATGGGATCGACTCCTTAATTTCTCTTTCATCAGTCTCATTGTTGGTATATAGAAATGCAACTGATTTCTGTGAATTGATTTCATATCCTGCCACTTTACTGAATTCCTGTATGAGTTCTAGCAGTTTTGGGGTGGAGTCTTTTGGGTTTTCCACATAAAGTATCATATCATCTGCAAAGAGTGAGAGTTTGACTTCTTTACTGAGCGGATGCCTTTTATTTTTCTGTTGTCTGGTTGCTGAGGACTTCTAGTACCATGTTGAAGAGCAGTGGTGATAGTGGACATCCCTGCCATGTCCCTGACCTTAGGGAAAGAGCTCTCAGTTTTTCCCCATTGAGAATGATATTCGCTGTGGGTTTTTCATAGATGGCTTTTATGATATTGAGGTATGTACCCTCTATCCCTACACTGTGAAGAGTTTTAATCAAGAAAGGATGCTGTACTTTGTCAAGTGTTTTTTCTGCATCTATTGAGAGGATAGGGTTCTTGGGCTTTCTTTTATTAATGTAGTGTATCACATTGATCTGTGGATGTTGAACCAAACTTGCAGCCCAGGAATAAATCCCACTTTGTCATGGTGAATAATCCTTTTAATGTACTGTTGGATCCTATTGGCTAGTATTTTGGTGAGAATTTTTGCATCCATGTTCATCAGGGATATTGGTTTGTAATTCTCCTTTTTTGGTGGGGTCTTTGTCTGGTTTTGGGATCAACATAATGCTGGCCTGTTTCCTCCCCCAAATTAGGGAAGTACTCCAATATACCTTCTGCCCCTCTCTCTCTCTTTCTTCTTCTTTTGGGATCCCAATTATTCTAATATTGTTTCACACTATGGTATCACTTATCTTCGGATTCTCCCCTCGTGCTCTAGTAGTTATTTATCTCTCTTTTCTCAGCTTCTTTATTCTCTGTCATTTGGTCTTCTATGTCAGTAATTCTCTCTTCTGCCTCATTTATCCTAGCAGTTGGAGCCTCTATTTTTTATTGCATCTCATTAATAGCCTTTTTCATTTTGACTTGGTTAGATTTTATTTCTCCAGAAAAAGGATTCTCTTTTGTCTTCTATGCTTTTTTTTTTCAAGCCCAGCTAGAATCTTTATAATCGTTATTCTGAACTCTAGTTCTGACATCTTACTAATGTCCATATTGATTAGGTCCCTGGGAGTTGGTACTGCCTCTTGTTCTATTTTTTGAGGTGAGTTTTTCTGTTTTGTCATTTTGTAGGGAGGAGAATAGATGAACCTGAGAACAAAATGCTAAAAGGGTAACAACAACCCCAGAGAAATATGCACTAAACAAATCAAAAGAGACCCAAAACCGGGGGGGGGGGGAAGAAAAGAAAAATATGATCAGGCTAGTGAAT
>NW_024423319.1:16067568-16090373 GCF_017311325.1 Ursus maritimus | reverse complement strand
GGGGGGGGGGGGAAGAAAAGAAAAATATGATCAGGCTAGTGAATAGAACATAGACATATATATGGCTAAATACATATATATATATATATGGTTAAATACAATGAAGAAATGGAAAATGACTGTAAAAATGAAAATTAAAAAAATATTTTAAAAAAGGAATTGATGAGAAGTTGGTTGAAAAAAGAAAGAAGAAAAATTTTTTAAAAATGTGATCAGGTGGGTAAATAGAACAGAGACATACACTAGATTTTGGGGGTATTTTGGTCTGTTAGAAGAACGAGCATTCTGAAATTTTAAAGAAAGAAAAAAATATATATATATATACACACACACAAATAAAGTTAAATACAGTTAAGGGGGGGGGCGCCTGGGTGGCGCAGTCGTTAAGCGTCTGCCTTCGGTTCAGGGCATGATCCCAGTGTTCTGGGATCGAGCCCTGCATCAGGCTCCTCCGCTGGTAGCCTGCTTCTTCCTCTCCCACTCCCCCTGCTTGTGTTCCCTCTCTCGCTGGCTGTCTCTCTCTGTCAAATAAATAAATAAAATCTTTAAAAAAATAAAAAATAAATATAAAAAATAAATAAATGCAATGAAGGGATAGAATATGACTGTAAACACGAAAATTAAAAAAGATTTTAAAAAGGAATTGGTAAGATAAGTTGGGTGAAAAAGGAAAGAAGGAAAAGGTTGAAAAAGGAAAGAAGAATAATTCAAAAAAAAAAAAGAAAATTTAAAAAATTAAAGTTGAAAGACTAAAGAATCATGGAGAAAAAAGCCATGAATTCTATGTGCTGTATTTCCCTAGCTCTGGTGTTTTGGAATTCTCATTGATACATACACTTGGTCTTGGCTGGAAGTTCTTGCTCATCTGGGGGAGAGGCCTGTTGGTTTGATTCTCAAACGTGTTTGCACCAGGCAGAATTGCACCATCCTTGTCAGGGTCCAGGCTAAGTCATCTGCCCCGGTTTGCTCTCTGTAGCTTTTGTTCCCTGAAGGCTTTCCATGCAGCTTTAGAGGATGACAATGAAAATAGTGGCCTCCCAATCTCTGGCCCTGAAAGAGCCAAGAGCTTGGGGCCCCACTCCTCAGTGAGCTCTCAGGGAAAAGCAGTCAATCACTCCTGTCTCCCTGGTCTCTGGCTGCTTTCCGTGCTCACCCGGCCTGTGACCCAGCGTTTCTATCTCTGGCACACGGCCTTGTTTGGAGCCTCCAAACCTAGGAGATTCCTGTGATGCGCTCCTGCTCCGCTCCTCCCAGGGGAGGAAGGGGAGTCTCCCCAGTTCTGCCGCTTATTGGGCCCTTGCTCGAAGAGCAGTGGCATGACTATGCCGTGGGTCACGGTTTATGGCAACCCCAAGCTGGGAGCCCACTCCTCCACTCACTATTAGCGGCCGGATTCCCCAACTCCCATACCTGGGAGCTCTGCCACACTTAGGTAGCCCCAGTCTTCCTGTGACCCCGAGGGTCCTGAGACCACACTGTCCCAAGCGAGGGTTCCACTCGTCCCAGCCCCACACCCACCCTCCGCCTAGCCACTGGAGCAACGTCCCTCATCAGAGCAGGCTTCTAAAAGTTCTGATTTTCTGCTCTACTGCTCAGTCACTTGCTGGGAGTGGCTGACGGAGGCTCCCTTCCCCCAAGGTCTGTCTTCCCATGTATCACCTCAGATAGGTCACTGCACCTCCTACCCTGCAAAAAGTGGTCGCTTTTCTGTTCATAGAGTTGCTGCTATTCTTTTCTTCATTCTCCAGTTGAGTTCATGGGTGTTCGGTGTGGTTTGAGAACTATCTAGCTGAATTCCTGGGACCAGAGGAAATTTAGGTCTCCTACTCTGCCATCTTGGACCCTCTCCTGGGTGCATCTTGATAAACAAGATGGCTAGCTTCATCTTTGGCTTCAATAATAACTTCTTTCATTTGCCACTAAATGTGTTGTTTTAGTTGGGAACCCTCTGTTTGACCAGGCTGTAAATATTTATTTCATGGGGAGCAGGAGAGGGCTTCTCCAACCTTGAAGGGGACTCTAGGCTCTTTTAAATATGTTCCAAGTCTTCCTGACTAGGGAGACTTCCCAAACTTCTAATTTTATTTTATTAACATAATGTGCCTCTCTCTGCAGTGTATGGTAACCAAGCCAAAGCTCCTTTTCCTCTCTTTGACAAATTCTTTCTAATGATTAGTAACTTGAGCAGGGTGTAAGCCTTTACTTCCTACCTCTGAAAATCTTAAGGCCAAGCCAAAAACCTCCAGCAGAATGGTGATAATTGTCCCCTATGTTAAGCTGGCTTTCTGATTTCTATTTTTCTTCCAACTTTTTAAGAATGTGGTACTGTGGACTTATTTAGAACTATCCTTCAGGATTCTTTCTTTTCCCCTTTATACAACGTGAAAATTTAGAAATGGCAATAAACTCATACTACCTTAATAACTTCCAAATTTTATCTCTTTTGGGAAGTGACCTGTTTCCTCCTTTTGCTCTGTATCTAGGTAAAAACTACCCACTGGGTTGCACCAGGTATTACAAACTGACCTAAGTTAATTTAGCCATTCAGCTATTGTTAGGTTCTTCTGGCATTTTTCACTAGCCTTTGGAAATTAGAAATAGCTGGTGCTTTATGTTTGCTTCCCCACAATCTTTCTATCAGTTGATATGAAAGCAAATCTTAGATCCAATTTCGCCAAAGATACACTTGTCAACAAAAGCAGGCAGAAACAATTACACTACCTGTTCTTGTAGTTCAGGAAGAGTCTCGCTCTCTGCCCTAATTGTTCTGCTATTACTTGATGGCTGGATCAGCCAGCTTTGTGGATAGTTCAGGGAAGAGTCTTACATGAAATAAAGTGACATAGAACCAATGGGGCTTTAGACCTTAAGAACTGCATCAAAAGTATTAGGCTGCTGGGCTTGCCAGATTCTTAAACTTTGTTCATGCAAGGACAGTGAGACCTAAGCAATGTCCTAACCACCTACATATCTTGAACATCATTTATTTCACCAATGAAAACATTATCTCTAACATGCCTCATGCTGATTATCATGCCCTTAGGGTATAGATATTTATATCCATATTGGAAGTGCTTAATAACCTCCTCTAGAGTGCGAATTCCTGATTAGGGTACATCATAAGCTAACCACTACCTTTATAGTGTAGATGACATTTATATTGGACACATTACAATTTTCTGTTACAGAAAATATAAAGCAAGCCATGTAATTAGATAGTAGTCATATGGAAAGAAAAGAAAAAAAACACTTGTTTTTTCCTGGATTACAAGGCAAACTTGTCAAGTGCACATAATCTTTATCTTTCCCAGCCTTTCATTCAGTAGCTTTTCTACCACTCAGTGGCTCTCCTTCATCCCTGAAGACTTTCAGTGTTCTCTTGATCTTCCTCCCTCATCAAAACAGGTACTTAAAAAAGGATTTGGTGAACTCATACAAAATAAGGGATTAATAATAGAGCAGAGAAGGTGGGAACAAGTTAAAAGCTTGTGTGGTAAGTGCCAAGAGTATTTACATCTTTTTTTTTTTAAAGATTTTATTTATTTATTTAACACAGATAAAGACAGCCAGCGAGAGAGGGAACACAAGCAGGGGGAGTGGGAGAGGAAGAAGCAGGCTCGTAGCGGAGGAGCCTGATGTGGGGCTCGATCCCATAATGCCGGGATCACGCCCTGAGCCGAAGGCAGACGCTTAACCGCTGTGCCACCCAGGCGCCCCAAGAGTATTTACATCTTTGAAGATGTCTGGGAAGGATAAACAGTTGAACAAAATCCTACCATGTTAAGTTACCATTTACTGAGCGTGCACTACGTGTATCCTCTGACATGTATCCTCTTAGTCCATTCAGGCTGCTATAACAGAATACAATGGACTGTGTGGCTTATAAACAACAGAAATTTATTTCTCACAGTTCTTGAAGCTGGAAGTTCAAGATCAAGGCACCAGCACATTTGGTGATGGCCTGCTTCCTTGTTCATAAATGGCTATCTTTTCCTTCTGTCTTAACATGATAGAAGGAACAAGGGAGCTCTCTGGGGTCTCTTTTATTAGGGCACTTATATGACCAAATAATAACTTACATGATCTGATTACCTCCCCAAGGTACCACCTCCAAATACCAGCACACTGGGGATTAGGTTTCAACATGTGAATGTGAGGAGGATGCAAACATTCAGTCTACAACACATATGTTTTACATACATATATACACACACGTGCGCGTGCGTGCGCGAACACCTACAGAGTCTCATTTAGCATTCACAACTTCCTTGCTAGGTAGTTTGTACAATTTCTGTTTTATAACTAATGAAAATGAGGCTCAGAGAGGTTAAGTAACTTGCCTAAGGTTTTCTCACTGCCTTCACAGTGAGATTTCCTGGGGCTTGCATTTGAACAGTGAACAAAACCTTAGGACAGAGGAATTCATTTGTCATTGTGATTTTTCAGGCTTCAGTGAACTGGTGGGAAAAGTGTTGCATTAAACAACTGATTTCTTTTGTGGTGGGGGATATCAATAAGGAGTTTGCAAGAAAAATCCTCCATGTGTACTGAATCTCTATTTTAATAGTTTCATCTGTTGTTCATTCTTCCCTTACACCATCTTCTTTATACACACACATGCACACACATTTTTCTTGCATGTTTACTATTACTCTACAAGAGTGTGTGATTAGAATATTATGAGAGATTTTCTTTTTATTAATTTTTGCAGGGAATTTGCTAACTTCCCTATAAAATATAAAGGATATGAAGGACTAATATCATTCCCACTGAGATCTTTCAATGTCTGGGTATTCTGTTTGCTCCTTTCCTATAGTCAAGTGGTCTTTGAGGTCCTTATGTAAATCTTTATGTCGAAACTGTCAGCCTTTTGTGGTTAAAACTGATTGCAAGTAAGTTTTACATTGACTTCTACACAGTAATTTTCTTGTGTAGGTTATTTATTCACAGCTCTGTATTTCACCTTTTTCCCTTGTTGCTCAATTGGCAAAAATCATCCTGTACCTTATTAAAGTGGTCATTGAACACACACTGTAAGCTGTTATTTCATGGTGATTATCACCAATGTAATAGTTATTAACAAAATGTCAGCATTTTGTACCTTCATTAGTGTGATGATTATCATGTGTTATCTCATATAAACAGGGCAGCCATGAACTTTGCCTATTGTCTATTACTGTCAGATGTTAAAAAAATATTATGGAATAAAGGGTAGAACTTTTATTTAAGATGGTATCACTTGTTTAGGCTTTGAAATAATCTATTCCTGACACATATATAAAATAGATAAGGGATAAATGAGAAAAATTAGAACTATATAGCTGTGCTCAGAAATAAGTATCTCTCTGTATGTGAAGCTGATCCAAGCATCTAGATCTTGAAGTAGGCTGGGGTGTACAGGATTTCTTTTCTCTTGGGGTGAAAGGCATTAAATTACAACTGTCTCACTTGGTGTGGGGGACCAAATCAAGACTCATTGCTTTGTGGAAATAATGGAAACCACACAAATGAGAATAAGCAGGGGGCATTTGTTTTCAGAGCTTGCTATAGCAGGAGAGCCAGCCATCATCACATGCATTTGGCAGAAATCCAAAGGCAGTCAGGGAGTGGGAAAGCTTTTTAGTGGAAAAAAAGGAAGGTTTCAGATATGTTTTTTTCGGAGTTTGTTGGCATAAAGAACCTGGAAGTGGGCTAAGTTAGGACATTCTACATAATTGGTTTGGAAAATATATTTGCCCTTTTCTTTTTGGTCCTGTGCATAGACTCTTGATAATGATTTTTTAAAATCCTAGGAAATTAATTCTGCTACCCGAAATAATCATGCTCCTATGAATAATTTTAGGTCTTCTATCGTTAATCAATGTGGATTTTGGAACTAGGAAATAGCCTTCTTTTATAACTTTAATTGGTCTATCAGTATTTCCTTCCATTAGTAAAAATAAATGTAGCTTAAAAGAAAGTTTTAGAAAAGGAATACAATGGGGAGTCCCCAGTTTTTCTCCAGAATATTAATTTTCATTCTCATGGTATTTATACTGAAATATGTTTAGAACAGTAAAGAAAATGACTTACTAGTTATAAAAATTATAAAAGTTAAATGGTAACTTTTTTTTCTAGAAAATAATCACAAAATACTTAGCAAAAATATAACGGGCCCCAAGAGTATTTAAAGTTGGGAAGGTTTATTTTAATGGATAGTGCCACACACTTTCCTGTAAATATCCTGTAAGACTCTCAGGTGTCCATAGGAATTTATCCTACAGAAGAACTATGTGACACAGAAATGGCAATAGCTTATTTGATTGCACTAATGATGTTTTTTCCTGCCTTCTGCATGACCTTGATCAGAAGAGGCCAGAGTACTTATTGGAGAGTTGCAGCAATGAGTCTGATAACAAAAATATTAGACACATTACCACAACAATGCTATGATTTTTATTGAAATATTATTTTGAAGTAATAAAATGTAGCATTTTGTAAAGCTTTAAATCCATCTAAAAATGAATGCAGTGCATCCAATTCATGGTATTTATCCTGATAAGCAATGCACACTTTCTTTCATTTCAAATGGTTCTCAGCTGTTAGGTTTTGTCTTCATTTGACCTATCCAAGTGACAAAGTGTTTCTACCAATTAGCACTTGTAGTTTTCCTCAGATGTTCTCTTCATTGTTTTCCACCTTTCATAAGATGATATCAGCTATCCATTTTCCTCTTTTATTATTAATGAACCATTGATAAATTTAGATCCTTCTAATACTTGTATTCCTTTTTTATTTTTACCGGACAGTGTGATTCTCATTGCAAATTCTGTGACTGGGTCATTTAGCTGAGGCTCCTGTACCTTTATTTTGTAACTTTTGAGAATGTTGGTTCCTCAGATTTTTTTTTCACCAATTTTGAAAACTGGATTAATTCCTCAGTTTTTACCTACATTTTTAAAATATTTATTTATTTGAGAGAAAGAAAGTGTATGCACATGTGAGCGGGGAGTAGGGATGGAGGGGGAGAGAGAATCTCAAGCAGACTCCCCACTGAGCGTGGTGCCTGATGCAGGTCTCACTCCCAGGACCCCCAGATCATGACCTGAACTGAAATCAAGAGTTGGATGCTTAACCAACTGAGCCACCCAGGTGCCCCAGTTTTCGCTTACTTTTAAAGACTTTGTGGCATGGAACAATGTTGACCAATCAAATCTCAATCTATAGATTTCAATCATACTTGAAAGTCGTCCTGAATTAAAAAAAAAATAAACACCTGTAGTAATTAGAACACAAAACAGCAGTGATATATCCTTTTATATCTGTTAGCCTTGTAAAAATTAGAAGGTAGCATAATACCACTTACTGACAGAAATACATAAATATGGGACCCCTCAAGCATTGCTTATGTGAAGGTAGTTTATTGTAGTCATTCTATAGAGCAATCTGGCTTAATTTACTAGGGTTCCTTACTCCTCTGCCATCTTCTTCCCCAATCTGCCATAATTTAAAGTAAGTCTATTCTAATATAAAAATTCAGCTTTTGGATATGTATCCCAAAGTATTTCCCACACAGGTTATTCAAAGAACATATACAAGGCAGTCCACCGCTATACTTTTTATATTAGTGGGGAATTTGAAACAATCTGGATATTTATCAGTAGGAGAATGAATAGGGCCTTGTATCTCTGTATCTTCCAGGCATTGTCTGCAGACTGGCCCCTGGAAGGGTGTAATCCTGGGCAAAGTAGTTCCATGAGAGTGAGGGAAATTTTCTGTAGGGGCAGCAATTATTAGCCTTCAGCAATTTATATTCCCAGTAACTGGGAAATGAGTGCATTGGCTCTGAAGAAGGGATTTAGGTAGAACACTTTCGTATCTATTACACTCTATTTTGAAAACATGACCCAAACGCAACCACTTCTCACCTGGTCCCCTATTACCGCCCTGTCTTAATCCATCATCGTATCTCACCTGGCTTATTGCCATAGCCTTCCTAAGTGGTCTTTCTGCTTACATCCTTGCACCTTTGCTATTTCTTCTACCCACAGTACCTTGAAATATCTTTTTTAAAATATGTAAGCACATGCCATCTTTCAGCCCAAAGGTCATCAATAGCTTCCCACTATACCTTGATCCTTGTTGGTCTGGCCTCTACTTATTTCTGTGACCTCATCTCCTACATCTCTTTCTCTTGTTTTTTCACTCTAGTTTTTTGCTGTTCCTCAAGCATCCTAAGAACACTTACTTATCATGTTTCTATATGTAGTTTTCTTTTAGCCTGAAATGTTCTTCATGGCATCAATTTGGTTCACTTTGTTTTTATTCAGACGTCTTTCACTCTGCCAGAGACAATCTCAGTGACCAACATATATAAAATAGCATTCTGTCATTCCCCCATCTTTTAACTTGCTTTTTTCCCTACACAGTACTTATCACCACCTGACATAATCTATTTTTATTGGTTTATTCTCTCTCCAACCATTAGAATGTAAAGTCCATGGAGTCAAGAACTTTATCTTGTTCTTGGCGGTGTCTTCATTGCCTGACCAATGGTAGATGCTCAAAATGTCTTCATGAAAAGAATGAAGCAAACTGCACTATGTTAGTTTGCTCTGGCTGCTTTAACAAAATGCTATGAACTGGGTGGCTTAAACAACAGAAACTTATTGTCTCACAGTTATGAAGGCTAAAGATCTGAGATTAGGGTGTCAGCAGGGCTGGTTTCTTCTGAGGGCTGGGAGGGGAAATTTTTTCTATGCCTCTCTCCTAGCTTCTGGCAGTTTCCTGGCAATCTTTGGCATTTATTGGTTTGTAGATGGTATTCTCCCTGTGTGTTCACATCATCTTCTCTCTGTGTCTCTTTCTCTTTACATTTATGTCCTTTTTATAAGGACACCAGTCATTTTAGATTAGGGCCAGTCTTATTTCAGTAATACCTCATCTTAATGTATCTAATTATATCTTCAATAACCCTATTTTAAAAAAGGGTCAGATTCTGAGATACTGGAGTTTAGGACTTCAACATAGCATTTTAGGGAGCACAATTCAACCTATAACACTTACTAAGCAAAATCTTCTTAAAATACAGCTGTGAAGGTAAGTACACCTCTGGCTATAAAATACTGGATATGTTTTCAGGTTTTAAAGCACAGGTTTGCAGCAGGGTGGGGGTTAGGAGCAGGTACAAGGATTCTAGGAGGATGAAACCCTCTAATTTTTGACTCCTCTACTTCCAAGTATAAGTTTCTTTTTGGTTTATGCTGTTGAGTCCAGGAACTTTCCTACCTACTTCCCTTTCCGTAACTACTAACTTTGCAGATGTGATTAAATAAAAGATCTTGAGACAGGAAGATTATCCTGGATTATCCAGGTAGGCCCTTAATACGACCACATGTATCCTTATAAAAAGTAGGCAGAAGGACATTTGATGACTGACAGAAGAGGAAAAGGAGATGTGACCATGAAAATAGAAATTGAGTGATATGGGGGCGCCTGGGTGGCACAGCGGTTAAGCGTCTGCCTTCTGCTCAGGGCGTGATCCCGGCGTTGTGGGATCGAGCCCCACATCGGGCTCTTCTGCTGTGAGCCTGTTTCTTCCTCTCCCACTCCCCCTGCTTGTGTTCCCTCTCTCGCTGGCTGTCTCTCTCTGTCAAATAAATAAATAAAATCTTAAAAAAAAAAAGAAATTGAGTGATATGGGCACAAAGCCAAAGAGTATTGGTAGCCAAGAGAAACTGGAAAAGATAAGTAGATTTTCCAGTACATCCTTCCAAGAGAGCATGGCCCTGCCAACACCTTGATTCCATTCTAGTGATACTGACTTCAGACTTTTGGTTTCCAGAATTGTGAAAGATTAAATTTTGTTGTTTTAAGCCACCAATTTTGTGATACTTTGTTATAACAGGCACAGGAAACTAATGTATGTGGTTTAATAATACCAAATAAGGATGATATCTACCTCAGAGTATCATAGTGAGTATTAAATCAGGTAATATATTTAAAAGTTTTTAATAGAACCAGGAATATACTAGGTATTTCATATGTGGCAACTCTCTTTATAACAGTAACTATCTTTATAATAATTGCTATTATTAAAACTTGGCCTGATGATTTAGGGACTTTTTTTTTTTAAGAAAGGAATCTGGGTTCTGAGGTAAATAGCATGATTGGAGTTGACTGGTCAGGAGGTGATGTAAAGGAGAGTAGAATGAAGAGTTGGAGTTGGGATGGAATTGCTTCTCATTTTAGACTAGAAAGTGACGTCTGTGGTAGTTCATGGCTTTTCCCTACTTCATGATTAGTCCTTTCTTCACAGTCCTGTCCTACTTCAGCACTGGGCAAGGTAAAGAAGAAAATGAAAAGTAGAAGAGATAAGGAAAAAGAGTTTTTCTAGGAAATAGCCCAGTGTATGGAGACATGGAGAATTTTGCCCAAAGGCTGCTATCCCTGTGTAGTTAATATATGTAAGGCCATACAGAATTTAGTCACAATAGGAGTCAGGAGTTAGGGACAGCATATATATTTTTTGACATTCATTTCAGCTATGGACTAAAACAATTATTTTTGCTGTGCAACCTTTTTCCAGATTCAATTTATCCACTTTTCATCTTGGGACTCTACAGTAAACTTATTACCTGAATAGTCCAAAGGACTGATCATTTCAAGGCAAAATTTCTGCTTATCTATTTTTGTTTGTGGATTAATTGCTATGAAATTATAGCATTCCTTTGTAAAAGCTGGAAATTTGACCCCTGGTTTACCACCAAGGGAAAAAAATAATATTTTCCATAATACCTTGTTTTCAGCAAATAAATACTACTCTAAAACTTATCAGTGATATAAAATACTATATAGCAAGCTAGTTGCCAAAATTTGAAGTGAATAAATAGCTGAATTAGCAGGCTGTAATTGTGTTTAATGGAGAGAAGGCTTTTCAGCTTTCTAATAGATTGTTATGGGGCATCCAGTTAGTTGACTTTCTTGTGACCCTTATCCTTCTTCTACCATATTGGGATGGGAACTCATAGAGCTGTACATATCTGAAACAAAATGAGGAAATTGAATTCAAAATAAGATGACATCATGAGATCCAGTGACATAGAACATTTAAGAGACCATTTCTCATATTCCTTGTCTTTCCATATTTTAGAATGAGGTCAACAAAATACTGAGCTATAAGTCATGAGGCCTAAATTACTCTCTCCAGATCTGCAATAAGCTAACTAGGTGACATTAGACAAATTAATTTGCCCTTATGAACCTCAGTTTCCCAATTTTAAAATGACATGGTAGACTAAACCATCTCCAGAGTGCTTTCAGGAGCCAACATTCTGTGATTCTGTATTAATTGGATTTTAGGTTTCCTTTCAGAAAAGCACGTTGACTTCTGAAGTATAAATTGGTGCATACTGGGGCAAAACCAGAAGATTCAATGGATTCGAATTTCCCAAGATAACTCTTCTGTATGTTTTCCAAAATTTCATATCCAGCAACCTCATTCCCTGCTGCCTTGTTGCTTCATTTGTACTATAGCATGTGGTCATTGGTTGTTGTCTTAGTTCAGGCTGCTATAACAAATTGCCATAGACTGGGTGACTTAAACAACAAGCATTTATTTCTTACAATTCTGAGAAGTCCAAGATCAGGATGCTAGCAGATCCAGTGTCTGTTAAGGACCCACATCCTGGTTTACAGATGGCTGTCTTCTTATTGTATCCTCACATGGTAGAGAGCAAGGAGAGAAATCCTATGTTTCTTCCTCTTGTATAAGGACATTAATTCCATCATGAAGGCTCTACCCTCATGACCTGATTACCTCCCAAAGGCCTTACCTCCAAATACCATGACATTAGGGATTAGGCTTCTATATAGGAATTTTGTGGGGACATAGACATTCAGTCTATAGCAATTGTACTTGGCACTCAGTTAGTCATGGCACAGTTATCAAAGGACACTCACAGCCCATACCAAGGTGTTTATGATAGAGTCCCTTTCCGTACTCTTGGTAATTTCTTACCATAGTAAAATGTATTCTAGAACTAAATAAATTTAACTGGTCTCTCCCAGGATACATCTTGAACTTAATCATATCTGAAAAGACCCTTTTCCAAGTAAGATAACATCTATAAGTCCATGGATAAGGAATTGATATCTTTTGGGATCATTTTCCAGACTACTACAGCAGATACCCATATTCCTTTTCTTATCTCTTTCTTAAGTGGTTCTTCCACTTGATATTTCTCTAAGATCTTCTCAAACATGAAGGTGATATGGCAGGCAATATGGTTTAGCAGAATGGTAGACTTATCTTTTAAAGGGAATGCTTGCAGAGAAGGTAGAAACTTCTTGTTTGGGAACATCATTATTCTAGAAGAAATATGTATTGGAAATAGCATTAGACCTGGCTCTTAAGAGCTGGGATTTGAAAGAATATTTTCTGTCTCTCTCTTCTGTGAATTTTATGTATGTTAACTTGAAAAATGTCCTCTCACCTATTTAAGCTTCTTTTTCTATAAAATTAATTGATCTCCAAGTACATTTCCAGCTTCAATATTCTTGGATTCCATGGTGATATCAAGTATGCAGCTATATCTAGATATGAAGTTCAGCGAAGAAGTCCAGGCTAGAGATATATACTTGTAGTCTTTGGCACATGGAACAGGGTGGGTTAGATACAGACATTTCTAAAGGACTCAGACTCCAGGTGGTAAGCTGTGCGGAAGATTACTTGTGACCAGTGAATGTGCCTGTGTTATGCTTGTCGTTGTGAAACAGGAAAGAGAGGCTATGTAAACTGGCAGCTCTGTGTCAGTAAACATTGATATTTAAAGTCCAAAGAACCCTGCTGTGGGACCCTCCCCCAAACTGTTTACAACTCAGAAGGAGGGAGCATATGCCTATATTTGGTGATAAAGTTAGAGCTAAAATTGGGTCACCTGGGTGGCTCAGTGGTTTACACATCTGCCTTGGGCTCAGGCTCAGGTCAGGATCCCAGGGTCCTGGGATCAAGCCCCACATCAGGCTTCCTGCTCAGCCTGGAGTCTGCTTCTCCCCCTCCCCCTCCCCCTCCCCTTCCCCTCCCCTTTCGCTGCTCATGCATGCACTCACGCACGTGCTCTCTCTCTCTCATAAATGAAATCTTTAAAAAGAAAAGGAGTTAAAGCTAAAATAAATGTGACTTTATTCATACCTGAAGGAGGATAAAATTTGGACATTTGAGTTACGTTGTAAGGATATAGTTGAAGACCTTTTTATTGAACAGAAGAGCTGCATCTGGAGTTCAAAAGGGTTAACCATAGATGAGGTATAATTAATGAAATATGATACATATCTAGTATATTCTTAGTGAAAATTCTGATATTTAAGGATGAAGAGAGAATTCTCCAACATCTAAGCAAAAAATCAGGTTATCTACAGATGGACAAAAGTCAGGATAAGGTGCTTCTTGGGAAAATTTTTTTGAGGAAATAAACCAGCTAAATGAGAAATGATAAATATAGGTTTAAATTCAAATTAATATGTAAATATGGTTATAAAACAATGCAAATATAATGCTTGAAAGAGAACATAGATAATGGAAAAATAATATAATAATAATATGTAACTGGGACAGAATTTCCAGATTAGAAAAACAAAAACTGGGAAGTGTGAGATCTTGGTGGGGAGGGGGTTGGTGAAAAATGAATGTGCTAATTTCCTCAACTTACCTAGGGAAATAATTAGAAATGCCTTATTAATGTTTATAATTAGAGAAATGGAGGCCTAAATATACTTTTCAAAAACTAAAATAAGAGCTAGTTGAATTAAAAGGTTGCTGTCTACCTTCTAAGTTAATTGAGGGATGGAGAGGACTATAAGAGAAAACATACCATAAAAGCAAAAGATTGAAGACAAATAATGATCAAGAAAGCACTGAAAAACAGGAAACACTTGATAATACAATATACACTAGATACATTTACTAATTAAAATTATAATTCATTAGACTAGATCAGGGTATAAAATCCAGCTACATGCTGTCTACAAAAGCATACTCCCAAATAAAGTGATTAATGAAGATTAAAAGTATAAAGTTGGACATCTAATTCAAAATAAGAGTTACTGGAATTTACTATATTGATATCAGATATGGCAGACTCATCTGACAAGTAGAAAACATCCTTTCTTCTCACGCAGCCATAAAATCTTGGCAAAGTTGATCATTTATTAAGCCACAAAACCAGTAAGTTACAAATACAAATAGTATAGACTACATTCTTGTCAGCAAACCAATAAACTATGAAAATGACAAATTTTAAAGGCATTCCTAAGGAAATTGAGACAATAAGAAAATCAAAACTCTAATACAGACCATTTATAAAATAATAGTGTTGAGATCAGTACATAAAAGAATCCATAGGATGTGGCCAAAGCTGTATCAGAGGCTGTCTTAGGGGAGAGTTCATCAAAGTCATTGGACCTCAGAATCTACGATCTTATTTCAAGAGCCTAACAAGAATTTTCTTTCTACTTTGGTGCTTCCTGCTTGTGCACCGGCTAATGCTGAGATGACCCCATGTCACATCTTGCCTGACTGCTTGTTGCTATAATTGCAGCTCTTGGTGCTGCTATAGGCATAACTGGTGCTGCCTAATATGGTGGCTGACAGGAAGCAGAGTTCTCCTCTGGCCCCACTCCATTCATTAGCTGCCACCTGGAGGATGCTCTCTTGTTTATTGGTTGTTTTTGCTACTGTGAACAGCTGCTGTGCTGAGAGACAGATTAACCTATGCTGGGAACGTTTTAGCCCCCCTACCAATCCATTTTCCACACTGCTGCCAGGATGATCTCAATCTAAGCATGTCACTTCCTGGTTTAATGTTCTTCTTGGTCTCTCATTCCCTGCAGAATAAAATCCAAACCTCTTTACCAAGCATACAGGGTTTAACATGTGACTGTATTCTGCATAATTTTCTCTATCCATTCTGTATCCACTGTCTCCATCCCTGCCCCCCTACCTTATAAAACTATTTGCTCTAGGTCTGCCAAAGTACTTTAAAAAAAAAAACTCTGCTTGAAATGATTGATGCTTTAATTATTATGCAGAAATTAGCATATTAAGTTACAAGAAATCTGGGGGAAATATTTGTCAGGAACATGACTAAGAGTGAATACCCTAATATAGAGAGACTTCTTACAAATTAGTAGAGAACACAAGAGAAACCACAGCAGAAAAATAGATTAAAAAGCATGAAAGATAATTAACAGATGTGACAACAAATTATTGATAAGCAGCCAGAGTATAAAGAAAAATAATTTCATGAATAAAGAAATACAAATTAAAATACCATGTTTCACTTCATTTCAAATAACAATTTAAAAAATAATAGTAAAGTATCTTGTTCTAGCAAAATCAGCATATTAGAGTAATTTTCTAACAGTTGAAAGAAAAGTATCTTGAAGAAGGAGCACCTTTTACTATTATGCACCAACGTACTATATTTACTAGTGGCTGCCCTATGCCTGGTATTTCCCTTGTACCAGATAACGTCCTTAACAACTTTACATGTGTTTATTCCTTTAGTCTTCAGAACAAACCCTTTGGGGAAAACACCATAACTTTCTGTATTTTATAGTTGAAGAAACTGTGCCCCAGAGAGGTCAAGTGACTTGCAAAAGATCAAACAACTAATAAAAGGTGGAGCCAAAATTGGACTCAATTATCTAACTATAATGTCTTCCCTTTCAACCACTGTGCATACCGCCTCATAGTTTGTAGTTTTGAGAATCCATGTGTATGTTTTCATTATATCTCATAGATACAGACAAGTTATATCCATTGCCACCATTTACAGAACAATTATATGTCAAACATTTTGCTAGGTATTTTATAACAATCATGAAGTAGACCTTGTTAATTCCATTATGCATTTGAGGAAAATGAGGCCTAAAGAATTTCTATAACATGTCCATGGTCATTCATATAGCAAGTGGCAAAGCCAAGATTTGAGTAAGGTTGTGTTATACTCTAAGACTTCAATGCTTTTCACTGCTGTGTAACAGTAGTGCACAAATACTGACATATATACAAATATTTGTAAGTCCGATCACATTGCTTCTCTAATCCAACACTCTGCTACTTACCATACTTGGAATTAAACCCACACTTAATACTGTGGGCTGCAGAGCCCTTCATGTCCTGGCCCCTTCCTTCCTCTCCATCCTCCTCTCCTGCTACTCTTCTCTTAGCTGCACTCCAGCCATACATACCTCCTTGCTCTATTCTAAACACACCAGGTGCACATCACCTTCAGGACAATGAATGTGCTTTCTCCTTTGCCTTTATTGCTTTTGCCCCAGATATTTGCATGGCTAATTCCACTCCCTCAGGGATATGCTCCATATCTAAAACTGTGGCCTTTAGCACACTCTGCATTCTTATTTGTCTTTATTCACAGTATGTATCACAACCAGATGTTACATTATAAACTTGTTTGTTGTCTGTATTCCTCATTGGACTGTAAGTCCTAGGAAGCCAAGACTGCATTGTTCATTATTGTGTCTTTGGAGTCTAGATTAGAATTTAGCCTTTTTTTTTTTTTTTTGCTAAAGAGCCTGATATTATATAATTTAGGCTTTGCAAAGCCATACAGTTTCTGCCACAATTACTTAATTCTTCCACTGTAGCAAAAAAGCAGCCATAGGCAATATGTAAGTCAACGAGTATGAAAATGAGAAAGTTGTGTTTCAATAAAACTTTATTTACAAAAATAGGGGGCACCTGGGTGGCTTAGTTGGTTAAGCGTCTGCCTTTGGCTCGGGTCATGATCCCAGGGTCCTGGGTTTGAACCCCTTCTCCCTCTCTCCCTTCCCCCAGCTCATGCTCTCTGTCTCTCTCTCTCTCTTTTTCCCCCATCCCAAACAAAATCTTAAAAAATAAATAAATAAAACTTTGTTTACAAAAGTAGGTGGCAGGTTGGATTTGGTGTACAGGCCATAGTTTGCCAACCCCTGGTCTAGAACATTAGCTGGTTGGTACTCAGTACATATTTCTTGAATGAATTTATATGTCTATAACGCACACCTGTGCACACACAAATAGATATATACACATTTGCATGTGAGTGTGTGTGTGTGCACGCGCGCGCATGCCCCTAAAGGATATTGGAAGGAATCAAATAAAAGTATCTTAGAAGTTATCTCTAGTGTCAGGATTATGGCTTTTTTTTAGGATTATGGTTTTTTATTTTATTTTTTTTATTTTTTTATTATATTATGTTAGTCATCATACAGTACATCCCTGGTTTTTGATGTAAAGTTCGATGATTCATTAGTTGCATATAACACCCAGTGCACCATGCAATACGTGCCCTCCTTACTACCCATCACCAGCCTATCCCATTCCCCCACCCCCCTCCCATATGAAGCCCTCAATTTGTTTCTCAGGATTATGGTTTTTTATAATTAAAATTTCTTCTATACATTTTCTTCTTTAAATTTTTAATGAATATGCATTAGTTTTTTAGACTTTTCTCCTTAAAGTATGATATAAATACAGAAAAATATACAGTGGATAATTCTACAACTCAAAGAAATTTTACAAGTGGAACACACTTGCCTAATAAGCACCCAGCTAAAGATACAGAAGAACGTCAATATCCTAGGACCCCCTTTCAGTCACTTGTGCACACTATCCTGACTTCTAACAGCATAGATTAGTTTGCCTATCTTTGTACTTTACACAACTATAATCATATGGCATGCAGTCTTTTGTGTTTGACTTTTTGCTCAACATTATGTCTTTGAGATGTATCCACACTGAGGTGTGTAATTGTGGTTCACTCATTCTTGTTGCTCTATAGTATTCAGTTGTTTGAATTTATGTCATGTGTTGTTCATAAGATACTTGTTTGTGTTTGTCCTTTTCATATTTTCCCTTTCCTTCTGTCCTATTTAGAATCTCTCCCTTGGTAATTCTTAAGTTCAAATGTTTTTTGTTTTTGTTTATTTTAGAGAGAGAGAGCACACGAGAGTGTGTGGGAGAGAGACAGAGGGAGCGGGAGAGAGAATTTTAAGCAGGCCTGAGGTGGGGCTCTATCTCATGACCTTGAGATCATGACCTGAGCCAAAATCAGGAGTTGGATGCTTAACTGACTGAGCCACCCAGGTGCCCCTTAAGTTCAAATGTTTTTGTAGGACTAAAGACAGAAATACCCCAAAGTAAATATCTTCTATAAAAGTCTGAGTTTATTCAAAAGAACAGTGAAGAGAGGCAGGAAGGGAGTGGGGAGAGTGTATTTGAGAAGAAAACATCCTCCAAATTTGGGAAAAGAGAGGAACTGTGGCCTTTTAGAGCTGGGAGTTGCATGCAACTTAGTTACAGAGCCCTGAGGAAATAGTTGGAGCAATTAAGGAGACTGGACCCAAGGACCATGTTTTTATCTCAGCATAGGAAGGACATAAAAAGGATCTGGACATAAGAAGGATCACTGTGGGCATAAAAATGATGGCAACTATGGTTTTGCCCATTTTAGAGGCATCACAGAGGAATCCTGTGTTCTTGTTCACCTCTAAGAAGATAGATGTTCCTAGGAAAGAAGGAAATCAAATTTCTTAGCAGTCTGACAAGATGGGGGATCCAAGTGAGATTTAAAATTTGATCTAAAAAATAATGCTTCTGGTTCCTTTTGTAGATCTTTGCCAAATTTAAGTATTTCCTGAGTCTTTAGAACAATGAACCCATTTTATTTTGAAATTATCTGCTTTAAAAACCAAGGTCAGCTGTTTAGTTTTCTGGTAGGTGTGGATCCTATCCTACCCTATCCTATTTGGGAATAAGAGTACATAGCATCATGAAGATGTAAAATTCCTTTCTTTGAGATGTGATGTTCTCCCTTGTTTCCCAAGATAAAACATGAAAGGCCAGTGAGATCCCTCCCCCATCTCTTTCCAGTCCAACTCAGTTGGAAATCCCATACAGAGACTGATAATGGTGTGTCAGTCTTAGTTTTTAGGGCTGTTAATTTGTACTTTTTCATATTTCTTCCTTATTACTTGTCTAGATGACTAGGAGAAGCTGCCTCTTGATTTGTTTGCCAGGTATCATTTTGAACTAAACCTGACCTAGATTTCTTGGCTCCTTGCTTTAAGTTTCTCGTGTTGCTGTTTCCTTGGAAATAGACCTATTCTAGCGAAACAGGTGCTCATACCCTCCACGTTAGTTAGGTCCTCTTAGACGGTGATGGATTGGAAAAAACAATAAAGATGTATTCAGAAGGAATCGTATATCCTCAAATGGTTTAATATCAAACACAAAGAATGGAAATAAATTAGCTAATTATTTAACTCAAGAAACTGAAAATGTAGCAAAAAGATAAATCTAGGGAAGGCACAAAAAAGATATTAAATGGAGAATAAAATAATAATACAACGATTCTTCAGTAGATTCGTTAAATGAATACAAGAACTGTTTTTTTGGAAAAGACTGACTATAAAATCTCTAGTAACTAATTAAAAAAATAAAAGTGAGAACAACTCTAGGAATAGGAATTAATAAGGTGTCAGATCTCCCCAAATTAACTACAGATTTTATGTAATTCCAATTAAAATTCCGACAGTATTTTTAAAACTTGACAAAATGATTTCGAAGTCCTCTAGAAAAATATTCATGTGAAATTAGCCAATAAAACCATAACATTGAACAGTAATAAATGATGACTTATATTAGCAGATATTTAAAAATAACTTAGTAATAAAACAATCCTGAAGGTTTGGTGCTAGAGTAGGAAAGGCAGAAAAATGATCTGAAAAGAGTAACATAATCAAGTATGTAAGAGGGTTTCATCTAGATGAAGAGCTTTTTTTTATTGTTTTGATGGATTATTTCAACAAACTGTCTTGAGGTAACTGTCTACCCATTTGAACTAGCTACTTTATGCCAGGATTAGCAAACTCAAATGCCTTCAGGAGCTAGGCAGATAATATGTACAATGAAATGTTTGAATAGGAAGGGGTGAAAAAAAATATTTAAAAATCATAGATAGTCTGGACAGAGTTGCCTACATGTGAGTAAAATACATGTCCATAAAAAACTATGCAAATGGAAACCACCTGAGTGTGCAAAACACTAGTTTCCCATTAAAGAACATTCTTAGAAAGCACCCCTCACTATAAAATTAAATAGGAATAAGAATTCAGCAAAGCAAATATTCAAAGATGATAAATCATCACAATGTGTTGAACAAGGGAAAGGTAAGTGGAAAATATATCTATACTTATATCTGTATCTAGATACATTCCTATCATATTAAGGTACAGAATAACCATGGCTGAAAATCATATTACTACCAGAGAACAAAAGCTTGTTATAGTCCTACAATAAGCAAAGGAGTTATTGATCATTGGTGAGTCATCATCAGTAACCCTTTAGTACTGGTCAATATACAGCATAATACAAATGTGCTGTATTAACACTTGTCAGACATGAACAAAACAAAAAAAAATCCTTCTTTGACCCTCCACTATTTTTTTAAAATAATTTATGGTACTTGATTTAAAAAAAATTTTTTTATTATGTTCAGTTAGCCAGCATATAGTACATCCTTAGTTTTTGATGTAGTGTTCAACAATTCATTAGTTGCGTATAACACAACACGTGCCCTCCTTAATACCCATCACCTGGATACCCCATCCCCCACCCCCTCCCTTCTGAAACCCTCAGTTTGTTTCCCGGAGTCCAGGGTCTCCCGTGGTTTGTCTCCCTCTCTGCTTTCTTCCCCTTCAGTTTTCTCTCCCTTCCCCTCTGCACTATTCCTTATATTCCACATATGAGTGAAACTGTATGATAATTGTCTTTCTCTGCTTGACTTATTTCACTTAGACGCTCCACTATTTCTAATACTTCTTGTGGTCCCTTCTGCCCTCATTCCTTCATGAGCATAGTCTTGTCAGGTTTTTGAGTCTACTATTCGACTGAAACTGCTCTTACCAAGTTCACCAGTGACCTCTGCAGTTTGTTTATAGCTCCAATCTTCCCCCTAAACTCCACATCACTATATCCACCTGACTAGTTGATTTGTTTTCTTGGAGTTGTAATAAATACGTAAAATTTAACTTGTTCAAAACAATTCTTTGGCTTCCAAACTTGGAATTCCCTAGCTGCTCTCCATCTTGGTAAATGAAACCACCACATTCATCCTCTTACCAGCCACAAAATTTGGAACTATCCTTGATAATTTCTCTCATATTCTTCATCCAATATATCATTAAATCTATAAGTTCTGATTTAAAATATATTTCCAACTTCATTTCCTATCACTCCTAATCATCAATTATTCTAATCCAGACTCGCTGCCTGGCTTTTTCTGGAGCACAGCAGGAAAGTTTCCAGCTTAGGACCACTGTATTGGCTGTTCACTTTGCCTGAAATGCCCCCTTCCTGCCCCCAATCTGTACCTCCTTCAAGTCTCTTTTCAAATATGACCTCCTCTGGCTACTCTACTATAAATTAGGACCCACCATGTTTTATACCCCCTTACTCTGCTTCATATTTTTATACCACTCAGCACCACAGGATATATTATAATTACTGTTTATCTTTATTATAAGGTAATTTCCATAAGTGCTGAGATCTTGGGGTTTTTTAACTATGATCTTGTATATCTTGTACCTGTTGATTTTTATTTTTTTCTAAGTAAATGATTGTTATCAGATTCAAATTTTTAACAGTTTTATTTCTTCCGTTCAATTCTTATACCTTTCATTTGTTTCCTTATAGAGTAGGACAATACTTCAAATGTTATTTTAAACATTAACACTTTAGAGTGAACATTTGCACTGTCCCTGATCTTAATGGGTTACATGTAATGTTTCTCTATTAAATATGTTTGCTGTAGGCATTTGGTATGTAAATTTTACCAAGTTAGGATGTTTCTATGATTTCTTATATTACTAAGTATTTTGTTTTCATCATAGATTGGTATTGAAACTGTTTGAGTAAGGATGAGTATATGATTTTTTTCTTCAGTCTATTAATGCTTTTAATTGCAGTTATTTTTGATATTGAAATCATCATTTTATTCCTGGGGAGGGAATCCTACTTAATCATTATGTATTGTATTCATCTTAAACTGTTGCACTTGTGTAGCTCCTATTTTATTTAGGATCTTTGTATCTGCATTTGTAACTGAAAGAGGTTAAGTTTTCCTTTCATTTTATCATCATCTGGATGTACAATCAAGATTAAAGATGTCTAGTAAAATTTGTTTGGCAGCTTTTTACTGATGTTCTCTATGAAAAAAATTGTATATATTTAAAACTTATTCTTCTATACTTTGGTATAACTTACTTGTAAAATTATCTTACTCTTAGCCTGGGCATTAATTTCAAAGGGAGTTCTTTGACTACCACCATTTCTTTTAATGGCCTGTTCTATTGAATTGTTCTTTCCTCTTACGTTGATATTGATATCAATGATTTATAATGATTTATATATTTACTTTGGGTTTTTAAATATTTTATCATTATTTTTAAATGCTTACATATGTAGTTTTCTTTTACATTTATATCTTATCATTTTTGTAGTAATCAGCTTTACTAGAAATCTGTCCATAATTTTTTCAGAGATTCATCCTTCTCTTTTGTTAATCTTCTCTATCATTTTTTGTTTATCATCATCACTAATTTCTGTCCTTATTTTTATTTTATTTTTCCTTATTTGGGTTTACTCTGTTGGTCTTTCTTCCAATTACTAGGGTTAATTGTTTAATTTTTAAAATGTTTGTTTTATTCTATTTTTCTTCAAGATGTATTTACCAATTTGAGAGAGAGAGAGAGGGAGAGGGCAT
>NW_024423319.1:16064851-16067558 GCF_017311325.1 Ursus maritimus | reverse complement strand
CATATAGTACATCCTTAGTTTTTGATGTAGTGTTCAACAATTCATTAGTTGCGTATAACACAACACGTGCCCTCCTTAATACCCATCACCTGGATACCCCATCCCCCACCCCCTCCCTTCTGAAACCCTCAGTTTGTTTCCCGGAGTCCAGGGTCTCCCGTGGTTTGTCTCCCTCTCTGCTTTCTTCCCCTTCAGTTTTCTCTCCCTTCCCCTCTGCACTATTCCTTATATTCCACATATGAGTGAAACTGTATGATAATTGTCTTTCTCTGCTTGACTTATTTCACTTAGACGCTCCACTATTTCTAATACTTCTTGTGGTCCCTTCTGCCCTCATTCCTTCATGAGCATAGTCTTGTCAGGTTTTTGAGTCTACTATTCGACTGAAACTGCTCTTACCAAGTTCACCAGTGACCTCTGCAGTTTGTTTATAGCTCCAATCTTCCCCCTAAACTCCACATCACTATATCCACCTGACTAGTTGATTTGTTTTCTTGGAGTTGTAATAAATACGTAAAATTTAACTTGTTCAAAACAATTCTTTGGCTTCCAAACTTGGAATTCCCTAGCTGCTCTCCATCTTGGTAAATGAAACCACCACATTCATCCTCTTACCAGCCACAAAATTTGGAACTATCCTTGATAATTTCTCTCATATTCTTCATCCAATATATCATTAAATCTATAAGTTCTGATTTAAAATATATTTCCAACTTCATTTCCTATCACTCCTAATCATCAATTATTCTAATCCAGACTCGCTGCCTGGCTTTTTCTGGAGCACAGCAGGAAAGTTTCCAGCTTAGGACCACTGTATTGGCTGTTCACTTTGCCTGAAATGCCCCCTTCCTGCCCCCAATCTGTACCTCCTTCAAGTCTCTTTTCAAATATGACCTCCTCTGGCTACTCTACTATAAATTAGGACCCACCATGTTTTATACCCCCTTACTCTGCTTCATATTTTTATACCACTCAGCACCACAGGATATATTATAATTACTGTTTATCTTTATTATAAGGTAATTTCCATAAGTGCTGAGATCTTGGGGTTTTTTAACTATGATCTTGTATATCTTGTACCTGTTGATTTTTATTTTTTTCTAAGTAAATGATTGTTATCAGATTCAAATTTTTAACAGTTTTATTTCTTCCGTTCAATTCTTATACCTTTCATTTGTTTCCTTATAGAGTAGGACAATACTTCAAATGTTATTTTAAACATTAACACTTTAGAGTGAACATTTGCACTGTCCCTGATCTTAATGGGTTACATGTAATGTTTCTCTATTAAATATGTTTGCTGTAGGCATTTGGTATGTAAATTTTACCAAGTTAGGATGTTTCTATGATTTCTTATATTACTAAGTATTTTGTTTTCATCATAGATTGGTATTGAAACTGTTTGAGTAAGGATGAGTATATGATTTTTTTCTTCAGTCTATTAATGCTTTTAATTGCAGTTATTTTTGATATTGAAATCATCATTTTATTCCTGGGGAGGGAATCCTACTTAATCATTATGTATTGTATTCATCTTAAACTGTTGCACTTGTGTAGCTCCTATTTTATTTAGGATCTTTGTATCTGCATTTGTAACTGAAAGAGGTTAAGTTTTCCTTTCATTTTATCATCATCTGGATGTACAATCAAGATTAAAGATGTCTAGTAAAATTTGTTTGGCAGCTTTTTACTGATGTTCTCTATGAAAAAAATTGTATATATTTAAAACTTATTCTTCTATACTTTGGTATAACTTACTTGTAAAATTATCTTACTCTTAGCCTGGGCATTAATTTCAAAGGGAGTTCTTTGACTACCACCATTTCTTTTAATGGCCTGTTCTATTGAATTGTTCTTTCCTCTTACGTTGATATTGATATCAATGATTTATAATGATTTATATATTTACTTTGGGTTTTTAAATATTTTATCATTATTTTTAAATGCTTACATATGTAGTTTTCTTTTACATTTATATCTTATCATTTTTGTAGTAATCAGCTTTACTAGAAATCTGTCCATAATTTTTTCAGAGATTCATCCTTCTCTTTTGTTAATCTTCTCTATCATTTTTTGTTTATCATCATCACTAATTTCTGTCCTTATTTTTATTTTATTTTTCCTTATTTGGGTTTACTCTGTTGGTCTTTCTTCCAATTACTAGGGTTAATTGTTTAATTTTTAAAATGTTTGTTTTATTCTATTTTTCTTCAAGATGTATTTACCAATTTGAGAGAGAGAGAGAGGGAGAGGGCATATGCTGGTGAGGGGAGGGGCAGAGGAAGAGGGAGAGGAAGAGGAAAGAATCCTAAGGACACTACTGTGAGCAAGAAGCCCATCCCTGGGCTCCATCCCATGACCAATGAGATCATGACCTGAGCCAAAAACAAGTCAGATGTTAACCAACCGAGCCACCCAGATGTCCCTGTTTGTTTTATTCTATTTCAAAGTAATACATATTATAAGACAATATAGAAAAATTAAGAAACTTAATATAAACTTATCATTTAATTTAAAGACAATATAGGAAAACATTAATTTAATTTTAATTTAAATTTATTATAAGACAATAAGAAAAAATTTAACCCATAAACTAACTGCCCAGAAGTAAACATTATTTATGATTTGATATATTTCCGTCATATACATATATATGACCTATATGGCCTTATCTGCATATAATTATAAATGTAGATATAATGGGGTA
>NW_024423319.1:16049907-16064841 GCF_017311325.1 Ursus maritimus | reverse complement strand
TGAAACTGCTCTTACCAAGTTCACCAGTGACCTCTGCAGTTTGTTTATAGCTCCAATCTTCCCCCTAAACTCCACATCACTATATCCACCTGACTAGTTGATTTGTTTTCTTGGAGTTGTAATAAATACGTAAAATTTAACTTGTTCAAAACAATTCTTTGGCTTCCAAACTTGGAATTCCCTAGCTGCTCTCCATCTTGGTAAATGAAACCACCACATTCATCCTCTTACCAGCCACAAAATTTGGAACTATCCTTGATAATTTCTCTCATATTCTTCATCCAATATATCATTAAATCTATAAGTTCTGATTTAAAATATATTTCCAACTTCATTTCCTATCACTCCTAATCATCAATTATTCTAATCCAGACTCGCTGCCTGGCTTTTTCTGGAGCACAGCAGGAAAGTTTCCAGCTTAGGACCACTGTATTGGCTGTTCACTTTGCCTGAAATGCCCCCTTCCTGCCCCCAATCTGTACCTCCTTCAAGTCTCTTTTCAAATATGACCTCCTCTGGCTACTCTACTATAAATTAGGACCCACCATGTTTTATACCCCCTTACTCTGCTTCATATTTTTATACCACTCAGCACCACAGGATATATTATAATTACTGTTTATCTTTATTATAAGGTAATTTCCATAAGTGCTGAGATCTTGGGGTTTTTTAACTATGATCTTGTATATCTTGTACCTGTTGATTTTTATTTTTTTCTAAGTAAATGATTGTTATCAGATTCAAATTTTTAACAGTTTTATTTCTTCCGTTCAATTCTTATACCTTTCATTTGTTTCCTTATAGAGTAGGACAATACTTCAAATGTTATTTTAAACATTAACACTTTAGAGTGAACATTTGCACTGTCCCTGATCTTAATGGGTTACATGTAATGTTTCTCTATTAAATATGTTTGCTGTAGGCATTTGGTATGTAAATTTTACCAAGTTAGGATGTTTCTATGATTTCTTATATTACTAAGTATTTTGTTTTCATCATAGATTGGTATTGAAACTGTTTGAGTAAGGATGAGTATATGATTTTTTTCTTCAGTCTATTAATGCTTTTAATTGCAGTTATTTTTGATATTGAAATCATCATTTTATTCCTGGGGAGGGAATCCTACTTAATCATTATGTATTGTATTCATCTTAAACTGTTGCACTTGTGTAGCTCCTATTTTATTTAGGATCTTTGTATCTGCATTTGTAACTGAAAGAGGTTAAGTTTTCCTTTCATTTTATCATCATCTGGATGTACAATCAAGATTAAAGATGTCTAGTAAAATTTGTTTGGCAGCTTTTTACTGATGTTCTCTATGAAAAAAATTGTATATATTTAAAACTTATTCTTCTATACTTTGGTATAACTTACTTGTAAAATTATCTTACTCTTAGCCTGGGCATTAATTTCAAAGGGAGTTCTTTGACTACCACCATTTCTTTTAATGGCCTGTTCTATTGAATTGTTCTTTCCTCTTACGTTGATATTGATATCAATGATTTATAATGATTTATATATTTACTTTGGGTTTTTAAATATTTTATCATTATTTTTAAATGCTTACATATGTAGTTTTCTTTTACATTTATATCTTATCATTTTTGTAGTAATCAGCTTTACTAGAAATCTGTCCATAATTTTTTCAGAGATTCATCCTTCTCTTTTGTTAATCTTCTCTATCATTTTTTGTTTATCATCATCACTAATTTCTGTCCTTATTTTTATTTTATTTTTCCTTATTTGGGTTTACTCTGTTGGTCTTTCTTCCAATTACTAGGGTTAATTGTTTAATTTTTAAAATGTTTGTTTTATTCTATTTTTCTTCAAGATGTATTTACCAATTTGAGAGAGAGAGAGAGGGAGAGGGCATATGCTGGTGAGGGGAGGGGCAGAGGAAGAGGGAGAGGAAGAGGAAAGAATCCTAAGGACACTACTGTGAGCAAGAAGCCCATCCCTGGGCTCCATCCCATGACCAATGAGATCATGACCTGAGCCAAAAACAAGTCAGATGTTAACCAACCGAGCCACCCAGATGTCCCTGTTTGTTTTATTCTATTTCAAAGTAATACATATTATAAGACAATATAGAAAAATTAAGAAACTTAATATAAACTTATCATTTAATTTAAAGACAATATAGGAAAACATTAATTTAATTTTAATTTAAATTTATTATAAGACAATAAGAAAAAATTTAACCCATAAACTAACTGCCCAGAAGTAAACATTATTTATGATTTGATATATTTCCGTCATATACATATATATGACCTATATGGCCTTATCTGCATATAATTATAAATGTAGATATAATGGGGTATACTGTGTACATTTTTTTTCCTCAAACAGGGAAGTTTTGTCTCCCAACTTACTTTTGAAAGTTTCAAATCTATTGAAAAGCTTAAATAATAATACAATGAACACCTATATTTGGCTTTCCTTAGGATTCACCAGCCATTAACATGCATTTTGGAACTTTTGAGAGAGACAAATCAACCAATTAAAATTGTTTCATCCAAATACTTTAACATATATCTCCTAAGAGCAAGAGCATTCTCCTACACAACCACAGAACATTAGCACAGAACATTTAACATTGATACAATACTATTATCTAGTATATAGTTCTTACTCAGATTTCCCCAGTTGTCCCCAAAATTTCCTTTATAAAAGCTGTTTTGGCCATTGGTCCAGAATCCAAAGATCATGCATTGAATAGTGTTGTCACATCTTTTTAGTCTTTTTTTAATAGGACAATCCTCGCCTTTTTTCTTTCATCACTGTGACATTTTTTGAGTTCAGTTCAGCTAACCTGAAGTTTGTTCACAATATGGATTTTCTGATTGTTTTCTCATGATGAGATACAGATTAAACATTGACAGAGCACTACATATATGATGCTGTGTACTTCCCATTGCATTTATCACATCATTTTAAGAGGTACCTACTACCAGTTTTGTCACTTCATAATTGACACTGAGCACTTGGAATTTGTCATATTCCTTCATTTGTAAAGGTAACATTTTGCCTTCATAATTAATGTGTAATCTGTGGGGTGATACTTTGAGATCACATCAATAATTCCTTGCCCCCCAATCTTTAACCTAATGATTTTAGTATTCACTGATCTTATCTTCCAGAATTATAGGTTTTTAAAATAAAATTAAAGTACATTAAACAGGAAAGTACACAAATCATAAGAGAAGATTTTACTGAATTTTCATATTGCATGCACCAATGTAAGCAGAATCCAGATTAAGAAATACATTATCAGGGGCGCCTGAGTGGTTCAGTCATTAAGCATCTGCCTTTGGCTCAGGGCATGATCCCAGGGTCCTGGGATTGAGCCCCGCATCCCTGGGATGCTCTGCTGGGAGCCTGCTTCTTCCTCTCCCACTCCCCCTGCTTGTGTTCCCTCTCTCGCTGGCTGTCTCTCTCTCTGTCAAATAAATAAAATCTTTAAAAAAAAAAAAGAAATACATTATCAGCATCCTGAAGCCTACCTTATACCCATTCCTAGTCTTAGATTCCCCCAAGGAAACCTCTATTCCATTTATTTATTTATTCATTCATTCATTCATTCATTCATTCATTTTAGAGGCAGAGAGCATGTGTGCATGTGAGCCAGGGGGAGGGCCAGAGGCAGAAGGAGAGGGAGAGAATCTCAGGCAGACTCTGTGTTGAGTGCAGAGCTCAATCATAGGGCTCAATCCCATGACCTCAAGATCACGGCCTGAGCTGAAATCAAAGTTGAATGCTCAACTGACTGAGCCACCCAGTGCCCCTCATTTTGGTTTGAAAAAAGTAGTTCATATAAATGGAATCATATGCTATGTATTTTTTGTGCCTGGTTTCTTTTGCTCGGCATTGTTTGTGTGAATCATCCATGGCATTTCATTTATGCCATTGCATGCCATTTCCATTGCAAATTCAGTAGCAATGTTCATTCATTCTCATTGTCCTGTAGTATTCCATTATATGAATACACTACAATTTATTTAACCATCCTATAGTTGGTGAACATTGGGGTAGTTTCCAGCTTTATTATTAATACTGCTGCTGTGAACAATCTTGGCAAACATAGGCTACAGCTCCTATACTTAGGAGTAGAATGGCTATTTCATAGAGTGTGTTTATGTTCAGATTTAGTAGATACTACCAAAATCATTTTCTAAAGTAGTAACAATTTACATATGCACTAGGAATGTATAAGTTCCCCTTTTCCTTGCAAACTCTACGTATGTTAAGTCTTTCAGATAATAAGCCTTCATATGTGCATGAAACAGTATCTTATTGTGGGCTTAATTTGCATTCTCCTCATCACCAATAACAGTTGAGCACTTTATAAAATGTTTCTTGGCCCCTTGGATATCTTTTTAAAAATTTTTTTTATTTTATAATAATTTTTTATTATGTTATGTTAGTCACCATACAGTACATCCTTAATTTTTTTTTATTTATTCATTTGACACAGAGAGGGACAGTCAGTGAGAGAGGGAACACAGGCAGGAGGAGTGGGAGAGGAAGAAGCAGGCTACCAGCGGAGGAGCCTGATGTGGGGCTCGATCCCAGAACCCCAGGATCACGCCCTGAGCCAAAGGCAGACGCTTAACAACTGAGCCACCCAGGCGCCCCAGTACATCCCAAATTTTTTATGTAAAATTCCATGATTCATTACTTGCGTGTAACACCCAGTGCACCATGCAATACGTGCCCTCCTTAATATTCATCACCGTCCCAGTCTTCCTTGACTAATTTTTCTCCCATGCCAAACCAACCTTCTATGTATAGGACCAGTTTAAATCCCTCCTGCCCTTCAAACACTAGATATGATCATCCAGGAACATTCTATACAATGCAAAGTGTCTTACGAGAAGGATTCTGTAGTAGCAGCAATTTAACTAATCTGAGGAAGCCTGGGTGCTCTTAAAACTGATGGGAGCCAATCAGGCAATGGTGGTTTGTTTCTCCGCAGGTGTGTCCTCCAACAACTGCATGATGAGTTCATTCGGGGGTTTGTAGAACCCTGTCTAAACCCTCCTGTGAGATGCAGAAAATCAAACATGTGGTGGCGGCAGAGGGCGCCGTCTGAGTGCACGAAGCCCCCATCTGTATCCACTGCTGAACACTGGCAAGCCTCAGCAGGGAAACCGTAAAGAGTTGGTTCACCTTGGCATTCTTTCGCCTCAGAGGGTTGGGTTTCTCACCTCAAGGAAACAAACCCAGTACAAAGATTTTGGCCTGTGGCTACCTTGTGTTGATAAGTTGTATGATGGCTTCAATTCCATCTGCTACTCTTCTTCTGCCATGTTTTCATGCTTGTTTGTTCCCTCCCAGACAGACAACAATGACCTTAGGCTTAATATTCTCCAGTTCTCCATCCTTTAGTCTGCATCTATTTTTTTAAAGATTTTATTTGAGAGAGAGAGAGCGTGTGCAAGTGGGGGGAGGGACAGAGGGAAAGGGAGACAGAGAATCTCAAGCAGACTCAGAGCAGAGCTCGGAGCCCATCAAAGTTCTCGATCCCACAACCTTGTGATCATGATCTGAGCTGAAATCAAAAGTCCAATGCTTAACTGACTGAACCACCCAGGTGCCCTGGCTATTCATTTTTTTAAAAAGTGACAGTCTTTTGCTCTTTTTTTTTTTTTGCTTTGATTTGGGGGTTTTTTTGGTCCTTTTTTTATTGAGTTGTGTAGGGTTGCTAAATAAAATATGGGATGCTCAGTTAAATTTGAATTTCAGGTAAATATCAAGTATTTTCAGTATAAGCATCACCCAAATGTTCCATGATATATACTTATACAAAAATATCAGTTTATCTGAAATTCAAATTTAACTGGGTGACCTGCATTTTTATTTGCTAAGTTGAAGGGAGTGAGCATGAGGGTGAGAAAGGAGAGAAATAAAGCATATTCATGAAATAGGTTTAGAAATAAAATATTGGGTGTGGTTACTGTCACATTGAACTGGCTAGAAGCAAAAAGTCAGAAGCCTACTAAGTTTCTGAGATAATTTTATTGTTCAAAAAAACACAATTCTTGACAAAATTTTGTATAGTTCTAGACTTAAAAAGAATCCTTCAACCTTTAACCTTGCAGAATTGACAAACTTGCAGAGACGGGTGTGTGGTTTAGTTTCAGCTTGTTCTCCATCACCTACTGCAGGTGTGGCCAGGCAAAAGAGAAAATGAAAAAGAACCTCCCAGAAGGTAACTCTAGATACCACTGAGAACAATGAACAAGGAAATTCTCCCAGAAAACAGTATCTGGATCTAAGCAAGCAATTGCTTCAGCCCCAAGTTAGGAGATAGATCTTCACCATATTTTCCATCAGTCTTTTCGAAGCTGTTTTGACAGTCATTAACTTCTATGTGTCTCCTATTTCCACCTTTTTTTGAATGGGGATTATTATTGTAGTCATTCTGCTCCTGCTCCACCATTGTAAATTAGGTATATGAGGGGCGCAAAGCAAATGATTTGTCTTTTTAGTACATAGGTCCCTGGAATAAGAGGAGCCACATCCTAGACCTTGAACCAAGAGGCAATGACATTTTGGATTGCAGATTGTCTCCCTTAAGAAGAGAATGAGTATTTTCTATGTCTAGGAAGAAAAATTGAAGTTTCATTACCAGAAGGGCAGACTGTCACAGAGTCCATACCATGTGTTCACCCTTCCACTTCCACTTCCACCTCCTAGAAAGTAGAGTTCTACATTCCACAGCAGAAAGGCTGTATTTCCTAGTCTTCCCTTCAGATATGATGGGAGCTGAGTTTGGCCAAGGGTGTGTAGACATTAATGTTATATCTTAGTCAGCATATGTAGTCAGGAAAGCCACTATGCATTTATCCACCAGAGACTATAAGCAAGGAATTAGTTAGGAAAAGGGTTAGAAGGACTAGAAGGGCAAAGGAAATGAGAAGGTTTCCCACATTTCAGGAAGATGCAATTACCCTTGGACTGGAGCCCACAACTCACTCCTCATTAACCTGATAGAGGTTGTCACTGTCACACCACTGCTGTTTAGCAGGAACTTAGGACCTGCACTCCTATTAATGTTGCTGAATTGCTGCTGCTGTTGCTGTTTGTAACCAACGCAATTGTATTTTTCATAACTTCAGTATCTCTGCTTTCCTTTTTTTCTACTTGATCTCTCAGGGTCTGAGAAAGATGTTTAAAATCTCTGTACATAAAATATCCCTTACTGACAAACTCCCTCTGTCAGTTCTTTATGAAAAGGCAGTAACCGTATTTTGTGATAGTATTGTTAGGCCCCATACATGTTATTAATGGTCTTCTTGTGTAATTTCCCCTCGTTTCAATGTATCATATCTTTATTTATTTCTTATGATGTTTTGGCTCAGTTTATGTTTGCCACATATTAAGATTTCTGTCTTAGCTTTATTTTGATTCATACTTGGCTAGCATGTATTTGCCCAACTTAAAAAATCTCTGTCTTAATTTTAAGGATTTTGCGGGGTATTTTTGGAATACATTTTTTTTAATCCAAACTAGCACTTCTATATTTTAACTGCTAGAATTAACCAACTTTATATTTACTTTTTTACGGTTTTAACAAGGCTTCTATTTGTCATCTCATTTCATATTTTCCATCTATTATATTTTTTTCATAAATTCCACTGAATGTAACACTTTTTATTCTGATTTAAAAATTTTACTTTTTACTTTGTTCATAATAGCTCATGTAACATAAAGCCCACACTGTTTGTTTTCCTCTATTGATTTCTTAAACTTAACAATATCTATGTACTCCTTAACAATATGAATATGCTCTCATACATGTTTAATCCTTCCCCTATTGTTTACCTTGTTAATATTGTACTACACTTTAACCCTAGCGTGTTATAAATGTATTTTCTAAATGTTTTTTGGTCCTAGCTTTGTTAGGCAAAATATTTTAAAGTTATTTGATCACTTTTAATTCTCATGTAGCTTAGAGAATTCTCCTGAATTGATTTCTCTTCTCATTTAAAATTACAACTGTATCTCTGGTATTTCTATTCTGTTGTCTGATTTGTTTTTCTCAACTTATTATATTTCATATGTATGTGTGCATATATACATGCACACACATATGTATGTGTTTATATGTGTGTATATATAATATGTATACAATGTATACAATACATATATACACATACATACTATATATAATATGTATGTGTGTATATATATGTGTGTGCGTGCATGTAATTTGTTTTGTGATACATAGATCCTTACCTTTTAGAATGTAATTTTCTTAAAGGCAGGGATTTTTACGTGCTTTTCTTAACTGCTGTATTATTAAAACTGCTCAGGTACTTGGTACTTGATAAATATTTGTTGAATGGCTGAAATTTAGTGTGTTTTCTAAGAGTGCTTTTATTTACTTTGTTTTCCAGACAAAATGGGCTTTTTTTGAATAAATTTGACATGTAACATTGTATAAGTTCAAGGTGTATAACATTTTAATTTGATAAATTTGTTATGATTACTGTAGCTATATTGGTCACATTACATAATTATAGTACAATATTATTATCTGTATTTATTATACTATACCTTAGATCTCTATGACTTATTCACTACTCATTACAAATTTGTTCCCTTATACACCATCACTCTTATTCCCCCTGCCCCCATCCCTTGGTAGCTACCATTTTACTGCCATTTTTTAAAGGTTTAAAATTTTTAAAAGTTTATATTTTTTATATTCCACATGAGTGATATCATATGGTACTTGACTATATATATTGACCATATATATATATAGAGAGAGAGACACACACACATGTAAATAAAATTCTTGGTCTTTCTGTTATAATAAGTCTATTTCGGTTGGTATATGTCATTCAGCTCCTATCTGATAAGTTTAAAAAGAAAGGTGAGGATATGCCCCAGGAGAATTCAAGGCACTCTAAAATTGTTGTTTCTTCTTCTTTGCTGCCATTCCATCAGGAAGCTGTTCTGTTCACAAAAGCAGTGTTGGAAAGGGGCAGTTTCCACTCGTCCTGGGAGCTTAGAGTGGAGCAGGATGAGAGGTGTGCAGCGTGCCATGGCTGAGGGAGAAGAGTCAATGGCAGCAGGCAGTTGGTAACCCCTACCTGTTTAATTTTTTGCACTACTCTGATACCATCAGCCTAAACTATTGCTCCTGATCTTGATGGGAAATAGGCAGCTAAAGGTAACTATGGAAAAAAGGCAAGAAGAGAACCTAGGAGCCTATTTCCATCCTATCCTCTCACTGCCATCTTGCCCCCCCACTGCCCTCTGCCCTGGACTGCAGTTAATCCCTGCCATACACATAATGACACCATTTTAAGTCAGCCTTCCATTTTACTAGGACTATCTCACATGTTTCCTTTTTTTATTGTTGTTAGTTCCTCTGATTTATGTTTCTTGTTAACTTGTATAATTTCTCCAGGGTTCATTTTGAAGAAGGACCCAGCTGTCCATGTTATTCACCATCTTAACAGGAGATGGAAATGAATTAATACCTACAAAAATGAGTGTGTTGAATGATCCTGATTTTATAAAAATATTTGTCTATTTTCTATATTCAAACACAGTTACGTGGGATGATAGTTTTCATAAAGAAGACTATGCTTTTTTTTCTGGGTATTGTATCTGGGGTGATATTTTACTTTCCCTTTTGTAATTTTCTCTATTGTTAAATGTGTGTTTATCATATTTATAAAGCAAATTATCCTTAAAGAAAAAACATTAGTGATGAATAAGTTGTGTCGTATACCGTCATTTGAGGTTCTGTCATTAGGGTCATCTCATTTAAGAAATTATCCTAGGTTTGTGCTGAGCAATATGCATTTGAGTTTCTAAAAAAAAAAAAAATTAGCTGGCAGCTATTTCTAAAATTTCTTTTACTTCCACTTTCACAAAAATTTTATCAGCTATTTTTCATCTTCACTTTTCGAAGAATAATTCATCATATTTTGAGCACTTTTCATGTCCCATGCACTGTGCTAGAAATCATTAGTAAAAAAGTGAAGAATATAACATAATTTCTTGAAGTCATGGCCAAATGGGAAAGATACTTACATAGACTACTAATTGTAATCTTAATAAGAATAAATGGAAGATATTCTATGGAAGTGTTATAAATGGTGTTCTGTATTGGCCAAAGAAAGAAAACCCTAATTATGATTGTAAGTTATTAGTTCATACATGGCAGAAGTTGTGAGATTTCAGCTGAATATTTTAAAAAGTAGGAGACAGGGAATAATATCTTGGTAAGGGACTTGATTTTTATTCATAGTAAGGATAGCAACCAAGATATACATATTATTGACTTTAAAAGGATCTAGAAAGAGTGGCAGAGGAAGGGGATGGGGAGGTTGTAGGGCTGGTAATCTGTCATTTATTCATTCACTTAACAGTTTATTAAGTGCCTACTGTATACCAGGTACAAGTCTAGGCTCAGGATATACAGTGGTGAACAAAAAAGAGATAAGTTCTTGCCCTCATATAGTTTATATGTTAGTGGTAGAGGTAAGATAAATTAATAAAATCATGTATTAGACAGTGGTAAGGGGTCAGAAGGAAAGTTAGAGAAAGTGATTGGGAAGTGATTCATGGTCTTTTTCTGAAAATGAAGTGTGGTAAACTGAACAATGGTCCCTGAAAGATGTTTACATTTTAATCCCCAGAAATTGTGAATGTTAGTACATGGAAAAATGTACTTTGCAGATGTGATTAAGTTAGGGATCTTGAGATGGGGAGATTATCCTGAATTATCCAGGTTGGAGCCAGGAAACGCTCTCAGCAACTACAGAACTCCCATAGTTCCTTGTCATGTGGCCCCCATAGGCATTTCACATCAGGGCTATTTACTTTCTTTCAAGATATAAGAGGGGTACTTCTTTCTGACTTCTAACCTTCCTCTAGTATTCTCTGGTGAAATCTTATATAAGGTAATTCAGTCAAAGGACGGACTATTTCCATGCTCAAAAAGGGGATTATACAAGACATGGAATCTTGGGGGCCATCTTAGATTTTGTCTGTAACACTGTGTTAAAATTGGTTTGTTGGGGAACAAGGATGAAATCAGATAGAACAATCAGACGGCTATTGTGATTATCCAGGCCAGAGTTGATGGTAGTACAGTGGAGGTGGTAAGAGTAAGATTCTGGATAGATTTTGAGGTTTGTTCCATTTTGAAGATAGAGCAGAAAGCATCTTCTAACAGGTCACATGTGAGAAAGAGAAATAGGGTGGGGGTCAAGGATGACTCCAAAGCTTTGGGCCTGAGCAATTGAAGAATGCCATTTATTGAGATGGAGAATACTTCAGGAGGAGCAGGTTGGGACCAGGCAGTGACATCAGGAGTTTAGTTTGGGACAAAACAAATTCAAAATGCCTACTAGACATCCAGGTGGAGATAGTGAGTAGATAGTTAAATGCATCTGGATTTCAGGGGGAGGTGCAGATTAGATGTAGGGGTTTGGACATAATCAGCATATAGAAGATATTTGAAGCCATGACATTGAATGAATCAACAACGGGGGTGAGATAAGGAAGACTGAATTCTGAGACACCTCAACTTCATTCTGGGTTGGAGAAATGAAAAGGAACAAGCAAATGATCCTGAGAACGAACAGTCAACCTGAAATGGGAGAAAAAACCCAGAGGGTATAGTACTCTCAAAAGCAAGTGAAGAAAGTACATCAAGAAGCAGGAAGAGGGTGGGACATCTGTGGCAATTGCTACTGATGAATCCATTGCACATAGCAATGTGGAGTTCACTGGAGACTACAGTAAGAAGTTTTGGGAAGCCTGGTGGGGGTGAAAGCTACCCATTTGAGAATGTTGACTGGCCAATATCCTCCAGGAATCTTGACCTTAATCCTTAAATCTAGATGTCCTAATGCCCCCACAGCTCCTAGTTCTTACCATTTTCATTACAAAGTATTTATATTAAACTGACCACATTGCGGCTGTGTACCTGTCTTTCTCCCTTGGTAGTGAGCTCCTTGAAGCTAGACTGTTTCTTTTAGCTTAGCATCTTTAACTCCCTGTTAGGCTCACAGTAAACAGGAATTGAAAGAAGTAATAAGTGAATGAAAGGCACTGATCTTTCTTATTTTTCACATTCCTTGGCAAAAAATCTCTTTGCAGTTCAAGACAATTGTACCCTTTGAAAAGTGTTAGGCTGATCATTCAGCACTCTGAAGTAGCACTGAGAATTATAAATGAAATAGAGCATTGCCTTTAAAAAATAAAAGTAGAGCCACTTATTAAATATGATTGATCTTGTGGCTTGAGGAATGTCCATAGAGTAAATGTTTTTGGGTGGGCTTCTTCTGTCATATTGGTCTATGCTATTGTGATAAAATGTAAGGGGACATGGCAGATGACGCTAAACTGGTGATGCAGAATGGGATTATTCTGCAAGAAACACCAGAATGTATCTGCTCAAGTAAAATAAAGTTTTAGGTTCATTTTCCAAAGTTCCTTTTTATGATGAAAAGTTGAATGTGAAAACAAGAACGAGATCTTGTTTGCAGAGAAAACTACTGGGAAACTTTGACTCACTTGCAAGTTTCCTAGACTATCTGTACTATGTTATGATCAGTTCTTATTTTTGTTCAATATGTTAGGCTTGTTTCTGCTATTTCAGAATAAGAATATTAAAATCCTTAGACCTACAGCATAACACCAAAAACATCCATGTGTAATTCAGGATTACAAAGGAGAAGAATAACAGTTTTTTATAATTCCTACATAGTACAGTTAACATATTATGCATCTCATTAATGCATATTTAGTCCATGGCCTTCAAGAGATTATTTGTATGCTTGAATTACTATAATTAATAACAATAATAATAAGCAACAGAAGTTAGCATTCACTGACCACCATCAATATCCCAGACATAACATTACAATGATGAACCAAATTGTATAGATGAAGAAAGTTGAGTAACTCATCAAAGGTCACACAGCTCATTAGCAGTGGTTGTGATTTGAACCCAGGCCTCTCAGGCTCTAAAACAGACTTCCTCAACTTAGGCAATATTGATATTTTAAGCCAGGAAACTCATTGCTGTGGAGCTTGTTCTGTGTGTCCTAGGATGTTGAGCAGCCTCCCTGGCTTCCAGGCACCACATGCCAGTAGCCTCTCCTAGTTGTGACAACTACAAATGTCTCCGGACAGTTTCAAATGTTTGCTGGTAAGCAAAGTCACCTCCAGTGGGGAACACTGCTCTAGAGTAAGTGCCCTAGCCACAGTGCTCCATGGTCTTCAGAGCAAACTCTTTAAATACAAGAGAATAGAAATGGGATCCAGATGTGAACTTGAATCTTAATTCTCCTCAGTGACCCCGTCTATTTTTAACACTGTGGCTCTTAGAGGTGAACTCAATGTTTCACTCAACAGTCTTCAATCGCCTGGCATTTATTGGCCATCTTTGTTGTTCCTGGCACTGGAATAAGAACTAAGATTCTAATTAATGTGTTGTTCCTGAAGGAAGTATAGCCCTAGCCCAATGGTGGAATGTCCTTAACGGAGTCTTATAGTTTCAGAGTGATGTGTCATTTGATCCCAAGAAGGCATTTCTTTATTTTAGTTTTCCCAGTCTGGAGCATTTGTAGTGAAAGATCAGGAAAGTCCATGGATGACAGGGCATTTAGGTGGTTGGGGAAACAAATTCCAGCCAGGCCTATAATAGGATACATATTATTTCCCTAGTTTAATAGTATGCAAACCTATAAATTCTTTTGTGCTGCTGGCAAACCCAGAAGTCCAGAATATGTAAAGGTGTATGTGTTCTCTGCATCGTCCAATTTGTATATAGCTAGCCAAGGCAGGAGTATCTTGCCATAAACTTTTTGGAGTTGCAGCAGGAATATAGTAACATAATCAGTGTCATAATCAGAGCTTTATTAATAAGTAGGAATAATAACAGTAACAATAATAGTTAATAGTGAATGCTGACTATGGACCACTCTGCTAAGCACTCCTTTAAACCCACTCAGCCGTCCTATCTGCTGGATATAGTCACATTTTACAGATGAGGAAACTTAAAAAAAAGACAAAGTAAGTGATGTCCTAATGGCATACAAGCAATAATTGGCAGAATGGAAATTTGAATGGAGGCTGTATGACTCCAGTCCCCACAACAAGGTTATACTGCTTTTAAAATATTACTTTTAATATTCTGGATACTTTTATATACATATGGGTACATGAATAACAGACACACTCTATCCAGAGTGTGGGATGGAAGAGGAGATTGGGTATGCTAAAGGATAGCCATTCTAAAAAAAAAAAAATTGCAGTTTGTCACATTAGGCATACATACCCCTTTACACCAGCGATCTCACGTGTGTGTGTGTGTGTGTGTGTGTGTGTATCCAAACAGATTCTTACATTGGTCTGTAAGGGAACATGTGCACAGATGTACATTGCAGTGTTATTTGCGGGATGGCCACTTGGAGGCAATCTTAATGCTTATTGCTGGAAAAGTGGATAGGTAAATGTGGTACCTACACACTTGTAGTACTGTGCAGTAATTACAAGTATTCAACTAGATATAAATGTAATATATGCATGGTTCAGGAAACATAGCACTGAGTAAAGAAGGAACAAAATGAAGTATAGTGAAATACCATCTTCATAAATTCAAAATGTATGTACACATTTTATAAAATCATACAAGCAGGAAGTATGTGTATTAAACAGATTAGAATGGGGGTTCCTGGATGGCTCAGTCAGTTAAGCATCTGCCTTTGGCTCAAGTCATGATCTCAGGGTCCTGGGATGGAGCCCTGCATCAGGCTCTCTGCTCAGTAGGGAGTCTGCTTCTCCCTCTCACTCTCTCTCTGTGCACGTGCACTCTTTCTCTCTCTCTCTCTCAAAATCCTAAAAAAAATAAACAGAGTAGAATGGTTCCATATGGAGGGAATAGAAATCACA
>NW_024423319.1:16002515-16049897 GCF_017311325.1 Ursus maritimus | reverse complement strand
ATTATTTGTATGCTTGAATTACTATAATTAATAACAATAATAATAAGCAACAGAAGTTAGCATTCACTGACCACCATCAATATCCCAGACATAACATTACAATGATGAACCAAATTGTATAGATGAAGAAAGTTGAGTAACTCATCAAAGGTCACACAGCTCATTAGCAGTGGTTGTGATTTGAACCCAGGCCTCTCAGGCTCTAAAACAGACTTCCTCAACTTAGGCAATATTGATATTTTAAGCCAGGAAACTCATTGCTGTGGAGCTTGTTCTGTGTGTCCTAGGATGTTGAGCAGCCTCCCTGGCTTCCAGGCACCACATGCCAGTAGCCTCTCCTAGTTGTGACAACTACAAATGTCTCCGGACAGTTTCAAATGTTTGCTGGTAAGCAAAGTCACCTCCAGTGGGGAACACTGCTCTAGAGTAAGTGCCCTAGCCACAGTGCTCCATGGTCTTCAGAGCAAACTCTTTAAATACAAGAGAATAGAAATGGGATCCAGATGTGAACTTGAATCTTAATTCTCCTCAGTGACCCCGTCTATTTTTAACACTGTGGCTCTTAGAGGTGAACTCAATGTTTCACTCAACAGTCTTCAATCGCCTGGCATTTATTGGCCATCTTTGTTGTTCCTGGCACTGGAATAAGAACTAAGATTCTAATTAATGTGTTGTTCCTGAAGGAAGTATAGCCCTAGCCCAATGGTGGAATGTCCTTAACGGAGTCTTATAGTTTCAGAGTGATGTGTCATTTGATCCCAAGAAGGCATTTCTTTATTTTAGTTTTCCCAGTCTGGAGCATTTGTAGTGAAAGATCAGGAAAGTCCATGGATGACAGGGCATTTAGGTGGTTGGGGAAACAAATTCCAGCCAGGCCTATAATAGGATACATATTATTTCCCTAGTTTAATAGTATGCAAACCTATAAATTCTTTTGTGCTGCTGGCAAACCCAGAAGTCCAGAATATGTAAAGGTGTATGTGTTCTCTGCATCGTCCAATTTGTATATAGCTAGCCAAGGCAGGAGTATCTTGCCATAAACTTTTTGGAGTTGCAGCAGGAATATAGTAACATAATCAGTGTCATAATCAGAGCTTTATTAATAAGTAGGAATAATAACAGTAACAATAATAGTTAATAGTGAATGCTGACTATGGACCACTCTGCTAAGCACTCCTTTAAACCCACTCAGCCGTCCTATCTGCTGGATATAGTCACATTTTACAGATGAGGAAACTTAAAAAAAAGACAAAGTAAGTGATGTCCTAATGGCATACAAGCAATAATTGGCAGAATGGAAATTTGAATGGAGGCTGTATGACTCCAGTCCCCACAACAAGGTTATACTGCTTTTAAAATATTACTTTTAATATTCTGGATACTTTTATATACATATGGGTACATGATGGTGACACACTCTATCCAGAGTGTGGGATGGAAGAGGAGATTGGTATGCTAAAGGATAGCCATTCTAAAAAAAAAAAAATTGCAGTTTGTCACATTAGGCATACATACCCCTTTACACCAGCGATCTCACGTGTGTGTGTGTGTGTGTGTGTGTGTGTATCCAAACAGATTCTTACATTGGTCTGTAAGGGAACATGTGCACAGATGTACATTGCAGTGTTATTTGCGGGATGGCCACTTGGAGGCAATCTTAATGCTTATTGCTGGAAAAGTGGATAGGTAAATGTGGTACCTACACACTTGTAGTACTGTGCAGTAATTACAAGTATTCAACTAGATATAAATGTAATATATGCATGGTTCAGGAAACATAGCACTGAGTAAAGAAGGAACAAAATGAAGTATAGTGAAATACCATCTTCATAAATTCAAAATGTATGTACACATTTTATAAAATCATACAAGCAGGAAGTATGTGTATTAAACAGATTAGAATGGGGGTTCCTGGATGGCTCAGTCAGTTAAGCATCTGCCTTTGGCTCAAGTCATGATCTCAGGGTCCTGGGATGGAGCCCTGCATCAGGCTCTCTGCTCAGTAGGGAGTCTGCTTCTCCCTCTCACTCTCTCTCTGTGCACGTGCACTCTTTCTCTCTCTCTCTCTCAAAATCCTAAAAAAAATAAACAGAGTAGAATGGTTCCATATGGAGGGAATAGAAATCACAAGTGCAAATAAGATGGAAAAATAGCCAAACTAATTTAATATGAAAATATGAAACATTAAAAAATTATTTCCACAATAAAACTATAATGGGTTATATTTTCTTGACCCTAGCATCATTCTGGTATTTGTTTTACAAATGTGGGGAGATGTATGGGCCTGCAGAAGAGTGATTCACAACCTGGCTAACTATCCCTTAAGTGCTTATCTTGTTCCACTTCTGGCACTCCAAATGTATCTAACCTACCTATACTACAAAAAGTTTTGGATGGGGAAGAAGCTCCCATCTGATGAATTTACCTGGGAACTCCTTTGTACTTCTTAGCTGCCCTTTCCCTGGCTCTCTGACCTAGCTTTTAAAATCTTAATCATTAAATTCTGTCCTTGTCATTAATGCTGTTCACCAAATATTTCTGCTTCTTGCCCATTCTGGGTACACAGAACCATTTTCTGGCTTCCTTTGGGACTGACTGGAACTGGCCAATGTGTCTGACCCTTCCTTGGAAGTGCAAGACCCTCCAAAGCTGCTTTTCCATATGACACAACAACAGCAAGTTTTAAGATGATAGATGCTCCTTTTGCCTAAATGTCTGAGCAGCTAAAATGTACACAGAGCCCAGCTAGTTTATAATGGACACATCTTTTGCATTTAAAATAAATATATCTTAAGTCACCAAGATTTGGGTGTTTATTTTGCTGAAGTATACCCTAATATATCCTGACTCTAAAATTTCCAACATCTAAATCATTGGTGAAAATAATCACTATGATCCTAGGATTGGTTCTACTGGAATATCAGTTGGTATGGCTAATGAGTTTATATATGCTGAAAACATCAGTATAGGCCACCTGACTGAGTCAACATATTGATCATCTTATGCGGTGTAACATAAAAACATGAACTCGAGTCCGGATGAATATTTTATGTATTGCTTCTTACTTATTGAAGAACCTTGTTCTTGCCATATACAAAAGGAAGACAGATTGATAGAAAAAAAGATTGGTTCTTCTTAAAGCATCAGTAGTCATTTCTGAGATTTTTTTAAACAGACTTACTGATTTGTTTGTGGATGATTTCTTTTTAATGTTTTCTCCCTTAAGAAAAAAAATATTAAGCCAACCATCCTGTCCATTTCCTCAGTAAATTTGTCAGAACTTGGCACCTGGTTCAACTAATCCACTCTTGCCTTTTTTTCCACCATGACTTTCCTGTGTAGAAAATTTTCACTGTCATTATGAGATTCTTTTGTTCTCAGTTGAATGAAAAATAATTTGCAATTAATTTGACAGTTACAAATGAACATGTTCTCTTTTGTTTTGTCTAAGTGGTCTGCATAAACACTGCTTTTGAGCAGTATCTTCAGTGAAGGAAAATGAAGCATAGCCTTTTAGATTAATGTGCCAAGAGGGATTGAAAACCCGCCATTACTTAGTTGGCATTTCGAAGACACCAGGTATATAGGTGTGCAAGATGTCTTTGTTTATTATATAACAAGAGTCAGGTAGAGTCAGTTGGATACTTTTAAAATGTATCCTCTTATGCTGATATGTATGTATGATTCTCTGAGGGGTAGTAAAAGTCGTATTTACTGTTAGGTTCAATGTGCTCCAGAGAATCTTGTTAGTCCATCAAAAGGCAGAAACTATGTCCCTTCTCCTTGAAACTGGGTGGGATTTTGTGACTGTTGTATCTAATCAGGTATGGCAGAAGTGATACTATGTGACTTCTGAGACTATCCTAAAAGATGATACAACTTCCATGTGGTGCTCACTTCATATTCTCTCTCTCCTTCACTCTTTCTCACCTCTCTCTTTGGAACCCAGCTGCCAGCCTGTGAGGAATTCTAGGCCACATGGAGAAACCACCTGTGGGTGTTCCAGCTAACAGACTCCTCTTTGGTCCCAGCCAGCATCCTGTACTAATTGCTAGACATGTGAGCGAAGGAGCCCGCAAGGCAAATCCAATCCTACTTGTCATCTGATGGCAAGTGTGTGAGAGATCACAGGTGAGACCCATCTAGCTGAGCACAGTAAATCCCCAGCATTGTGAGAAATAATAAATGATGGTTGCAGTTTTTTATACCCCTAAGATAGATAACTAGAGGAGACCAACTGGCAAAGTGACTTGCTTATGGTCACATGGCAGTTGGGTTGTCAAACCCCAAGTTTTGCTTGTTATCTTATAAATGTACACCTTCAAAGTTTTGCACCTGTAACCTATTCTTTGGAGAAGAGAAACCATGTATGTATATATGTATGTATGTATGGGCAGATGCTCATAGGAAAATACTCATGGATCTTCATTAACCTTATTCACTGATAATAAATACCAAGGGTTTTAGAAAAACACTGTTAAGCTCTGCTGTAGTCTGTCCTATAGTATTTTATTCTCTTTTTTGTTGGTGGTGGGTAGGAAGGAGTTGAGGATAGGGCTTGCATTTAAAGAGTATGCTTTCTTTTTTGTGACAGTTCCAAAGAATCCCACAAAACAGCAAGTTTAGAGCAAAAAAGAGCCCAGATTGTGTGTCAGACCTATGTATGGATCTAATACTTGCTAGCTGTGTAACCTTGAGCAAAGACCAAATGAACCAATACTCATTTTTACAGATAAGTAATCGAAAAGCCAAAGAGGTGAACTGACTTTCCCAAGGTCATTTACTAGTTCTAAATTCAAATCAGGTGTTCTCTCAACTATATTATGCTGTCCTATTTGTACGGATTTTTTTTCACTAAGGAAACGAAAAGGAAATTTTAAAAGCATTTATCAGTTGCTTACAATGGAGTAAACAAAAGTGCCATGTACATATTATCCAATATAATCTTTACCAGGATCCTTTGAATTTGGTGCTGGTGTTACTAAACCACAGAACGATTGAGTTAGTTGAGGTTTCTGAGCTAGCTCAAAGTCACGGCTAACACAAGAGGGCAACATTTAGATTTATACTTGAGTCATTATGAATCTATTTACTCTGCCACCAAATCTTTGTGCCATATTCTTTTTTTTTTTAAGATTTTATTTATTTATTTGACAGAGATAGAGACAGCCAGTGAGAGAGGGAACACAAGCAGGGGGAGTGGGAGAGGAAGAAGCAGGCTCCCAGCGGAGGAGCCTGATGTGGGGCTCGATCCCACAACGCCGGGATCACGCCCTGAGCCGAAGGCAGACGCTTAACCGCTGTGCCACCCAGGCGCCCCTTTGTGCCATATTCTTGATTAAGTTTATTTTCCTTAGTGTTCATTTTAAAAAGTGGCATCTCTTTCATTTTTTCATTGTTTTTCAAAGTTTTCTCCTTCTCTCTACAGCTTAAATTAACATTGGCATTCTTTTCTTTGTATAGTTCTGCTCCTTAATTAAAAATACATCTTAGGTGTCATGTCTTTCTAAAAATCATGAAAAGTTATTTTATTTGAAGTTTCTGAAAAGATGAAATCTTAACTGAAAGATCATTTTCATCCATATTGCTGCTCTGTATTCTTTACCTCCAGCCTTTCTATTTGACCTTGCAGAAAGAATCTTGCTCTGAGCAATGAAATGGCAAAGTTCCCCTCTGAGGACCACTCCCCAATGCCTTCATACCTTAGCACCTAATGCCAGAGTCATTCTGGCAGACTTCAAACACAAATTAACCCAATAGTGATCTGGGGGGACTGGGCTATGAATTAAACTGACTCCTCCTGTAAAAGCTTGACTGTTGACTCTACATCGTGGACATCCAGGAATATGATTTGCATTCCATCCATTCCCTTACTTTATAGGAGAAGATATCAAAGACCACCACAAGCGTAGCTTCTGCACTTAACAAATTGTAATCATGAAAGTACTTCATGAAATTTGGTGAAAGACATAATGAAGGAATAATGGTTTCCAACTCCACTTAAGGGACTTATAACAGCTCTTGGGTGGTTTAAGCATAAAATGAAATATAACAAGAAAAATTTCACATTGCAAGGTCAATTTTTAGAACACGTGCTTTGAAGACAGATCTGGTTTTGGTGGGCAGGTAGTTGGATCTTTTTGAAAGTTAGCTTCCTTATCACATGGGATAGCAATATCTATCTTACATGGATTTGATTAGAATTAAGAGACAATGCTTTTAAAAGATCTGATATGCACTTATCAATGTATGATAGACACTTAGTAATTTCTAGAAAAGAATATTACAAAGATGGGTTAAATTTGAAAATTCCATGAACTGAAATGTTTTTGGTGGTGAAGTGGATCAAGTAAGTGCTTGAAATGGCAGTATGTAATACAGGAGGGAGTTGAGGGGCCTGTAGACACCTGAGAAAAGATTTTCCAATTGAGGGTTTTCTAATACATTTTTAAAGAGAAATACCATACTCACTAAACAAAGCATGTGCACTTTGCATCCCACCAGTTCAATACCCATGACAAACAGAAATATTAGACAAAATTCCTACTTCTCCCTACATCTAAGTAGTCTTTTTAAGGACATTTTCTATCTAACTAAATATCGAGTAAGTGTCCAGCAACATGTCAGATTTTTAAATATATCAAAATAAAAATGTTATTCTATAAAATTTTTTTAAAAGTCTCTAGGTACTAGAGATTAAGAGAACTTTTAAGTTTGACATTGAATAAGCTGATATTGCAATGGCCCATAAAGTTTCAATGTTCCATGTATGCTTTAGTAGAAAGATCAGTTTCTAACACAAATGGGGACAAGACATATGACCCAGAATCTACAGGAGGAGGAGAAACTACAATTCCTGCATAAAGCAGAATGCCTTTAAGAGCTGTTTCATCTGACAAAAGAGACTACAACATCTTTCAATAATGCCCTGAGATTATTGTGAGGAAGTTTGCCATGTGAATCTGACCAAGACCTTTGGTATGGTTCAGCCACCAATCTATTTTTTTTAATTGAAGTATAATTAGCATACAATGTTATTATTAGTTTCAGGTATATTATATAATGATTCAGCAATTCCGTACATTATTCAGTGCTCATCATGTTAAGTGTACTCTTAATTCTCTTTATTTCACCCATCCTCCTACGCACCTCCCTCTGGTAACCACAAGTTTGCTCTCTGTATTTAAGAGTCTTTTTTTTAAAATATTTTATTTTGAGAGAGACCACGCAAGAGAGAACACAAGTGGGGGGAGGGGCAGAGGGAAAAGCAGACTCCCCACTGAGCAGGGAGCCTGACACGGGGCTCAATCTCAGGACCCTGGGATCATGACCTGAGCTGAGAACAGATGCTTAACTGAGCCACCCAGGTGCCCATTAAGAGTCTTTTTTGGTTTGTCGCTTCTTTTTTTGTTCATTGTTTTGTTTCTTAAATTTCACATATGAGTGAAATCATATGGTGTTTGTCTTTCTCTGACTTATTTCACTTAGCAGTATATCCTCTAGGCTATGCATGTTGTTGCATATGGCAAGATTGTGTTCTTTTTTGACTGAGTAATATTCCATTATATATACATATATCACATTTTTTTATCCATTCATCTGTGGATGGCACTTGGGTTGCTTCCATATCTTGGCTATTGTAAATAATGCTGCAATAAACATAGAGATGCATGTATTTTTTCAAATTCGTGTTTTTGTTTTCTTTGTGTAAATACCCAGTAGTGGAAGTACTGGATGTTATGGTATTTCTATTTTTAATTTTTTGAGGAACCTCAATACTGTTTTCCATAGTGGCTATGCCAATTTGCATTCCCACCAACAATGCACAAGGGTTCCTTTTTCTCCATATCCTTACCAACACTTGTTATTTCTTGTCTTCTTAATTTTAGCCATTCTGACAGGTGTGAGGTGATATCTCATTGTGGTTTTGATTTGCATTTCCCTGATGATGAGTGATGTTGAGCATCTTTTCATGTGTCTGTTGTCCAGCTATATGTCTTCAGATGGTCCTCCTCTGTATGTTTTTTAATCAGAATATTTGTGGGGGGGGGTTGGTGTTGTACCAATTCTTTTTTTTTTTTTTAAGAGAGCATATAAGCTGGGGGAAGAGGACAGAGGGAGAGGGCAAGAGAGAGAACCATAATTAAGCAGGCTCCACACCCAACATGAAGTCCATCATGGGCCTTGATCTCACAAGCCTGAGATCATGACCCGAGCCAAAATCAAGAGTTGGCAGCTTAACAGACTGAGCCACCCAGGTACCCCAGAGTTGTATAAATTCTTTCTTTATTTTGGATATTATCTCCTTATCAGATATATCATTTGCAAATATCTTCTTCCATTTAGTAGGTTGCCTTTTTGTTTTGTTGTTGGTTTCCTTTGCTGTGCAGAAACTTTTTATTTTGGTATAGTTCCAATAGTTTATTTTTGCTTTTGTTTCCGTAGCCTGAGGAGACATATCTAGAAAAATATTTCTAAGGCTGATGTCAAAGAAATTACTGCCTATATTGTCTTTTAGAAGTTTAATGGTTTCCTGTCTTACGTTTAGGTCTTTAATCCATTTTGAGTTTATTTTTATGTATGGTGTAATAAACTGGTCCAGTTTCATTCTTTTGCATGTAGCCGCCCAGTTTTCCCAACACCTTTTGTCGAGGAGACTGTATTTTCCCTATCATATATTCTTGCCTCCTTTGTCTTAGATTAATTGACTATATAAAACAAAAGGTATTATTTTAATTTTCCACACAATCAAATTAAAAGATTAAGAGCAAAAAAACATGTTATGAGCGCTCTTTCTCTCTCTCTCTATATATATATATGTGATGTATCTGATCAAGCATAATGCCCATTCATGATTTTTAAAAAAGCTGTTCGTATACTACAAATAGATTCTCTTAGCCTAATAAAAGGAATCTACAAAAAAAAAAAATCTATTCAGTACTGTGATAGAAGGGTCAACCATTGCAATAAGAGAAGAAAAGGTTTTTAAAATGTAAGACAAAAGAAGGAATAAAAAGAAATAAAATTCTTTATTTACACATGAAATTTCAAATATCTACACAGAAATTTCAATGACCTCTACCAGCTAATATAACTGAGAAAGTAATAATGTTTTGGGGTAAACAACTGTTATGAAGTTATTTATAACCTTTCTGTATAACAAAGTAGCAATAGCCAACTTGAAATTATTATAATAAACAGAAGGATCTTATTGCTAATAACAACCAACTATAAGCATCTAGTAAAAAAATTTAACAAAGTTGTGGAAGATTTTGTGGAGAAAATGGAAACATTATTGAAGGTGATTTCTTAGGGTTCTCCAGAGAAATAGAAATTTATTATATGCACTTAGCTTACATGATTATGGAGGCTAATTCCCACTATCTGCAGTCTACAAGCTGGAGGTGCAGCAAAGCTGGTGGTATAGTTCCAGTCCAGAGCTAAAGGCCTGAGAACCAGGGTATGCAATAGTGTAAGTCCCAGTATGAGTCCAAAAGCTTGAGAACCAGGAGAACCGATGCCTGAGGGCAGGAGAAGATGGAGGTTCCAGCTCAAGCAGAGAGCAAATTTGCATTTCCTTCATCTTTTTGTCCTATTCAGGATCTCAAGGTATTGGATGGTGCCTGTCCAGATCAGTGAGGATACTCTTCTTTACTCAGTTTACTAATTCAAATGCTAATCTTTTCTGGAAACATCCTCGCAGACACACTTAGAAATATGTTTTACCTGCTATCAGGACATCACTTAGCCACACTATTTTACCTTCTCACCAGCAATGTACAAGGTTTCCGATTTCCCTATATCCTTACCAACATCCTAGGATTGTCATCCTACTTGGTATAAAGGGGTTTTAATTTGCATTGTGGCTTTGATTTGCATTTCCCTAACGACTCATAATGTTGAACATCTTTTCATGTGCTTGTGGTTCATGTGTAGCTCTTCTTTAGAGAAATGTCTGTTCAAGTCCTTTGCCCCTTTTTTAAAAAGGAATTAAATTCTGATGCATGAAACAACCTGGATGAAGCTTGAATACATTCTGCTAATGAAAGAAGCCAGGACAAAAGATCAAATATTGTATGATTCCCCTTACGTGAGGTACGTAGAATAGGTCGTAGGGATAGTAAGTAGATTAGATGATACCAGAGGCTTGAAGGCAGGGGAATGGAGAGTTATTACTTAATGGCTAGAGAGTTTGTATTTGGCATAAAAAAGTTTTAGAAATAGAGGGTAATGATGGTTGCACAACATTAATTACATTGGGAATGTAATTCATGCCACTGAACTGTACACTTAAAATTGGTTAAAATGGCACATTTTATGGTATATATATTTTACCATAGTATTTTAAAATCTGAGACAAATATGGCTAGATATTAATATTTTTATATTTAGATGATAGACACATGGTACTATATTACTTGGATTTTTTAAAATTCTTGAAATACTTCCATGGTGGATTTATTCACAAGAAAAGCATATACAATTGGAAAAAGAGAAAAATAACCTGGGAAGGTTTAAGATTTCTTACAGTGCATTGCATCAAATATTAAAATTAATGAATTAAAGCAACCCAAATCCACTCAAATGATTTGGAAGTTAAAGTAATGCATACTTTTTATGTGTGCAAATGTTTTAAATTCATTTGACTGTCAAGCAGACAAAGGGTCATACACCTTGACAATCTCAGCAGTTTGGGGAGAAAGCTGCATTTAAAATTTAAAAGGCAAGCAAAACAGATGTACTACATTTGCACTGTTCCATTAGAATTGCAGGCTACGAATCAGCAGGAAAGAGTGCTATCCAGGCTACTTCCAAGTCTATGTCTAATTGTGTGAAAATTTCTCCTATTTTATGTCCTATCCGAATATTCTACAGTAAGGAGACCTTTTTTGACATGAATTTTGTAAGAGGAGCTTAACTAGTGGTTAATTTTCAAGTGTTTGATGTTCTTAAAACAATGGAAACTTATGTTTCTATGGTAAGAAAAGGAGGGACTTGAAAATAGGTTTTAAGTGTGCATGTTAGTAAGAAATTCGGATCAAGTGGCAGAACTGAATTCAGATTGTGTCTCTATCAGTTATTAACTAGGTGGTGGTGAGCTAGTTGCTTACTCTATCCTAGGTCTCCATCTCATATAAAAAGGAATGGGTTGATACCAGATCATCTCTGAGGATCAACCATTCTCTACTAACGAGGTACTTTCTTATTTTATTAAGTAAGGTAAAAATGATTTCAGAGTTTTGACATAAAAGCCATTTTATTTTTTTTATAATTTTTATTTTGTTATATTAGTCACCATACAGTACATCCCCAGTTTTTGATGCAATGTTCCATGATTCATTATTGGCATATAACACCCAGGGCACCATGCAATATGTGCCCTCCTTAATACTCATCACCAGCCTATCCCAATCCCCCAGCCCCCTCCCCTCTGAAGCCCTCAGTTTGTTTCCCAGAGTCCACAGTCTCTCATGGTTCATTCCCCCTTCTGTTTACCCCTCCTTCATTCTTCCCTTCCTTCTCCTACCAATTTTCCTATTTCTTGTGTTCCATAAATGAGTGAAACCATATGATAGTTGTCTTTCTCTGCTTGACTTATTTCACTTAGCATTATCTCCTCCAGCCCCGTCCATGTTGCAGCAAATGTTGGGTAATCGTTCTTTCTGATGGCTGAGTAATATTCCATTGTATATATGGACCACATCTTCTTTATCCATTCATCTGTTGAAGGGCATCTCGGCTCCTTCCACACTTTAGCTATTGTGGACAATGCTGCTATGAACATTGGGGCGCATATGGCCCTTCTCTTCACTACGTCTGTATCTTTGGGGTAAATACCCAGTAGTGCAATGGCTGGATCATAGGGTAGCTCAATTTTTAACTTTTTAAGGACCTCCACACTGTTTTCCAGAGTGGCTGTACCAACTTGCATTCCCACCAACAGTGTAAGAGGGATCCCCTTTCTCCACATCCTCTCCAACAATTGTTGTTTCTTGCCTTGTCCATTTTTGCCATTCTAACTGGCGTAAGGTGGTATCTCAGTGTGGTTTTGATTTGAATTTCCCTGATGGCTAATGATTTTGAACATTTTTTCATGTGTCTGTTAGCCATTTGTATGTCTTCATTGGAAAAGTGTCTGTTCATATCTTCTGCCCATTTTTTGATTTGTTTATTTGTTTCTCGTGTATTGAGTTTGAGAAGTTCTTTGTAGATCTTGGATACCAGTCCTTTATCTGTAGTGTCATTTGCAAATATATTCTCCCATTCCGTGGGCTGCCTCTTAGTTTTTCTGACTGTTTCCTTGGCTGTGCAGAAACTTTTAATCTTGATGAAGTCCCATAAATTCATTTTATCTTTTGTTTCTCTTGCCTTTGGGGATGTGTCATGAAAAAGGTTGCTTTGGCCGATGTCGTAGAGGTTGCTGCCTATGTTCTCCTCTAGAATTTTGATGGATTCCTGTCTCACATCGAGGTCTTTCATCCATTTGGAGCAGCCTATGTTCTCCCCTATGATTTTGATGAATTCCTGTCTCATATCGAGGTCTTTCATCCATTTGGAGTTTATCTTTGTGTATGGTGTGAGAGAGTGGTCAAGTTTCATTCTTTTGCATATAGCTGACCAGTTTTCCCAGCACCATTTATTGAAGAGACTGTCTTTTTTCCACTGGATGTTTTTTCCTGCTTTGTCAAAGATTAGTTGCCCAAAGAGCCGAGGGTCCATTTCTGGGTTCTCTGTTCTGTTCCATTGGTCTATGTGTCTGTTTTTGTGCCAATACCATGCTGTCTTTGTGATCACAGCTTTGTAGTATAGCTTGAAATTTGGCATTGTGATGCCCCCAGCTTTGTTTTTCCTTTACAACAATTCCTTGTTTATGCCAAATAATTTTTTTTCCATTTAGGTACATTTAGATAGCAGGATGTACATGATTAAGAGGAGGGTCAAACTAATGGCAGGTTCATGATGCATAAATGTTCTTTATGGTAGAAAATATCATGTGCAGGGTTTCAGTGTCTAAAACCACTAGCCTGTTGGCTTGCTTGTTTCAAGCTGTTTTGTGTACACCAAAAAAGTGGGAATAAACTTTCATTTGACTTTGGGGTTTTGTTCTTATAAAGGGAAGTCTATATTTGCCCTGAAAAAGTAATAAGCAGAAGTAAGGCAAGTAGGTCCCCATTATTCTAGAGCAACCCTGTCCAATAAAAAGATAATGTGAACTACATATGCAATTTTAAATTTTCTTTTTTTTACAAGTAATAATATAGGATTTTTATTATTTTTTAATTTTTTATTATGTTACATTAGTGACCATACAGTACATCATTAGTTTTTGATGTAGTGTTCCATGCTTCATTGTTTGCGTGTAACACCCAGTGCTCATTACAACACATGCCCTCCTTAATACCCATCACCAGGCTAACCCATCCCCCCACCCCTCCCCTCTGAAACCCTCAGTTTATTTCTGAGAGTCCATAGTCTCTCATGGTTCATCTCCCCCTCTGAATTCTCCCCGTTCATTTTTCCCTTCCTTCTCCTAATGTCCTCCATGCTCTTCCTTATGTTCCACATATAAGTGAAACCATATGATAATTGTCTTTCTCTGCTTGATTTATTTCACTAAGCATAATCTCCTCCTGTCCCGTTCATGTCGCTGCAAATGGTGGGTAATCGTTCTTTCTGATGGCTGAGTAATATTCCATTGTATATGTGGACCACATCTTCTTAATCCATTCATCTGTTGAAGGGCATCTCGGCTCCTTCCACACTTTAGCTATTGTGGACAATGCTGCTATGAACATTGGGGTGCATATGGCCCTTCTCTTCACTACGTCTGTATCTTTGGGGTAAATACCCAGTAGTGCAATTGCTGGGTCATAGGGTAGCTCTGTTTTTAAGGAACCTCCATACTGTTTTCCAGAGTGCCTATACCAACTTGCATTCCTAGCAACAGTGTAAGAGGGTTCCCCTTAATTTAAAATTTTCTAATAGTCATATTTAAATTTTAAAAAATGAATGAAAGTAATTTTATTTTCTTTAACACAGTATATCTAAAACATTACCATTACAACACATAATTAATTTTACCAACAAAAAATGCTAGTGAGATATTTTGCATGCTTTTTTCTTACTTGGTCTTTGAAGTCTGGTGTAAATTTTATACTTAGAGCACGTTTCAGTTTAAATTAGCCTCATTTTAAGAGTTTATGGCTACCATATTGGACAGTGCAAGCTAAAAATAGGTAATATGGCTTTTAAAAATGATTTAGTAAAAAGTGTCTCCAGCTTTGACATGCAAACAGGTCACTAGTGGAGAAGTGCACTCATTTGCATAAACAGCCCCGACCAACTGGTGGAGGAAGATGTTTAGTCCAATTCCTGCTTTCCAAAATCCAAATGTTAGGAAGAGCTGTAAGGGTGGACAAGTGGCTAAGTTAGGCCTACTTGCAGGTAATTGCAGTGTGGAGTAGTTTTGCAAAATTAATTTTTGTCAGAGGTGATTTTATCACAAACTTCAAATGAACTCCATTTCAATGTATTTGATTAGTTGATTATTTAAGCACAGTATCACAATATCTGTAAGAGGCTGTTGGCAGAGGATAGAGCATGATTTGTCATTTTCTTCTTATTGCTTGGGTGTCTCCTAGATAAAGTGTGCATGACCTGAATAACTATGCTTGAGGCATGCATTTTATATTTGTATGAGGTCTTTCATAAACTTACAGGTGGCTCTTAGAGTGTCTAGATCCAAAAAAAAAAAAAGAGTCCAAGAAACCCTGACAGATGTCAGAGAGTCCTTTGCCTTTTATTTCATAGTAGAAGCCCTCAGACCATCATTCAAGAACTTTTCCTTTTTTAGTTTACATACCCACATATAAAAACAATGAGGATGATCTTACCTTCTGCTTGTATTTAATTTTTATTTCCAAAACTCCTTTCACCTGCATTATTTTCATTTCCACAGACTTTCTGCAAGTTAAAGATAGTGATCCATCCCTTCTCCCTCAAGACCTTGGACACTGAGATCAGTACAGGTCCCTGAACCTTCCTCTTATCTTGTAATGTGAATGCTACCACTTTTCTCATAGAGTTTTGAGTTTAAATAAGTAGCATATTTAGAATGTATTGCATACTGGGTGTGATCATTAGATTTTAGTTACTCTCAATATTTAAATGAAGAATTTAGCAAACTATATGGTCATTTGAGGCATGACAACCACAATAGCTAAAATAAACATTTTGCCTTATAAAAGCATTGACTCATAGAACTAGAAAGATCTAAAATTCAATTTAATAACATGCTTTGAGGAGCTATAACGTGTCAGGCACTGTGCCAGGCACAGATGATCTAATCTACTCTACAAGAAACAGAAGGCAAAGAGGGGAAGTGGTTTGCTTACGGTCACATGGTTAATATATAATGACAGTTGCACAAAGATACAGGTTTTCTAATAAGTTCAGGCACTTTTCATGACTCTACTTCCATCTCTTCTTCCCTTAATCTCTTAACAATTTGTTATTTAGCTAGTGAGTCTGCAGAAACAGCATATTGGAGGCAGGCTGAACAGTACATGAGTCAGGCATACTGACAGCAAAAGTGACAGCTGACATTCTGGGCTTAAGGGAGGAAGCAAAAACACTACATTCTTGTAGTCCATGACAGTATCTCATGTTCACAATGATGACCTTCTAAAAATAGAGTAGAACATATTAAAAAAAAAACCCTCTAAGTCAGATTTTCATTAAAATGGTTAAAGTAACATGACAGTGGAAAAGATTATTGGAAAACATGTAGCCACGTTGTTTTCAACTGCTCTTTTTACAGAGGTGCCTGGGAAGCCACTGACTACAGCTCCAGCTTCCATATAAAGTTTACTTTGACAAAAGAGTTCCATATATCTGTATAAACATATAATGTATGTATGCCTATATGTCATATATATTATGTATGGTATATATGCCACATATCTATCTACCTGTCTACCTACCTATCCATCCATCCATCCATCCATCCATCCATCCATCCATCCATCCTTCCATCTCAACACTGATGTTGTTCAGTCACTTTCTGTTGCCCCAAGCCTTCCTCCCCACACTCCTTTTCCCTGGGACAACTAGACAGGACCATTAGACTAGTTCTTGGGGTTTCTAGGCTGGGAGCATGACTCAAGATGGACCAAGGAGATCCCCTATCCCAGGAATTTAAATTCTGCACAGAGATAAACAGAGACTGAAAGTGGTTGGAAGCAGTACCTTGGAGAGGGAGTTCATGAGTTCCTTTTGCACTAGTCTCCAGGACTATTCTGATTCTCACCCTTCCAGAGGTTTGATTATCTAGATCTTCCTCTAATTTGGTGAATTATCTCAGTATCTTTTCAATAAATCACCATTGCTTAAGTTAGATTTGGTTTCTTTTGTTTGCAGCAAAGCTGCTTAAATGGTAGCCTCGGGGTGAAAGTGATTTGCTCAAAGTTACACAATGAGTGATAAAAACATGACAAGGTGACAGTCTCCTGATCACCAATCTGGTCTCTAGCTAGATGCGTACCACCTTCCCCCTTGCTTCCACGATGGATCTCCACATTCCATAATGATTCTGAATGAATGAGACATCACTGTATCAGGCCAACACAAAACTGAGAGTTAAAACGAAGCAAGGACTTTTCAGCCCCTGAGCATAAAACATACCAACGTAATGGAAGTATGTTCTTTGCATAGTACTTTCTCCTCTAGACTTGCTTGAAGACCAAAATGTCCAGAAAAAGATTGCTCTCCTTGTTTTGGCACACAAACCTGACAGTATATTCCTACACAAGGAAGGGAGTAACTGTGCTTCAGCTCTGTAGCAATCAGGATTGTGTAGGCTTTGCTGTGATAACAAACATATCTTGAAAACTCAGTGGTTTAATACATAGAGGTATTCTCATTTGCACATGAAACAGACCACCACTGCTCTGCTCACTCTGCAGACTGGTTCCCTTTTAAGGGTGCCTTGGAGAGCCCCATTTTTTTAAGATTTATTTATTTATTTATTTATTTATTTATTTATTTGAGAGAGAGACAGCATGAGCTGGAGGGACAGAGGGAGAGGGGGAGAGGGAGAGAGAATCTTAAGCAGACTCCACACTGAGCTTAGAGCCTGATGCAGGGCTCAATCTCATAACTCAGATCATGACCTGAGCTGAAACCAAGTGTCATATGCTTAACTGCGCCACCCATGCACCCCAAGCCAAGTTGTTTCCATCTTGTGGCTCTGCCATCTCAACAGGGGGCCTCTGTAATCACAATGAAGGTTAAAATTCAGCAAGGGCTTTTCACTTCCACAACTCAAAAGAGACAGTGTGCTTTACTTGTACTGAAAGTGGTTTACCTAGTGTATTTGATGCCTGCACTGGATAATTCTGTAATGCATTCCTTCTCTATGTAACAAAATCATTTCAGTAATGATCATGGAATAATGTGAATAACTTAAAAATGGCCAAGCAGGGGCGCCTGGGTGGCTCAGTTGTTAAGAGTCTGCCTTCGACTCAGGTCATGATCCCAACGTTCTGGGTTTGAGCCCCGGATAGGGCTCCCTGCTCAGCAGGAGGCCTGCTTTTCCCTCTCCCACTCCCCCTACTTGTATTCCCTCTCTCGCTGCCTTTCTCTCTGTCAAATAAAGAAATAAAATCTTTAAAGAAATAAAAATAAAAATGGCCAAGCAAAGTCAGTGAAAATTTTCTTTGTGATTTTCATATCAAGCCAATAAAAATAAAAATATATTAGTGCAAAAAAGAAAAAAGTAATGGATTAATACTTCGTATTTATATAAAGGTGGTTTTTGAAAAGAGGGAGAAATTGCAACCACATATGACAGTTTCTGACTTTGAGTTCTACACATTTGTCAATGATTCATCAAATCAGTCTCATATTCATGTTCACTCATAGTTGATTGAAGAATACATTTATTAGGTTCAATTTTAACTTTTTTCAATACGTAATGACAGATTTACACATAACTAGAAAACATCTTAAACGTAAGGATAAGTTTAATAGCGACTTAAAGAATCCAGTTTCACAATAAATTCCAGAAATTACAATACTATCCATGTATTTGTTTCTTTGGGATTGATTCCAGTGGCCTTTATGTATTTCTGCAGTCAAAAAATTTTTTTAATCACGAATCAAAATGTTAAGTATTGACATAGAATGAGATTGGGGGTAACTTAAATTCTAAGTCTTTGTCTTCACAGTCGCTGTGCTGTCATGGTTTATTTTGTATTCACTGCTTAAACACAAGGATATATAGTGCCATAGGGTTGGAGACAGAAAGTGTGCTCTAAGGATCTCAAGTGATTTCAAACTCTGACAAACTCTTAAAAGGAACTTGTAAAGTTGAATCTGTGTGTCAAGAGCTGACTGTATACATGGCAGTTCTCCAAATTAACTTCTATGTAAAATATAATGTTTCTTAAATAATAATAACAAAGTGCTAATTTGAGACTAAGATAATACTCTTAAGACACAACAGTAATCACAGTAATTATTTCCAACTTTTTAAGAATACCAAAATATTTTTTTTCAGGAGGAATGATGTATTACTGACAATGTTTAGAATTGCCAGAATGATGTGAGAATAGGTTGGTTTTAAATTCTCTACAGACCATGCATCTTTATTATATGCTTCTACCTCCATAGTCTTGATGCACCACTGGCCCACAGTCCATTGATCAGAACTAGTTAGTTGGCCCTCAACTGCAAGGGGTCTGGGAAGTGTGGGGGAACATGCTGATTTTCAGTGCTGTCCCTGGGTCAACCTGCTCTGTGACCCACATGGGACAGGGCATTTCCAATCAAGGGGTATGTGTGTGTACTCAGAAACACCTCAGGCATCCGTGGTTTAGACTCTCCTGGGTTTGGCAGATCATGAGGATAGATACACAAACTTTAATGGACAAGTTTTTCAAATAAAGCTATAGGATTTTTTTCAGAGAAGATTCAGGAAGAACATTACAAAATCATAGCTTTGAATCTGAGGGATTAATTTTCTGATTACTTTCAGGGCCTCTTTCTATTCTCAGAATTCAGTGCTACCTTTTGGGGATTGATCATACTCCAGATAAGCTGCATCCTGTCATCTGGAACACATAAAATTGGGAAAATATGCAATAATGCAGTGTTTTCAAAATGTGCTTGCTAAGAATCACTTGGGACAACTTGTTAACTACATAAATTACCAGATCTTTCCCCCAGGAAATTCTTCTGTAGTTCTAGGTTGGGGCTCAGGACTCTGAATAAGTACATTAGGTGATTCTTATTTTCAAGCAATTTTGGATAAGAGTTACAAGAGTAGTTATAAGAGTACACTCTATATAGTCAAACCTGAGTTTGGCTTTCTGCTTAATGTTTGAGTTTCCCGGAGTTTGGAGAAAGAACAGTTTTCAGCTGTCTAGTCCCGACAAGGCAGGCCCAAAACTCTTCGATCAGAATTGGACATGGTAGGCAAAGTGTAGTAAGTAACAGAACAAATTTTCACAAGTTGTTTGTGGGGCTAGGAGGATAGAGACCTATAAAGCAGTGGTTTTCAGCATGACTGAGGACCAGTTGTATTGTAGTTGAAAGGAATTTACCAGGTGCTTTTAATATGCATTTCAGTACTTCTAAATCAGTGCTTCTAAAATGCTGGTTGCACATGGAATTACCTGGATAGTTTAAAAACTGATGCGTGGGCCCCACCTCAAGGAGTTCTAATTTAATTGTTCTTAGGTGTGGCCCAGGCACTGGATTATTTTTAAGTTCCCAAGGTGATTTTACTATTCATCCACAATTTAAACCTGCTCCCCTAGATTGAAATTCTGTGATCTACGACCTACACCTGGCCAGGTCGTGATAGGCATTTCTTCTATAAATAGGCATGCCATTGACAGATTGTAGCAGCAGGAAGTATAATCAAAGTTTCACTTGAAACCAGGGTAGACTGGTAGCAAGTTGTGGTGACTTAGGTTTGCATACAGTTTAGGTCAGCATTCCAGACTCTGAAAATTCTTGGAGTTAAGCACGTTGAAAAATGCCTGGTACATAGAAGACAATCAATATGAAAGAAATGAATGACAGTAGAATCTGATGCCTGGAGAAACTGAAATACTTGATAGTGAACAGAAGAGGGCGCGCTGACACAAAAATCATATTGCATCGCTCTCCCAAAGGAGGTGTGAGATGGGGGGTTGGCATGAGAACAAGGCAAAGCTTACTATGTAAAATCAGGTTTTAATACTTCAGATGATTTGGATGCAGGTAATAGAAGATCCAGCTAAAAGTAGCTTAATAAGAGGATGTTAATCTCATAACTGGAATTTTGGGTAGGCAGTTTCAGGTTAACCCAGCTGATGGATATCAGGGCTCTAGATTGGCTCTTCTAGTCTGTGATTCTTTTTGCTTTCCCTTCATGCTCACAGGATGCCTGCCACAGCTCTCAGCATTCTGTCTTCACACGGTTGCATACAAAAGGAGGAAGAAAGGAAATTGAATCTGAACTGGTCTATCCTCAGAAAAACTCAGTAAAAAAAAAAAAAAAATTCTAGAACTCACCCCACTCAGCCCCAGCAGACTTTCCTTATGTTTCACTGGCTAGAACTAAGTCGTATGCCAACCTCTACATTAATCACTGTCAAAGAGGTATGGAGCAACGTTATTGTCTTAGATCATGTTTCATTGCCTGGGACCTGTACCTTGCCATTACATTATCTTTGGTAAAGGAGGAAGGGATGAGTATCAGAGGACTTGACCAACCTGCCTAACTTTAGGTTAAGATTAAAAAGATCAGGATGTAACCCTGTTTGTATTTTTCCTGTGTGGAAACAGTTTGGTCTCAGAATCTGGATTACTTTGCCTAAGAGATAACTGAGGTAGCATTGGCAAAGAGTCAAGCCAGTTATTACAGAGTATTGGGTACTGAATTTTGTATCAGTTGGCAAAAGTGCTAACTAGAGGTCACGGTGCATGTGTATTATGAACATAGAGTGATAAAAGACATGTCCTCATATACATAGAGACTTCACAGGAGATGGTTCAGCCAGGTGGCAGATTTATTTTAATGGATACCAGTTAAAGGCTTGTTGGACTGGAAAGATACTGAGATGTATTCATTTTCTCTCTCTCTCTCTCTGTTTCGCTCTCATACACACACACACACACACACACACACACACACACACACACTTAGAAGCACACAGAGTTTTGGAGAGGAGTTAGTCTTGTTCTTGTTTGGAGATACTTATCGACATGTGTAGGAATATGTTGGGGTCAAACAATTACTTATGTGATCCTTTGTTCTTCTCTGTGTGAATTTCATATGGCTCTGAGAACCCCATCTGTATGAGTAAAGTCAAAGGAACACTGTGTCTAGTCTGAGGAAACATGGTACCCAGCCTGAAGTGGGTTGTTGTATGTATTTGCAGAAAGGAATGGAAATCATGCACTGTGATTTTATATTTCTGAGCTTACTCTCAGTAGCAACATTAACACATTGCATATTTCATTATAAGTATCTTCTAGTAAGTTTTTGGGTAAATCTGATAGATGACTATTGTCTGACATTGCTTTTTTGCTGAATTTGTTGAGAGCTATAGAATGGCATCCTCTCAAATGAAATGTGAGTAAATTCCGGTGACTTCAAAATCTTAAAGAGGGTTGTAGTTTTGTTGAAGCTTATCATTTCACAGAGTAGATTTAATACACAGGAACTTTGATTCATTTTAGAGAATATGAAATCACCTCTTCTGTATTTCACCCATGGAACACTAGTTCCACATAATATTTCATTTAAAATTGTTTCATGCTTTTATGATTCCATAGTTTTAATGATTCCATGGTTTAAACAGAAAATTGTGTGTTCAATACCCTCTTCTTTATATTGTCAATATATGTTCAAATCTTTGCAAGGTTTTACAACAGAGAAAGTTGCTTTCTTTATCTCAGTGTTTCCCAAACACATTTAAGAACAGATTATATTTTTCTTGTGATATACCATGAAACAGGGTTTCTGAGCACGTTTGAGAGATGCTACACTGCTTGATATTTAGAAAAATACAAAGACATTTTAAGAAACTGTCAATCCAAAAGTTAGTTCTAGAGACGTTAAGGTACCAAAACAAGCAAAGGACCAGAGGCAGGGCACAACAGGAAGTGTTTGAAATAATAGAAATTAGTTCAGTGAAGGTTTTGACATCCTTGCTATGAGGGAGGAAGTGAGGCAGTAAAGGTAAGCAAAGGTCAAGAAGGGTTTTAATTGTTAGGTTAAAGAGTTTGGATTTTATAATGAAGCATTAGTCATTGAAGTTTTTGAAACACGAGGATGCCTTCTGTATTTCATCGAGCTAACTCATCGGTATGATGTCTGGATTGGTGGAATAAGACTCATTGAGAAGATAATAGTGGTGGACTGGATGAGAGATTATGAACATGATTTTAGGCAATGGCAATGGGCTGAATAGGAAGGGCCACTTAACAGAGTTATTGGAGAAGTAGAATCAGTAAACCCTGATGATCAATTGTATGTGGAATGTACATGGAGTGGCTGAGATGCCTTTGATGTTTTCTCTTTGGCTAAGCGGGAGAATGGGAGTTGTTATTAATTAATGAATAGACCCAGAATATACTGGATATAGACCAGATAATATTCCCTGCTCAAACCCTTCATGGCTGCAGACTAAAATCTGTCCCCCTTGCTTAACTACACTCCAGCCATAGTGATCTTTTGGTTTTTTCTTGGCTGCAACCACATTCATACCTCAGAGCCATTGCATTAACTATCATCTTCTTGGAATGCTCTTTTCTCAGACTTCCTGATGGCTTCTTCTATCCTTTTGTTAGAAAGTGGACAAGAGAGAAAGACTGAGAAGCCACTTTGAGACCAAAAAGTGACACAAGTCACTCCATACCATCTACACAGAGTTTTATTTGGGGTAACTTACTGACAGGGGATCAGGTTTTATAGAGCCAGGGGCATTGTGGTGAGGTCAAAGGATGGTTGTCTAAAGTGCGCCACTTTAGGGAAGACTAAAATAAGCCTTCCCACATTCCAATCAAGGTACACATTAACCTTCAAGGAGCCTGGAACATGTAGCCCTGAGGGAGGTCTTTGCGTGGGCATGAATAAGATGGACGGCCCAAATATGGAGTCGATGTTGTCAGCACTTCTACACCTTTCTTCAGACTTCTGCTTAAATATTATTTAATTAATGGGAATGTTTATACTATAATATTTCACAAAGAATTGTGATGTTGGCCATAATTTATTATGTTAGGTAGCTGCCTTTTTATTTCTCATTTGCTAAAAAAATTTTCAGGAATAGGTTTTTAATTTTACCCAAAATATTTTCTCCATTAAGAAGTTTTTCTTGTCTTTTAAAATTTTCCATGGGGACGATATAGGTGACATGGCTGAATTAAGACATCTCTCATCATATCCCCACCTCAACATCAACAATTTTGCACCCATCCACAGACAAAAGTGCCTCCGTGGGAGCTGTGGGATTCAGCACATACACCAAGGGATCTGGGAGGAGTCTTGCCCACCTGTGAATTGCGTTATAGGTATACAGACCTCAGTTTTGGCTGTGAACTCTGTAATGGCCCAAGAACAGCTCCAGTCCCTCTCAGCCACCATCTGGGAACTCCTGGAGAATGCTGTCTCAGGCAGTCACCCACAGACAAGAGAGCCTTTGTGGAAATGCAGGTTTCCATTGGAAAAGTTCCAACACACCAAAGGAGGAAAAAAAAATGTGTGAGTTAGGACGCATTGAAGAGGGTAAGAGGACCAGTTTGCTTTATCCACATTATCCCTCCCCAAGGTGGCACAGCTCAGTGCCAAGTAAGACCTTCTTTGCCCATGATTTTTCCTGCGTAGGAAAGCGAGAGTGTGAGTGAGTACCTGCCTTCCCCAGCTATATGGGACATTGCCAAAGACGCCTATTTTTGTCTCACACCATCCAGCATACTGAATCATGAGCTGTACAACTGGGGGGGTTGGGAAGAGGCTGGAAGAAGAGCAAATGCAACTCTTGAAGGGCATTATAGGGATATGGATCCTTCTGTGTCTTGGACTCCACCAAGAACCCTCTCTCCCCATTAAGAGTATAGAATAGTGGTTTCCAGGGACTGGAGGTGTGGGGGAAATGGGGAGATGTTGGTCAAAGGGTACAAATTTCCAGTTACAAGATGAATAAGTTCTGGGGATCTAATATATAAAATGGTGATTATAGCTAACAACACTGTATTATAAATTTGAAAGTAGTTAAGAGAATTTGTATTTGTTGGGTATGGAGTTTCAGTTTTATAAGATGAAAAAGTTTTAGAGATCTGTTGCACAACAATGTGAATATACTTAACACCACTGATCTGTACACTTAAAAAATGGTTAATATTGTTATATTTCTTACCACATTAAAAAAAATTCCTAGTGACTTAATTATGTTAAGAAATTCCAGATATTATATGATCCTTGCATTTCATGGATTTAAAAAATGTTGTTCAAATTAAAACCACAGTGATCTATCACCTCACACCTGTTAGTGTGGTTGTTTTATAGAAAAAGATAACAAATGTTGGTGAGAAATTGGAACAATTTTATGTTGCTGGTGAAAATGTAAAATGGTACAGCCACTATAGACAAGAGTATAGAACAGCATAGGAGTACCTGGGTGGCTCACTTGGTGAAGTGCCTGCCTTCAGCTCAGGTCATGAACGCAGGGTCCTGGGATTGAGCCCCACATCAGGGTCCCTGCTCAATGGAGAGCCTGCTTCTCCCTCTCCTTCTGCCTCTCCTCCTGCCCCTCCCCCTGCTTGTGCTCTCTCTCTCTCTCTCAAATAAGTAAATAAAATCTTTAAAAAAAGAGTTTAGGGGCACCTGGGTGGCTCAGCCATTAGGCGTCTGCCTTCGGCTCGGGTCATGATACCAGGATCCCGGGATCGAGCCCCACATCGGGCTCCCTGCTCGGCGGGAAGCCTGCTTCTCCCTCTCACATTCCCCTTGCTTGTGTTCCCTTTCTCGCTGTCTCTCTGTCAAATAAATAAATAAGATCTTTAAAAAAAATAAAAATAAAAAAAAATAAAAAAGAGTATAGAACAGTATAGAAATTAAAACTATAACTACTATATTATCCAGCAATCTCACTTCTGGGTATTTATCCAAAAGAACTGAAATCAGGATTTCAAAGAAGTATCTGCACTCCCATGTTCACTGCAGCATTATTCACAAAAGCTAAGATATGGAAGCAACTTAAATGTTCATTGATGAATGAATTTGCACAAAATGGAATATTATTCAGCATTAAAAAAGGAAATCCTGCCATTTGCAATAATGTAGATGAGCCTGCAGTACATTTTATTAAGTGAAATAAGCCAAATACTGAAGGACAAATACTGCATGATTTTACTTGCATGAGATGTCTAAAGTGCTCACTCTCTTGGAAACAGAAGAGAGTGGTGGTTTCTAGGGGCTGGGGTGAGGGGAAAATGAAGAGTTGCTGTTCAACAGGTATGAAGTTTCAGTTAGACAAGATGAATAAGTTCTAGAAATCTGCTGTAGAACATTTTACTTATAGTTAACAATACTGTACTGTGCATGTAAAACTTTAAGAGGGTAGATCTCATATTAGGTGTTCTTAACACAATTAATAAAGTATATATGTATCAATTTATATCTTTGGTATCCTCTTTCTCATGTCTGGGTATCAGAGTAATGCTTGCATTAGAAGCTGCTTTGAGGAGCTTTCCTTTATATGTGTTGGAATGTTCTATATAGCATGGAATTACATTTTCTTTAAAAGTGTAGAGCAGGGGCACCTGGGTGGCTCAACTGATTAAGTGACTACCTTTGGCTCAGGTCATGATCCCGTTGTCCCAGGATCGAGTCCCGCATCAGGTTCCCTGCCTAGTGGTGAGTCTGCTTCTCCCTCTGACCGTCTCCCCTCTCATGCTGGGTCTCTCAAATAAATAAATAAAATCTTTGAAACAAAAACCCACAATAATTTTTTTTAAAAAAAGTGTAGAGCAGGGTTTTTCAACTTTCTCACTATTGACATTTTGGGCTGGATACTTCTTTGTTGTGGGGATCTGTCCTGTGCTCTGTAGGATGTTTAGCTGCATCCCTGGTCTCTACCCACTAAATATCAGTAGGTCCCCTGCCCCTCAACTGTGACAAGCCTTAATGTCTCCACACCTTGCCAAATGTCCTGGGGGAGGGCAATTCCTCCATATACACACTCACCAGTTGAGAACCGTTGGTGTAAAGGATCTCTACCACTAACTGTGGGCCTGGAGACTTTTTAAGGGGCTTTGAGAGTATTTCCTATCCCTTTCATGATTATTAGTCTTTCAAAGTTTTTTACTTCTTGCGCCAATTTTGGTATCTTGGATATTCTTACAAAACCATTTATTTTACCAATATAATCTTTCCTGTTTCCATTTTTTGTTTTTGAATTTTTATCTTGTTTTCATTACCTTTGCAAGAGGTTTGTCTATATCATTGTCTTTTTTTTAATTTCACAAAGTCCCTTCCTATTTCTTACCAAGTACTAGATACTATGCCATATGGATCAAACAAGTTCCCTACCATAGTAAATCTCTGAGCTAATTGCAGGATACAGATTCGTAAACCTCCAGTTACAGTATGATAACAGCTTAGATTTGATCCTATGAAAAGACAAGAAGTGTAACTAAATAATAACTCTAGGGTCAAGGAAGGCTTACCAAAAGCTGGAGCTGAGTCCTGAAAGATTTGAAGCAAAATAATCTTAGGTGCAACTATGTGGAGCTGGTTAAAAATGTTCTAGAAAATATATGAAAGGATAGGTGAGTATGAGAAGATGTTGGGGATAGGTTAGGTTTTGGACAGATGTGTGAGTGATGGAAGTAATTTCAGGTGAGGAAAACTGCAGACGTAAAGCTTTAAATGAAAACTTAAAAAATTAAAGTGTCTCTTTATATTTGAAAGAAAAAAAGAATGCTTTTGAAAGTCTCTAGAATGAGTGACAGGAATATGTGTGTGCTGTATGAAAATCAGGATGCTAAAGTAGTTAGAGGGCAAAAACATCAAAGTCCACTTTCAATCATACTTATTCATTATATGTCTGCACATATCATACACTTCCCCAACTCCCCTTGTCCTTTTATAACTTGTCCTTTTTTTGAAGTCCTACATCATTTATATAACTGGAGGGATTTTTCTGATGCCTGAGGAAACTTGGTCTTAATGTGAAAGAAAGTATTCCACACCCCTTAGCATTAGTGTTACGGTCATTGTACATGCGCTTCCCAAATGACTTTTTTTTTTTTAAAGATTTTATTTATTTATTTGACAGAGATAGAGACAGCCAGCGAGAGGGGGAACACAAGCAGGGGGAGTGGGAGAGGAAGAAGCAGGCTCATAGCGGAGGAGCCTGATGTGGGGCTCGATCCCATAACGCCGGGATCACGCCCTGAGCTGAAGGCAGACGCTTAACCTCTGTGCCACCCAGGCGCCCCTCCCAAATGACTTTTATGAGGAATGGCAGTATTCCCTTTGGACCCCACTGATTCCTGGTATGATTCATAGTCCTATCAGGCAGTGTGCACCAATAAGAGAGTGAGTCAAGGTCAGGGCCACTGACGAGGAAAAGGTTGGTCTGATAATGTTTGTAAAATTAACCTGAGCTGAGTGTTTGGCTTCTTTTTACCTCTCTATAAATTTGAATGACCTGGGTTGTGATCTGCAAATGTGTACATTGCTTTTCAAGTCATCTTTTATACTGTTGTTTCCAAACTTATAATGTGACTTGTTTACTTTTTTCCTTATGTTCATGTCACTAAACAGAAAGGTTGAGTGGTATCATGCCTTAAAGAGGGGCAAGTGTACCAACCTTGCTAAGGAATCCCATGAGGCGTTAAAGAGGTAGGCCAGAAAGAGTGGATCTAATCAGACTTTTACTAGAGGAATCTCTGATGAGGTTATCAAAGACCTGTGCCAAGAGCTAAAAGTATTTGGTATACCATTTGGCTATTTTTAGAGTGTAATCTATATGCAGTCAGTGTGGAGTGGGGTGGTACTCTCACTGGCTAGCAGTTCTTTATGTTTATATAAGCATACTTATGTTGACTTTTGAATAGCCTTTTCCTCCTGTATGCCTTTTCTCCCATAGTCCTGTCAGTGGGCCTTTATTCATTCTTCAGGCTATCATCCCAGTCATTTATGCTGGGAGACTGTGATTCTTTTCTCCTAGGTAGACTTTGTCATCCTTTTTTTGTCACCCAACTGTAACATGTACATTCCTGTATCATTGAACTTAGCGTACTTTATTGTAACATGTTTCTTTACATGCTTGTCTCCCCTTGTAACTAATATACTCTTTGAAGGAAGGAACTTTGGTGGTAATCTTTGAAGCTGAGTGCCTAGCATGGTTACTATGAAGCATTTTGGGAAATGAATTGAGTGTTGCCCCCTCTGCCCATGTACATGACTTCTACATAACTGTGACATGTTCAGTCTTCAGTAGTAATGGAAAAGTTTCCTTTGTCTTGGGGTAAAGACCCCATGTGATACCAAGTATTTTCTAATAGAACCTAATGTATTATATTATAATTTTCTTTTCTATCTCTGTTTCTTAAGATCTTTTGAGTACAGAGATTTTGCCAGGTTCATCTCCATACTCCCCAGAGCCTAGTGTCTGCTTGGTTTATAATATACACTCAATAAATGTCGTTTGGATGGAGGGAATGGATGGATGGATGGATGGATGAATAGGTGGATGGGTAGATGATAATTGGAACTAACATGATGGAACAGTGACTTAGAATTACAATATCTGGATGTAATTCCCAGTTCTATCTATTATTAAGTGTTTGCTTTTGAGCAAGTCACTTCGCTGTTTGAAGTCTCAGTTTCTCAATTATAAAGTAGAAACAATAATCCTTATTCTGCCTTCCTCAGTGGGTTAGTGTGAAGAAAAAGATCAAAATAAAATAATAGCTGTGAGATTTAAAAGATTCTTTTAATGGTCTGTGCAAAGTTATGGGTGATTAAAAAAGAAAAGCAAGTCAAAGAAAGACCTAACTTTAACATTTCTGTGTAAAGCTAGAATAGTCTTTTTTATAAGATTTAAAAATTCTTTTGCTAGTGGGACACAACGCACTGATGCTGGGATAGATGAAAGACACAATTCTGTTACTTACAGCTCTGAATGGGAGAAGGCTGCCAGGCAGGGCCACATAGCAGGTTGTATTTGGGGATAGAGTAACAGCAAGCTTGGAACTGTAGAGGACAGCATATGTATCACAAGTGTGGTGGGGTTAGCTAGGTTTTGTGGGCTCCCTGTGGGTTGGTTAATTTGAATAAATTCTTATACTCCTGGGGACTTTTCCTAGTTGTCTGGTACCTGGCCCCTGGGGTAGTTAGGGCGGGTACCTAGGGGCCCAGAGTGTGAGAGCCTGATAAGGGAAGTAGTTGGGATATGAACTTAATTAGCTGTTCAAGAAGGGGAACTGGCCTCTACCCAGGGCCTCAAAACTGGGTTAAGACAGCCTTTAAAAAATATATTAAAGTCTAAGGATCTCTACTGTTCATATTTTATTTATAACATCTACATGAGAAATGTTTTTCCCACAGAGACTCCTAGTTTCCATCGAAATCAGTGGATAATACAGATACTGAGGAGAGTGGTGGGGGTGCTGTCATCTAAACATGTCTAATTCTCACCTCTGATTCACTCAAGCTTCCTGATAAAACTGAAGCATTATAGACATACCCCAGACTTTGGATTTTAATCCTCTGCTTTCAAAATTTGTTTACTAGTTTTCTGATCATTTAATACCAAAAATGCAAGGTTGTTGCTAAGATTGAAGATTATAAATACATATGTGTGTGTATATATGTGTGTGTGTGTATATATGTGTGTGTGTATCACAAAGATTTTAACTATTTGGTAATCCTTAATGAATAAATGGATCTGGGCAATGTTTAACAGTAGGTGCTAAAAAATTACAAAAGAGAAACAACCTGAGAGAATATACCCCCAGATAGAAGTACACAAAACTCGTATAAAATTGTCTTGTCAAAGAAATACCAATGAACAGGATATACAGAAGACAGAAAAACACATTAACAAAAAGCAAATGGATAAAATCAGCAAAACCCAGACAGTAGAAAGTTCTTCAGGGAAAATGTGTTAGTTTCCTATGGCTGCTGTAACAAATATCTGGATAATCGTAGCTTTAAAAAAAGCAGAAATTTATTCTCCCACACTTCTGGAGGCCAGAAATTTTAAATAAGTATCACTGGGCTGAAATCAGGATGTCAGCAGGGCCACATTCTCCCCAAAGGTTCTAGAAGAGAATCTGTTCCTTGTCTCTTCCAGCTTCTGGTGGCTGCCAGCATTCCTTGGTTTGTGGCCGTATCACTTCAATCTCTGTGTCCCTCGTCATATTGAATTCTTTTTTTGTATGAGTAAAACTTCTCTCTGCCTCTCACTTGTAAGGACCTTTGTGACTGCATTTAGGGATTGCCCAGATAATCTAGGATAATCTCCCTTTACAAGGTCCTTAATTTAACAATATCTGCAACCCCCTTTTGCCATTTAAGCTTACATTCTAGATTTCCACAGATTAGGATGTGCATATCTTTGAGAGGAGGTATTTTTTAGGCTACCACAGAAAACAATGCAGTTTTCTATTTTAAAAAAGAGGAAAAGAGTGGAAAGGCAAGCTATAGATTATAAGAGATTTAAGGTATATGCGAACCAATCTGAATATATGGAACTTGTTGATCCTGATTCAAATAAATACACTATAAAAAATAGAAGACAACTAGAGTTTGAACATTGAACAATATTTCATGATGATAAGAAATTATTACTTTTTTCTGGGAGATAGTGGTACAGTAGTAATTTTTAATGACAGAATCCTTATCTTCTGGTTATATGGAATAGTTAATTACAAATAAAACAATATTATATTTCCATAAAAGCAAGATTTAATAAAAAATTATTAGAACGCTTGTGAAATGGTAACAGCTAAATAGTAGTAGCTGCTATTATGAGAATTACAATTCAATTTTGAAATTAATGAGACCAATGTTTCAGTGGAAAAAGAATTATATTTTACTAACTCATTGTTTTTTATATGTATTTGATATTAATATTTATTTTATATTATATCTTCTCTATAATTTAGATATTTATTCATCATAAGTAGTCAAATAGCAATTGATTATATATGTATACATACAAACCTGCCTATATACATATATATTAAAATATATATTATAAACATATATATATTAAAATATATATTTGTCATGGTTGTCCAGAGAAACAGAACCAATAGGATATGTGTGTAAGTATGTGTTTTGTCTGTGTGTATAATATTTTATTATAAGGTATTGGATCACATGGTTATGGAGGTTAAGAAGTCCTAAGATATGCAGTTCGCAAGCTGGAGACCTAGGAGCATTGGTAGTGTAGTTACAGTCTGAGACCAAAGGAATAAGAACCAGAAGAGCCAATGGCATAGTTCTTGTCCAAAGCTCAGCAGGCTTGACCCAGGAAGAAACAATTTTTCAGTTCCCTTTCAAAGGCAGGGAAAAAGCCAGTGTCCCAACTCAAACCACTTAGGCAGCAGAAGTTCCTTCTTTCTTAGCCTTTTTGTTCTATTCAGGTCTTCAGTTGACTGGATGAAGACCAATCACATTAGGGAGGACAGCATGCTTTACTCAGTCTCCCAACTTAAATGTTAACCTCATCTAAAAAGATCCTCATAGAAATACTCTGAAAGTTTGAGCAAATATCTAGGTACCATGTGGTCCACAAGTTGACACATAAAATTAACCATCACACATGTATAGATTATATACTTCTTATATGTGTGTACATATGCATGTATTTTATACACACACAAACATAATTTTTCTTACTTGATGTCTGTTTTAGGTCAGATTCCCCTGGGAACCAGACTGAGACTAAAGGCACTCATTTTTGTAGGTTCCAGGATGGCTAGCTGCTGTAGGCTCAGTGTGAGACCCTCTCTGGCACTAGCCATTGGCTAAAGGGAACCACTTTGTTCACAGTTACATCCCCTTCCTAAGGGCAAAGTATATGCAACAAGTAGTCAATGTGGGAATAAAAAGGTCCAATTCCCTTGTGTCAATTAAATACTATCCTGAAGGGTCATCTTGGCTGTTCTTCTTGTCTATTTACTATCATAATTGGATTAAGTGGTAGCAAAAGGCACATAATTGATTACCTGGGTGCCAAGCATGTTCTTCTCTGCCCCCATTATTTAACAGCAGCCCTATCTCATACTGATTATCAGGGTCAATTACCCCTACTGCGATGCTGAGTCCTTGTTGTACCTGTTGCTCTCTTAGCATGAAAGACCCAAACTGTGCAGCAGTCTTAAGTTTTAAGTTTAGTAGTGGTGTTACTGTTACCTTGGTGAAAGCATTCCTTATATAGGAACCAAGACCCCTAGAACAAGAGTAAAGAATATTTCAGGGATGGGAAGCACAAATTTCTTATGTGGGTCACAGGAAGTAGCTATTAGCAGAGCCATTCTTATTATCACCCATTGGTTCTTAGACTCTTCAGTTCTACCTTTTGGTAACACAGCACCATATAATGGTCATTGATTTAGAGTGTCATCTCCAAGCTCTAGTTTCAGCTGTGCCTTTGAAAAGTCATTCCATGGGCCATAACATACATCCTAACAAATTTAGAAGAATAGAAATTATACCAGGTCTGCTCTCTGAGCACAATAGAATTAAACTAGAAATCAATAACAAGAGGAAAACTGGAAAATCACCAAATATGTGGAGATTAATCAAACACACGTAAATAGCATCTAGGTCAAAGAAATCTAAAGAAAAAGTTAAAAGTATTTTGAACTAAAATGAAGACAGTTTTTTTTAAGATTTATTCACTCATTCAAGAGAGAGTGGGGGGAGGGGCAGAGGGAGAGGGAGAGGGAGAGAGGGATTCTCAAGCAGACTCCCCGCCAAGGGCAGAGCCTGACATGGAGATCAGTCCCACAGCCCTGAGATCACAACCTGAGCCAAAACCAAGAGTTGGACGCTCAACTGATTGTGCCACCCAGGTGCCCCTAAAAAGAAGACACAATTTATCAAAATTTGTGGGATGCAGTGAGAGCAGTTCTTAGAGGGAAATTTATAGCATTGGCTGCATATATTAAAAGGAGAAAGATCTAAAACCAATAATCTAAATTTCCACCTTAGGAAACTAGAAAAAGCAAATTAAATCCAAAGTAAGCAAAAGAAAAGAAATAAAAGCTCTGCAGATCCAAGAGTAAATGACAATTATATTAAGTACATACACAACTAGAAGTTTCATAATTAAAGTCTCATGTTCTTATTAGGCATTTCTTGAAATTATCATAAGTACAATATGAGATTAAGTATAGATAGACAAGGCAGTGAAAATATTACAATAATGAAAAATTTAAAACCCTTTTATTCTAAAAAGCACAAGAAAATTGAAGAACAGAATGATTTTGCTTATGTAACTGATTTCTTGTCTCTGAACTCAATAGGAGCCTGGTCTGAAACATTCCTCTACCAAAATTTCAAGTTGAAGTTAATGACAACTATTTATTGAGTTCCTATATATGTATCTGGCACTATGTCTTGTGCTTTATATGTATTCTATGTTAAACAACAACTTGTTGCTATGACTATTTTCCTCATTGTGCAAATTATAGGATCTAGAATCTTTTATCTCAGCAGGCCATAGAAACAAGAGCATTTCAGTAAAGCATCTGCTAGGCTTATAAAAAAGGCACCGCAGATTTTACTGTTGTATTTAATCATTGATGAATCTCAGTTTAACTTCTGTCTCTTGGGGTGCCTGGGTGGTGCAGTTGTTAAGCGTCTGCCTTCGGCTCAGGGTGTGATCCCGGTGTTCTGGGATTGAGCCCCACATCAGGCTTCTCCGCTAGGAGCCTGCTTCTTCCTCTCCCACTCCCTCTGCTTGTGTTCCCTCTCTCACTGGCTGTCTCTCTCTGTCAAATAAATAAATTAAAAAAAATCTTTAACTTCTGTCTCTTGCTGGAGAAAGGAGAGACTATGGAGTGCTCAGTGGAAAAAAAAAAGAACTAGAGCAACAATCAATAAAATCAGAAATAGGCAATTAATAGAGAAAATCAATGAAACCAAATGCTGGATCTTTGTAAAGATCAGTAAAATCGATAAACCTCTAGCCAGACTAACTACAAGAAAAAGAAAGATAATACAGATTACTAATATCAGAAATGAAAGAGAAGACATCACTATAAAAACCATGGAAATTAAAAGGATAATAAAGGAATACTGTGAACAACTCTGTGCTCAGAAATTTGAAATGGACCAATTCCTTGAACGACAATCTGTGAAAACTCATAGTGGAAGAAATAGACAATCTGAATAGGCTTTTATCTATTAAAGAAATTGAATCAATAATTAATAACCTTCCAAAAGTGAAAGCACTGCACCCAGATAGTCTTATTGGTGAATCATAAGACAGTTAAGGAAAAAATTATACCACTTATCTATAGTCTCTTTCAGAGGATGGAAGCAAAGGGAATACTTCTTAACTATTCTGAGGCCAATGATACTCTAATACCAAAACCAGAGACATTACAAGAAAAGAAAACTACAGACTAATACCTCCCACGAACATAGATTCAAAAATCCTCAACAAAACATTAGCAAATCAATTTTTTAAAAATATATAAAAAGAATTATACAAATGACAAAATGAGATTTATCCCAGGTATTCAAGGCTGGTACAGATGTTAAAAATCAAATAATGTAATCCATCACATCAACAGACTAAGAAAGAAAAATCACATGATTATATCAATAGATGCAGAGAAAGCATTTGACAAAATCCAACACTCATTCAGGATAAAAACTCTCAGAAAATTAGGAATAGAGAGAAACTTTCTAAACTTGATAAAGAATATCTACAAAAAACCTACAGCTAACATCATAATTAATGGTGGGAAACTAGAAGTTTTCCCGCTAAGATAGGTACAAAGCAAGGCTGTACCCACTTACCACTACTTTTTGACATCATATTGAAGTCCTTGCTAATGCAATAAGGCAAGAAAAGGAATTAAAAGATATATATGTGGGGAAGGAAGACCTAAAACTGTCTTTGTTTGAAGATGATGTGATTATGTAGAAAATCTGAAAGAATTGACAAAAAGTTAATGTAATTAATAAGCAATTACAGCAAGGTTGCAGGATAGAAGATTAATATAAAAAGTCAATTGCTTTCCTATAAGCCAACAATGTACAAGTGGAGCTTAAAATTAAAAACACAATGCTATTTACATTAACATCCAAATGAATGAAATACCTAAATATGAATCTAACCAAATTATGTAAAAGATTTAAAGGAGGGAAACTGCAAAACTCTGATGAACTAAATAGATATACCATATTCATGGGTAGGAATACTGAATATTATCAAGATGTCAGTTCTTCCAATTTGATCTGTAGATTCAATGCAATCCCACTCAAAATCCCAGCAAGTTATTTTATGGATATCAACAAACTGATTTTAAACTTTATATGGAGAGGCAGCCTCTATCACCTCAAGATGGTTTCTAGTTGATAGTAAGAAGAACTTGGTTTTACAAAGAGATGAATTCTTCCAACAACCATGCAAGCTCAGAAGAAAATCTTCCAAAGAAAAATGCAAGCTTGGAGAAAACCTTGAGCCCCAGGAAGGATTGTACCCTGTGAGCGATCCTGAAGCATTAGACCCAGTTGAACCATGCCTTGATTCCTAACCCATGGAAACTGGTAGAATAAATGTGTATTGTTTTACTAAGTTTATGGTAATTTGTTACAGAAAAATATGAAACTAATATAGTAACGCTTGAGTTTCTCAAAACTGCTAGTTCCTTTGTTGCCAGTGCATTCCATATTGTTTTGGTAGATAGATTATCCTCTGGACCTTTCTGCAGAATATGATGAGATGTTGAGTATTCTGGCCTTATATAGTAAATCTACTCTAGCATGTCTACTTCTCTGAGCTTTTTGATTCCTTCCCCTACCATCTACCATGGCAATCCTGGCATGTATTTTTCAGTTGGAGTGGGCACTTTTTCCATGTTTCCAGAAGCTATTCTAGTAGCATGTCATCACTCTCCCCTGCTTTTGCTAGATTATTAAGCCCTTAATAATGGTGAATTCCTCCCATATTGATAAACTTACCACTTCCAACTGTGTTCTGTTCCCCTTGATTCAGTATCTTCAGGCTTCAGGTTCTAGCCCCATATATATCTTCCTGCTAGATTAAATCCTCTAGTTCATTCAGTGTATAGTTACTTTTCCTTCTTTTGGCCAGGCCAGTACTTTCCCTAGCCAGATTATATTGTGACTTCACCTTAGTTATTTGTCTGTTGGCCGGGAAGAGAGGTGGGGATTGAGAGAGGATCCTGAATTGTCTTGCAAGGCAGTGGCCTGTGCATTGTCTTTAAGCAATGGATGAATACTACTTTATATTTTTATTGAATTATAATTGACATACAATATTATATTAGTTTTAGGTATGCAAGATTGTGATTCAATATTTTTTGTAGATTATGAAATGATCACCATGATAGGTCTAGTTACCATCTGTCACCACAGAAATTTATTATAGTAGTATTGACTATATTCCCTACGCTGTACTTTATATCATTATGACTTATTTTATAACTAGAAGTTTTTACCTCCTAATACCGTTCATGTATTTCACTTGTCCCTGAATCCCCCTCCCCTCTGGTAACCACCAGTTTGTTCTCTGTATCTGTGAATCTGTTTCTGTTTTGTTTGTTTATTTTGTTGTTGGTGTTTTTTAGATTCCATGTGTAAGTGAAATCATATAGTATTTGTCTTTCTCTGTATGACTTCTTTTACTTAGCAAAATACCCTCTAGTTCCATCCATGATGCAAATGGCAAGATTTCATTCTTTATGGCTAAATAAGTGTGAATGCTACTTTAACAGAGAGGAGTAGAGTCCTTTTGCAGTCTCAGTGGGTTCAATGGGATTCTGGAGATTCAAGAATTTCAAGTATATTGATGCAGCTTTCCTTATCCCAGGATTCAGAGTCCCTTTTCTTCCTTATGATTCCCTGTCTTTGATATAGTATCGAGAATTCCAGCTTCTCAAGCTCCTCCACTTTTATAATTAAGTCTGCCCTCCAGCTGCAGAAAATAAGTTTCTTTATATGCTGCCTTGGAAGCCCTCTGACTTTCATGTTTTGCCTTAAATTGGTGATTTATCAGCCTCATCCTTTATTGTTCTCTCCAGTGCATCAATAATACCCAGAAAAGTCATCCAATTCCATATTCCCTATAATTACTACTCACCTCAAGTCATTCAAATGCCTGAGATATGGTGCATGCTATAGTCTTTCTCTCCATTCCATATCCTATTTTAGTTTACTACCAGTGACTGTGTTAACAATTGCACTGCTACATCATACCAATGGCTATTAGTATGCCACCTACAGATGAAATCCTCCTGTCTGTCTGTCCAGTGAGAGATTTAGCTATAAGATCCCATATTTAACACTACTTCTTAGGATTATTACTAATGTGAATTTTCTTGGGTCATGTTTCCCAAGAAAACAAATAGTTGTATACAGGAGGTTTTTTGGAGACTTATCCCAGGAGCAGCATCTTTAAGGGAGTGAGAAGCCCGATGAGCAGAGGGGAATATAAACCTTGATATGACTGCAGTCAGGTTTCAGGCTATCTAACAGGACTGTCTGGAGCTGGAATTGTCCCTCAGAATTGTCCTGAATTGAGGCAAGGGGGTCAGGTCTTTGTCCCTCCACATTAACCAGTCATTAGATGTAGGCTGCTGCCCAGGAGGGGCCATAATTTTGGGCAAGGTGACTTCTTTAGGTCAAGGTCAAGTCCCAAAGAGGGACTCAGCTGTGAGCCATTAGCATCCCCCACTCCTGAAAATGGGGGACAGAGTGGCTCGATCCTGATGGGGATATCTGGCTAGAGAACTGCACCATGTACTACAATTTCTAAAGTCTGTGATTATAGATTGTATTGTAGTTAAGGAGATTTTCTCTTCAAGCTTAAATAGTTTTTCAATAGAACACTTAAAACAGAATGAACCATTTAACTGTATTTTTTCAGACAATAAGTATTTATAGAATGTTTACTATGCCAAGCACTATGATAGGCACCATGGATACAACCATAAACACTACACAATTGAAAGCATAAAAGCATCCCCTTCAGTCCTGCCAGATGGAGACTGTGAATTAGAATCATCCTTAACTTAGAATTTACTCATTATAAACATTATTTTGAAAGCTTCGGTTGTATCTTTCTGTAGTTGAGGGAAAGGCCATAAAGAAGTGTATGGCTCAGCAATCACATTATTTTCCACTCCCAATCAGCTATAAAAAATCTGAAAGGGAAGAAGGTATTAAGGAGATGAAGAGAAGGAAAGGATAAAGGAACTGTGTTACACTCATACAGTGGAATACAACTCAGCAATGAAATGGACAAACAACTGATAAATTCAATAAGGGTCTGCTATTTTATGTTTATACTAAGGTACAGGGTTTTTTACTGATAAATTTAATTTACAAAGAAAAGAGAAGAGAAGTATTCAGTGTCTTGATAACAGCTAAATGTTCAAATGGGCTTGGATGCTGAGCAGCCAAGAAGTGACAAATAGCTACTACTCGTTTCCTGAGAGTGATGTTTTTTCTAATCTATCTGTATCCTCATGACTTCTCTTTCTTATGACTAACATATACTCTTGTGAGTTGACTTGCCAGGATCAGGGAAGAGCTAGACTGACAAATGTAAAATCTACTATAAGAGTCTAAGATGTAACACTGGTCACTGATGTGAAAACTGGTAAAACACTCTAGGAAATTGATTCAGCTGTAACAAGCATCTGAAATATAGCCATACATATTGACTTGAGTTTACTTATGGAACTCTATCTTATGAAAATAGAAATGCAATCCAGGGTAATTATAGTGATGCTCAATGCACTTTAATCTATTTTATTTTATATTAAGGTTCACACTTGGCATTGTGCAGTTCTGTGGGTTTTGACAAACTCATAATGTCATGTAGCTACCATTATAGTATCATAAATAATAAATTTCACTGTTGTAAAAATCCCTGTGCTCCACCTGTTTATCCCTTCGCTTCTCACCCCTTAGCCCCTGGCAATCACTGATCTTTTTAACTGTATATATAGTTTTGCCATTACAGAATATCATATAGTGGGAATAATACAGTACCTTTTAAAGATTGGCTTTTTTTTCACTTAGCAATATGATTTTAATGCTCCTCTATTTCTTTTTGTGGCTTAATAGCTCATTTCATTTTATTCTGATTAATACTCTATTGTATAGATGTATACCACAGTTTGTTGTTTAGCCATTCACCTATTGAAGAACATCTTGGTTGCAGCCAATTTGGGGGCAGTTATGGATAAGGCTGCTATAAATACTTGTGTACAGTTTTTTGTGTGCATGTGAGTTATCAAGTCAATTGAGGTAAATACATAAGAGTACAAATATTACATGGTAAGAGTATGCTTAGTTTTATAAGAAACTGCCAAACTGTCTTCCAAAGTGGTTGTATCATTTTGCATTCCCACCAGCAGAGAAAGAGTCCCTGCTGTTCCACATCCTTGTCAGCATTTGTGTTGTCAGTGTTTTGGATTTTAGCCATTCTAATAGGTGTGTAGTAGTATCTCATTGTTTTAACTCGCAGATCCCTAACATATGGTGTTGAGCATCTTCACACAGCTAATTTGCCAAATGTGTATCTCTTTGTTGAGGTGTCTGTTTAGATATTTTGCCCACATTTTAGTTGTGTTGTTTGTTTCCATACTGGTGGGATTATAAGAGTTCTTTAAATATTTTGGATACATGTCTTTTATTAGTTATGTGTTTTGAAAATATTTTATCCCAATCTGTGGATTTGTTTTCATTCTGCTAACATTGTCTTTCCCAGAGCAGGAGATTTTAGTTTTAATGAAGTCCAAATTATTAATTTTTTTCTTGTATCTAAAAATTCATTTTGGAGTCACATCTCAAAAATCATTACCAAACCAAAGTTCACCTGGAATTTCTCCAATGCTATCTTCTAGAAGTTTTATACTTTTGTGTTTTATGTTTAGGCCTATAATCCTTTTTGTGTTAATTCTTGTGAAAGGTATAGGAGGTATAAGTTCTGTGTCTAGACTCATTAATTTTTACATGTGATGTCCAGTTGTTCCAGCACCATTTATTGAAAAGACTTTTTTTCCTCCATTGTGTTGACATTGCTTCTTTGTCAAAGATCAATTGGCTATATTTGTTTAAATCTATTTCTGGGCTCTCTATTCTGTTCCACTGATGTATTCCTCTATCATTTCACCAATACCACACTGTCTTAATTACTGTAGATTTAAAATAAGTCCTGACCTGAATAGACATTTTTCCAAAGAAGACATCCAGATGGCCAACAGACACGTGAGAAGATGCTCAATATCACTCATCATCAGGGAAATGCAAATCAAAACCACAATGAGATATCACTTTATATTAGTCAAAATGGCTAAAATTGAAAACACAAGAAATAACAAATGTTGCCAAGGGTGCAGAGAATTAGGAACACTCATGCGCTGTTGGTAGGAATGCAAATTGGTGTAACAACTGTGGAGAACAGTATGGAGGTTCTTCAAAAAATTAAAAATGGAATTACCAAATGATCCAGTAATTCCACTTCTGGGTATTTACCCAAATAAAACAAAAACACTAATTAAAAAAGATACACGCACCCCTATGTTTATTGCAGCATTATTTACAATATCCAAGATATGGAAACAACCCAAGTGCCCATCCATAGATGAATGGATAAAGAAGATGAGTTGTGTGTATGTGCACATATACATATATATAAAATGGAATATTAGTCATAAAAAAGAATGAAATCTTGCCATTTGCAATGATGTGGATGGAACTAGAAGGTATTACGCTGAGCGAAATAAGTCAGTCAGAGAAAGACAAATACCATATGATTTCATTCGTATGTGGAATTAAAGAAACAATTTCTTTCCGCCATCTTGGAACCTGTGGAGGCCTGCTGGGAGCAGGACTTCTAAAATGACAAATATGTCTTGAAGTCTATGGTCCAAGGCCATTTTTGCTGGCTAGCGAGGTCTCTGGAACCAGAGGGAGCACACAGCTCTTCTTAAAATTGAAGGTGTTTGTGTTCAAAATAAAACTGAATTCAATCTGGGTAAGAGATGTGCTTATGCATACAAAGCAAAGAACTCAGTGACTCCTGGTGGCAAACCAAACAAAACCAGAGTAATCTAGGGAAAGTAACTCATGCTCGTGGAAACAGTGGCATGGTTTGTGCCAAATTCCGAAGCAGCCTTCCTGCTAAAGCCATTGGCTACAGAATCTGTGTGATGCTGTACCCCTCAAGGATTTAAACTTACTGAAAAATAAATAAAGGTGTAGATTTGTTCTCTTGTTAAAAAAAAGAAAGAAAGAAAATAAACAAAGAAACTAAAAGACAAACCAAAAAACAGACTTTTAGAAAACAAACTGGTGGTTGCCAAAGGAAAGGTGGGTGAAGGGATAGTGAAATATATAAAGTACACTCATCAAGATGAGCGCTGAGTAATGTATAGAATTGTTGAATTGTTATATTGTACACCTGAAACTAATATAACACTGTAAGTTAATTATACTTCAATAAAAGAAATTTAAAAATGAACCTCAAAGTCAGATTGTTAGTCCCCCAATTTTGATCTTTTTCAATATTATGTGGGCTATTCTGAGTCTTTTGCCTTTCCGTAGAGACTTTAGAATGAGTCAGTATCCACAGGTAAATTGCTGGGATTTTTACTGGGATTGCATTAAATCTGTAGATCAATTAGGAAGAACCAACATGTTAATAATATTGAATCTCCCTATCTGTGGACATGGAATATCTTCCCATTTATATAAATCTTCATTTTCTTTCATCAGAGTTTTGTAGTTTTTTTCATATAGATCTTGTACATATTTTGTTAGATTTATACCTAAGTATTTCCTTTTTTATACTAATCTAAATGGTGTTATGTTTTAAGTTTCAAATAACCATTGTTCATTGCTGGTATATTAGAAAAGCAATTGATTTTTATATATTAACCTGTATCCTGCAACTTTGCTATAATAGCTTGTGAGTCCCCTTTTTCTGTTATTTGCTAATTCTTTGGAATTTTTTTACAGAGACAATCATGTAGTCTGTGAACAAAGTTTATTTCTTCCTTTCCAATTTATATATCTTTTATTTCCTTTCCTTATTTTATTGCATTAGTTAAGATTTCCAGTACAATATTGAATAGGAGCAGAGAGAACATGCTTACCTTGTTTCCCAAATTAGGGGGAAAGCATCTAGTTTCTTATCATTAAGTATGATGTTACCTGTAGGGTTTTTGTAGGTGCTTTTTATGAAATTGAGGGATTTCTCCTTTAAGTTGGCTAAGAATTTTTATCCCAAATGGGTGTTGGATTTTGTAAATATTTTTATGCATTTATGGGTATGATCATATAACTTTTTAAATTTAGCCTGTTGGTGTGAAGAATTACATTAATTGATTTTGGAATGTTAAACCAGCCTTGCATACCTGGGATAAATCCCACTTAGTCATAGTGTATAATTCTTCTTATACATTGTTGGATTTGATTTGCTAATGTTCTATTGAGGATTTTTGCATTTATGTTTATGAGAGACATTGGCCTATTGTTTTTCTTTCTTGTAATGTCTTTGTCTTTTTTTAGTATTAGGGTAATGCTAGCTTTATAGAATGAGTTAGGAAGTGTTCCCTCTGCTTCTATTTTTTTCAGAACAGATTGGAGAGAATTGATAATTTCTTCCTTAAATATTTGTTAGAATTCACCAGTGAAACCACCTAAGCCTGCTTCTTTCTTTTTAGGATGGTTATTAATTATCGATTCAATTTCTTTGATAGACATAGGCCTTTCAGATTATCTGCTTCTCCTTTTGTGAGACTCTATAGTTTGTGTCTTTCAAAGAATTGGTCCTTTTCATCTGGTTGTCAAACTTGTGGGCAAAGATTTGTCCCTACTATTTATTTTTCTTTTAATGTTTAAGGGATCAGTAGTGTCAACCCCTTTCATTCCTGATATTAATAATTTGTTTCCTCCCTTTTATAGGCAGTGGTAAAATCCATGCAAAAGCCACTCAGGGAAATACATCTCCCTCCTCCCCCAAAAAAGAAAGCAGCAACTGAAACAGATATTTGTACGCCCATGTTCATAGCAGAATTATTCATAATAGTCAAAAGGTAGAAGGAACCCAGGTGTCTCTCTGTGGATGAATGGATAAATAAAATGTGGTATATACATACAATGGGATAGCATTCAGCCTTAAAAAAGCAAATTCTGACATATGCTCTAACATGGATGAACCTTGAGGACATTATGCTAAGTGAAATAAGCCAGTCACAAAAGAACAAATACTGTATGATTCTACTTTTATGAGGTACCTAGAATTGTTAAATTCATAGAGACAGAAGGTTGATTAGAGGTTACCAGGGAATGGAAGGAGAGGAGAAGGAGTTACGCTTAATAGGTACAGCATTTATATTGGTGATGGTTGCCTTGGGCTAAAGGAGGGGAGGTGTTACTGTTTTGTGGGTACAGAGTTTCAGTTTTGCAAGGTGAAAAGACTCCTGGAGATGGATGGTTGCACAACAATGTGAATGTATTTAACTGTACACTTAAAAATGGTTAAGATAGCAAATTTTATTATGTGTATTTTACTACAACAAAAAAAAGTTAAAAAAATAATTTGTTTCTTCTCTTTTTTTCTTGGTTAGACTAGAGATTTATCAATTTTACTGATCTGTTAAAAAGCCAGCTTTTGATTTTTTTGAATTTCTCTATTGTTTTCCTGTTTAAAATTTCATTGATTTTTGCTCTAATATTTATTAATTTCTTCTGATTACTTTAGATTTAATTTACCCCTCTTTTTCTAGTTTACTGAGGTAGAAGCTTATATTGATTTTAGATGTTTCTTCCTTCTTTTTTTTAATTTAAATTCAATTAGCCAATGTATAGTACATCATTAGTTTTTGGTATAATGTTCAATGATTCATTAGTTGTGAATAACGCCAACAGATGAATGGATAAAGAAGATGTGGTTCGTATACACAATGGGATATTACTCCCCCTTCTTTTCTAATATAGGTACTCGATGTATTACATTTCCCTTTAAGCACAGCTTTCACTGCATCTAAGAAATTTGGTAAGTTGTATTTTCAATTTAATTTCATTCAGAATATTTTTATTTTTCTCCTGAGACTTCTTTGATTCCTGTGCCATTTAATAGTATGTTGTTTAATCTCCAAATATTTGGGGAAGTCTTTCTGTTATTGATTTCTAGTTTAATTCCATTGTTATTTGAGAGCATCCTTTATATGACGTCTATTTTTTAAAATTTGTTAAGGTGAGTTTTATGGCCCAGAATTTCATCTGTCTTGGTAAATGTTCTGTGTGAGTTTGAGAAGAATGTGTATTCTTCTGTTGTTGGATGAAGGAAGTAGTCTATAAATGTCAATTAGATCCAGATGATTGATGGTGTGGTTCAGTTCAACTATATCTTTACTTATTTTCTGCTTACTAGATCTATGAATTACTGATAGAGGGGTATTGACCTCTGCAATTTTAAAAGTGAATTCATCTATTTCTTTTTGCAGTTCTATCAGTTTTTGCAGCATGTATGTTGGTATCTTGACGCTTGATAATTGGTACATATACATTAAGGATTCTTATGTCTTCTTAGATAATTGACCCTATTATTAGTAATGCCCTTATTTATTCTTGATGATTTTCCTTGCTCTGAAGTTTCCTTTGCCTGAAATTAATATAGCTTTTCCAGCTTCTTTTCGTTAGTGCAAATACCATGGCATATTTTTCTCTATCCTTTTACTTTGATCTATCTGTATTTTTATATTAAAATGAATTTCTTGAAGGCAACATATAGTTGGGTTGTATTTTTTGATCCACCCCGACAACATCTTTCAATCAGTGCATTCAGACCATTGATATTTATAGTGATTATTTATATAGTTTGATTTATATCTATAATATTTGTAATTGCTTTTTATGCATTGCCCTATGCTTTTTTTCTTTTTGTCTTACTCTCTTTTTGTGCCTGCCCTTGCTTTAATTGAACATTTTATATGATTCCATTGTCTTTGTTTTCTTAGCATAACAATTACACTTATTTTTATATTTTGAGTGCTACCCTAGATTGAGATATACATTTACAACCACGACAAGTTGACTTTCACTTCACATATAGTGCAGGTACCTTATTATAGAGTATTCTCAATTCCTCCCTTCTATCCCCCATAACTTTGATGTCATTCGTTTCATTTATCCATGATGTATGGTCATCCCAAAAGTTGTTTCTATTGTTATTTTGAATAAATTATTTTCTGTTAGATTAATGAAGAATAAGAAAAATAAAATATTTTTCCTTCATTTATTTCTTCTCTAATACCCTTCCTTTCTTTATATGGATTCCAGTTTCTGACCTATATAATTTTCTTTCTCTCTGAAGAACTTTTAACATTTCTTGCAAGGCAGGTAGGTATACTGGCAACAAATTCACACCGTTTAATTTTTTTGGAGAAAGTCTTTATTTTCCTTTACTCTTGAAGTATATTTTCACTGGATACAGAATTCTAGGTTAGTCGGTTTTTTCTTTTCCTTTCAGCACTTAATATATTTCACTTTACTCTTGCTTGCAAGATGTTTGAAAAGAAGTCTGATGTAATTGTTATCCTTGTTCCTCTATAGGTAATGTGGGTTCCCCCCACTCTGGTTTTATTCAAGATTTTCTTTGTCTTTGGTTTTCTTTAGTTTGGATGTGACATGTCTAGTTGTAGATTTTTTTTTGGACTATCATCCTTGGTGTTCTCTGAGTTTCCTGGATTCGTAGTTTGGTGTCAATCATTAATTTTGGAAAAATCTCAGCCATTATTACTTTATTCATTTATTCTGTTCCTTTCTTGCCTCCTTCTTCTGGTATTCCCATTATGTGTATGTTATCCTTTCATAAGATATTTATATAGATATTCCATCTCATTTTAAGAAAAATTTTTTCCCTTTACTTTTCAATTTGGGAAGTTTCCTTGACATATCTTTAAGCTCACTGATTTTTTGGCTGTGTCTAGTCTACTGATAAGCTTATCAAAGACATTTTAAAATATCTTTTACAGAGTTTTTGAATTTTAGAATTTCCTTTTGATATTTTTAGAGTTTCAATCTCTCTACTTACATTACCCATATATTCTTACTTATTGTACGTTTTAAAAATTAGAGCCCTTAGCATATTAATCATAACTATTTTAAATTCCTGGTTTGATAATTCCAAAATTTCTGCCATATACAAGTTTGGTTCTGATACTTACTTTTGCTTATCAGAATATGTTTTTTGCCTTAGCATATCTTGTGATTTTTTTGTTGTTGTTGTTATTGAAAACCATACGTGATGTATCAGGTAAAGGGAACTATGATAAATAGGCCTTAGTATGAGGTTTTATTTTATGTGGGTAGGAGTGACTGTGTGTACTATTTGTTGTAGCTGAGACATGGGGGTCTAAGATTTCCTCTAGTGTCCTTGCTTTTACCTTACCTGTTGTCTTTGGCTTTTCCTAGAGACTCCTTCTTATATTGGGGCTGAGATTTGCAGTTCTTTTATCTGTAACCACCTGTTATTATGCAATTCATTTTATTTCAAATGACATTTTCTCTGTTAAAACTCATATATGTTAATAGTAGGAATTTTGAAAAACTCAAAAAGAATACACACAATTGTACTACTCAAAGATAACTCTTATTAACATTTTGGTGTTTTAGACTTTATGATTGATAATAAAATAATTGAAGACAGTCTAAATGTGTAATTATTGTATAATAATTGAGTATATTATAGTATATCTTATAGTTGCAACATTATCAGTCACTGAAAAATGTATATGAAGGCTTTCATAACAAAAATGCATATATGGTAAATTAAAAAGACTATAAAATGATATATGAAATACAATGATAACTATGTTAAAAATAACTATGTTCAAAAGTGTGTAGAAATAGCCATGAAATGAGTATATATATTTAAACACTACACAAATAATAATGAGTATATTTGGAAGTGACTTTGAGAACAATTTATTTTTTTAAATTTTCTCTTCCAAATATTGCACTTGTGCACACACACACACACGCAGACCAGGTTCTATATTTTAACATGGTAGTTTTTGAAAGTGATATTCACTATACTAACATAGAAGCAGCCCCAATTTTATTAATCAGACTTATTTATTTATACT
>NW_024423319.1:15934751-16002505 GCF_017311325.1 Ursus maritimus | reverse complement strand
TAACATAGAAGCAGCCCCAATTTTATTAATCAGACTTATTTATTTATACTTTAATAAACAACTCATCATCCACTATTTCATAAAACAGACTGATAGACTGATATTCACTACAGTAACATAGAAGCAGCCCCAATTTTATTAATCAGACTTATTTATTTATACTGTAATAAACAACTCATCATCCACTATTTCATAAAACAGAAGGGGAATCATATTATAGGACGGACCTGAGTATCAATCTGCCTTTGAAAAAGATAAAATTACTCTTAATTTATAGTGAGCAAATAGATTTTAATTATTACCTGATAATTTGTCAAAATGATTCTAAGTATAACTGCCTTGAGAAGTAAGGGAAGAAGAAATAATTAATAGTTCTTGGTTGTTACTGCCAGAGCCTTAACTTGTAGACTTTTTGCAATGGTGTTAATGGTAAAATGTTCCAGTGGGAAAGTTAATGAGTATAGCCAGTGCATTGTTATTCAACCACTAATGTGTGTAAGCATCACCTGAAGAACTAGTCAAAAAGGAAGATTTTACTCATCAGGGAAGTGCAAATCAAAACCACAGTGAAATATCACTGTACACTTGTCAGACTGGATAGTATCAAAAAGATAAGATATAACAAGTGTTGGCAAGAGTGTGGAGAAAACAGAACCCTCCTGCACTGTTGTTGGAAATGCAAACTGGTGCAGCCACTGAAACATAATATGGAGGTTCCTCAAAAAAATAACAAATAGGAATACCATATGATCCAGCAATTGCACTACTAGGTATTTACCTAAAGAATACAAAAACACTAATTCAAAGGGATATATGCACCCCTATGTTTATTGCAGCATTTTTTACAATAGCCAAGATATGGAAGCAGCTCAAGTGTCCATCAATAGATGAATGGATAAAGAAGATTTGAGATACACACACACACACACACACACACACACACACGGAGAGGAATATTACTGAACCATAAAAAAGAATGTGATCTTGCCATCTGTGACAACACAGATAGACCTAGAGGATATTATGCTAAGTGAAATAAGTCAGACAGAGAAAGACAAATACCATCTGATTTCACTTATATATGGAATCTAAAAAACAAAACAAAAAAAGCAGAATAGACCCATAAATACAGAGAACAAAATGGTGGTTGCCAGAGAAGAAGGGGGTGGAGTTATGGGCAAAATGGGTGAAGGGGAATGGGAGGTATGGGCTTCCAGTTCTGGAATGAATAAGTCAAGGGGATAAAAGGTACAGCATAGGGAATATAGTCAATAGTCTTGGAGTAGTATTATGGTGACAGCATAGCTACACTTGTGGTGAGCATAACATACCATAGAATTGTCAAATTACTATGTTGTACACCGGAAGCTAATGTGACATGTCAATTATAGTTCAATAAAAATATTAATATCTTGGGAAATAAAAAGTAAAAATAAAGTAGCAACCAGTCTTTTAAATTTTAAAAAAAGTAAGATTTTTCTGGAGCCATCCCCAGTGATTCTGAATCAGTAAGCATTTCATAAAGACTGCAAATTTGCATTTTAACAAACACCCTAGGTGATTCTAATGAAGGTGGTATAGGCTATATTTTGAGAAATACTCAATAGGAAAAGCATGGGTTTTTGGTGTTAGGGAGACATTTATATAAATCTTTGATTGACTCTGACTGACTAACCATGGGGCCACAAACAGCTTATTAATAATGTAAGTTTAATATAATAGTTACCTTATCATAATTGTGAAAATTAAGCAAGGTGATGTTATTTAGAGAGTTTTATACACGATATATGCTCAATAAATGGTATTGCTTAAGAGCAACAATAATAGTTATTATAACCTACATATATTGGAAGTTTATTACATGCTGAGCATTTTTTCTAAGCACTTTCATCTGTATTAGATCATTTTATCTTTACAACTTTATGAGGGAAGTACTGTTATTATCCTTACACGTGAGGAAACTGAGGCATGGATATTTTGTCTAAGGTCACCAAGCTAGTAAGTGTTTTAAAAGAAAAAGCAAATTTTAAACTAAAGTAGTCTGGCTCCATTTCTGTGGCTTTTTAAACTAGTATGCTGCAAGTATTTATGTTTATATCCATTATTAAATATCTAATATACACAACACAACTAATTGCACATGTAAACTTAAACAGTTATCTTTAATATGTCTGGATTATTTTCTCTCCTCAATTAGTTTTCTATGAAGTTTCCAATTGCAATATGGTGTTCAGGGATGAGTGTCCTGTCATCCCCATTCTTATGGTTTATTTTGCAAAGTATTTGGCATAGTTCATTTCTGCCCACGTTCTCTCATTGTAATGGTTCCTAAGATAAAAATCTCTCTCTCCTCTGGATATTACTCTGTGCTAAAAGAATGTTCTAGCACCACAAAATATTTTTGTGCATTGTTTCCAAGCTTTGCAAGAATATTGCTGAATACCTTTGGCATACCTGCTCTTAAAAATATTTTGAATTTTGGGGTGCCTGGGTGGCTCAGTTGGTGAAGCGTCTGCCTTTGGCTCAGGTCATGATCCCAGGGTCCTGGGATTGAGCTCCCTGCTCAGTGTGGAGTCTGCTTCTCCCTCTCTCTCTGCCCCTCTCCGCTGCTCATGCTCTCTCGCACGCATGCACACTCTCTCAAAGAAATATATAAAATCTTGATTTTTATTTCATATATGTCAGAAGTGCATCAACTCACTTGACAGATATATATATTGAAATAGTTGATAAAATTGATAATCAAAGATCATACCTTAAGTTTTTACACAAAATTTAAATTTATAAAGATTTTAGAGTATTCAAATTTGTTTGTCATTTAAGTTTCCTCGGTGTGTGTGTGTGTGTGTGCGTATGTGTGTGCATATACGTGTACATATATTAACCCTCAAAATGAAATGTGGTTAATATCAGTTGCTCCAAAGGGAACAATATAGGCTGATGAGTTTCCCACACCCGTGCTTATTTTGAAGCTGTGGAATTATCTACACCCGCACATTTCTCATTTACCTTATATTCTGCTCAAGGCTTTAGTGAGTATTATGGCTGAAAGCAGATCCTAAAATTCAGATGTGTGGGGTGGGGAAGGGCAATTGTAAGCAACGAGTATAGTATTGTGGTTGAAAGCAGCTGCTATAACATTGGTCTAATTATGTGTTGGTAGATGTTTAACAACTAGCTTTCTGGGGGAGAAAAGTCCTGACTGATAGCATTTTCTGATTTCTGTGGTGTTAATACTCCTACATTGGCCAGTTTAAAGCTACCAAACTGATGTCACTGAATGTATAGGCAGGAAGGAATGCACAGTATAGCACACTATCAATTAGTATTTCCCCATAGATACAATAAATGTAAATAATGTCAAGAGCATAGACGATAGTAAAATATTTAAGATATTATAAGTTTTGAGCATTTATTATTTTTGCTTTTAATACAATGTATTTAATTGTAAGTTTACTGTAATTTTTAATAATGAGTACAGGAACCAGCCTGCAAAATCTCTGAAAATTTAACAGTTAAGCACCTTGGGTTGGATAAGATGGTTCTAACACAACACTGCATTGGACTCATCTAGATGTTATAAATATTTGCTTCACCCAGATGCCTATTCAGAGATCTACTGGGCACTAAAGTAAGGATGATTTCTTCTCCATTTAGGTGAGCATCCTCACTGCTACTCATAATAGTAATAGTACTGTTAGCAGTAATTAAGTTACTGAGAGCTTAGTATGCTACTCTAAGAAGGATTATTGATTTTGATATTTCATTTAAAACACTGAGTATTTTGAGGCTCACAGTAGTCAGTGATCTTGCCGTTGCTCACAGGACTTATGTGAGAGAGCTGGGCTACAGGTCCAACATTTGCCCAGTACCAAAACCTGCCCTCTTAAACAGGATCCTCTACTGCATATATGTAAGCATTTTGAGCCATATGAAATTGCTAGCCAGGTTTGACTTATAAAAGGCAACGTCACTGTGTTTAATTTAATATAGATATGGATACAGATACAGACACAGATACAGATATGAAAAAAAGTGTTTTCTTTTGCCTGTCTGCTCAAGTTGACATGCTTGTTTAGCATCGTTAAGAGTTAGCAGAATGGAATGGGTAAATACCTAGGAATCAGAAGTCTTGCATGTTGTAGCAAGAGCACTGTGCATCATGTCAGAAGATTGTGGCCCCATCCCTTACAAGCTGTGTTTAACAGGGACAGAAAATTTGCTCTATTTGACTCCTAGGGTTTTTTTTTAGGGTTAGTGTAAAAGCACTTTTGACATTACTGATATTAGAAATTATTTTTATGAGAATATTAGTACTTTTGGAATAGGTAACAAAGTTTATCCTGCATGCCCAGGGATGAAAAATAGCAATAGCATTCATTACCAAAGTTGTGGCCCATTATTTTTCAATAAATGTATTTTATATTGTTTGCACTCCCTAGCCTTTTAATAATAATGACAGCAAAAATAGAAATGTGTTTAACTTTTGTTCACCAACTATGTATCGGACTCTCTGGACCCTTTACTTATGTTAACCCATGCAGTCCTCACAACAATCTTGTAAAGTATACATCATTATTTTCAGCTTAATATGAGTCTTAATAAATGGTGGGTCCAGGACTGGGAGTACAGTCTGCCTTTCTTGCTGGAGCTTTTGTCTTCTAGCTAGAGGACAGAATTATGTCTTATAACTTCCTGTATCCATCAGTTATCAGCATGGTGAATGGCATTATAGTCGCGATCTCAATGACCATTTTGTAAAGATTTTATTTATTTATTTGAGAGATAGAGAGAGAGCATGAGCTGGGGGAGAGGCAGAGGCAGACTCTCCGCTGAGCAGGAAACCTGATGCAGGGCTCAATTCCAGGACCCTGAGATCATGACTTGAGCTGAAAGAAGACGCTTAACTGACTGAGCCACCCAGGCACCCTTCAATGACCATTTTAAATTAATACTTGAAACAATATTTTTTTTGAAAACTTTGTAAAATTTCAGTTCCATTTAGAATTTTGCATAGACCTTGCATATGTTGGATTGGAACGGTGATAAACAGCTAGTTGAGTCTGGAATTATTCTCAACTTTACTACCTGAATCAGAAAAGGAAGGACATATTTCCTCTATTTCTGGGCTTGCAAGCAGATTCCCATGTGGTAGAGAACTCTCAATGGCCCTTTGGAAATCTTAAATTTCATTAATAGTATTTACTTAAGATGAATTCCTTTACTTCAGGCACCCTAAGCATTCATTCATAAAAGGGGAGTGTACTTAATACCACTGGCTATCTTAATTGGTATTTTTATTTTCAGCAGAATTTGTTAAGATACTCCATTCAGGATCTGGACATGTGCTCAGGATTTGTTACTGGGCTATGTAGAATATATAACTGATTCTAATTCTGAAGTGATTCTAATTCATAATTCTGTGGTGTTTTTAACATCCTCAGGAGGAAATATTAATGATGAAATGACAATGTGGTAGAGAAACAATGGCCTCTGTGTTGAAGAGCCAGATTTATATCATGAATGACACTTCCTGGTTGGGTGGCTTTATTGTGTTACTTCACCTCCCTAAACCTCAGGTGTTATCGTCTATAAAGAGGAGATTATAATAACTTCATCACAGGGTTGTTGTGAGAATTAATTGGGTTAACATGTATACGAAAGTGCCTAGAACACAAATAGTTGCCATATATATACTATCTGATTCTAATATAAGATACTTTGTCATATTTGGTTTTTAATAATGTTCATATCTTGTCAAAAATCAAAGCAAGTCTAGAACAGTGTGGATTTTAAACTTCTTTGTGTTGTCTCTTTAGTCTGCTTTATTCAGTAACAAGTGCTTTCTCTGTTAAGTCAACTATCTGCCAATACAAACAGTAAAATTTCTTTTTTTTTAAGATTTTATTTATTTATTTGACAGAGATAGAGACAGCCAGCGAGAGAGGGAACACAAGCAGGGGGAGTGGGAGAGGAAGAAGCAGGCTCACAGCAGAGGAGCCTGACGTGGGGCTCGATCCCATAACGCTGGGATCACGCCCTGAGCCGAAGGCTGACGCTTAACCGCTGTGCCACCCAGGCGCCCCAACAGTAAAATTTCTTAACTCTTTATCAGCTTTGCTGTTAGTCCTATAGGGCTACTGTACCTGCCAAATCTGAAATGTAAAGTTAATTCATAATACTAAAGTCCTGTCAACCATAATTTTCTAAGCCTTTCAATGTATGTCAATTATACTCCTAATTCCTGGGTTGAATGCTCTTTAAATATTAATGTGGTATAATAGAAAATAGACTTGGTTATAGTGCAAATTAATTATGTTTCCCTAAATTGTATTCCAGATACAATCATTCAACAAGTATTTTCTGAACACCTCTTATATGCTAGGCCCAGTTTTAGGCACTGAGAATTCAGCAGAAAACAAGATCAAGTTTCTGCTCTCACTGAGCTGACATTCTAGTGGCAGTAGTCAAACAAACAAAAAATAAGTAGATTTATATCATACGTTAGATGAGAGGTACTATGGAGAAGAGTAAACAAGTGCTATATAAAGAAATGTTGGCATGAAGAGTGGTGAGTTAAGATTTCTTAAGGAATGGTCATTTAAGGCCTCATTAAGAATGTGTGATTTTAGCAAAGATCAGGTGATAATGTGAAGGGAACTAATATGAATCAATAAATCACTCCATCAGGTTCTGTGCTAAATTAATTTGAACAGTTCTCTTATTTAGTCTTCACTACTACCAATAAAGTAAATATTTTTATAAGCATTTTACAGTTGAAGAAACAGAAGGTCAAAGAAATTACATAACTTTTAAAGGCCACACTATTAATCGCTATGGTTCTCAAAGAGAGCTACTTTAGGTTTTTTTAGAGTTTTTTTTTAATGTTTTTTTATTACATTATGTTAGTCACCATACAGTACATCCCTGGTTTCTGATGCAAGGTTCGATGATTCATTAGTTGCATATAACACCCAGTGCACCATGCAATACGTGCCCTCCTTACTACCCATCACCAGTCTATCCCATTCCCCCACCCCCCTCCCCTCTGAAGCCCTCAGTTTGTTTCTCAGAGTCCATAGTCTCCCATGCTTCACTCCCGCTTCTTAATCCAGTCATCTGTTGAAGGGCATCTCGGCTCCTTCCACAATTTAGCTATTGTGGACAATGCTGCTATGAACATTGGGGTGCATATGGCCCTTCTCTTCACTACATCTGTATCTTTGGGGTAAATACACAGTAGTGCAATGGCTGGGTCATAGGGTAGCTCAATTTTTAACTTTTTAAGGGACCTCCACACTGTTTTCCAGAGTGGCTGCACCAACCTGTATTCCCACCAACAAGGTAGGAGGGATCCCCTTTCTCCAGCAATTGATGTTTCTTGCCTTGTCAATTTTTTTTGCAAATACATTCTCCCATTCCGTGTGCTGCCTCTTAGTTTTTTTGATTGTTTCCTTGGCAGTGCAGAAGCTTTTTATTTTGATGAAGTCCCACATGTTCATTTTATCTTTTGTTTCCCTTGCCTTTGGGGATGTGTCATGAAAAAGGTTGCTTTGGCTGATGTCAGAGAGGTTGTTGCCTATGTTGTCCTCCAGGATTCTGACGAATTCCTGTCTCACATCGAGGTCTTTCATCCGTTTGGAGTTTATCTTTGTGTATGGTGTGAGAGAGTGGTCAAGTTTCATGCTTTTGCATGTAGCTGTCCAATTTTCCCAGCACCATTTATTGAAGAGACTGTCTTTTTTCCACTGGATGCTTTTTCCTGCTTTATCAAAGATTAGTTGCCCAAAGAGCCGAGGGTCCATTTCTGGGTTCTTTATTCTGTTCCATTGGACTATGTGTGTTTTTTGTGCCAGTACCATGTTGTCTTTGTGATCACAGCTTTGTAGTACAGCTCGAAATCCGGCATTGTGATGCCCCCTGCTTTGTTTTTCCTTTTCAACAGTTCCTTGGCGATTCGGGGCCTTTTCCGGTTCCATACAAATTTAAGGACTATTTGTTCCAGTTCCTTGAAAAATGTCATTGGTATTTTGATCGGGATAGCATTGAAAGTGTAGATTGCTCTGGATAGCATGAACATTTCAACTATGTTAATTCTTCCAATCCATGAGCATGGAATATCTTTCCATCTTTTTATGTCTTCCTCAATGTCTTTTAAGAGTGATTTATAGTTTCTAGAATATAGGTCCTTTACGTCTCTGGTTAAGTTAATTCCAAGGTAACGTATGGTTTTTGGTGCTATTGTAAATGGGATGGATTCCCTAATTTCTCTTTCTTCGGTCTCGTTATTCGTGTATAGAAATGCAACTGATTTCTGAGCATTGATTTTGTATCCCGCCACGTTACTGAATTGCTCTATAACTTCTAATAGTTTGGGAGTGGCTTCTTTTGGGTTTTCCATATAGAGTATCATGTCATCTGCAAAGAGAGACATTTTGACTTCTTCTTTGCCAATTTGAATACCTTTGATCCCTTTTTGTCGTCTGATTGCTGTTGCAAGGACTTCTAGTACTATGTTGAATAATAGTGGCGAGAGTGGGCATCCTTGTCGAGTTCCTGATCTTAAGGGAAAGGCTTCCAGCTTTTCCCCATTGAGAATAATATTTGCAGTAGGCTTTTCATAGATGGCTTTTATGAGATTGAGAAATGTACCTTCTATTCCTACACTCTGAAGGGTTTTAATCAGGAAAGGATGCTGTATTTTGTCAAATGCTTTTTCGGCATCGATTGAGAGGATCATATGGTTCCTGAGTCTTTTCTTGTTGATATGATGTATCACGCTGATTGATTTGCGAATATTGAACCACGCTTGCATCCCAGGTATGAATCCCACTTGATCGTGATGGATAATCCTTTTAATGTACTGTTGGATTCTATTAGCAAGTATCTTGTTGAGGATTTTGGCGTCCATATTCATTAGGGAAATCGGTCTGTAATTCTCCTTTTTGAGGGGGTCTTTGCCTGGTTTGGGGATCAAGGTAATATTGGCCTCATAGAATGAGTTTGGTAGCTTTCCTTCTGTTTCTATTTTTTGAAATAGCTTTAGGAGAATAGGTATTATTTCTTCTTTGAATGTTTGGTAGAATTCCCCAGGAAAACCGTCCGGGCCTGGAGTTTTGTTATTTGGAAGGTTGTTTATCACTGACTCAATTTCTTCATAATTAATTGGCCTGTTTAAGGAATCAATTTCTTCCGGTTTCAATCTTGGTAGTTTATAGGTTTCCAGGAAGGATTCCATCTCTTCCAGATTGCTTAGTTTATTGGCATATAGCTGTTGATAAAAATTTCTAATAATCCTTCCAATTTCAATGGTGTTCGTCGTGACCTCTCCTTTTTCATTCATAATTTTAATAATCTGGGTCCTTTCTCTTTTCTTTTGGATAAGTCTTGCCAGTGGTCTGTCAATTTTATTGATTCTCTCAAAGAACCAGCTTCTAGTCCTGTTGATCTGCTCTACTGTACTTCTGGTTTCTGCTTGATTGATTTCAGCTCTAATTTTGGTCAACTGCTTCCTCGTGCGTGGATTAGGCCTGTCCCTCTGTTGCTGTTCCAGCTTCTTGAGGTGAGAATATAAAAACTGCATTTTAGATTTTTCTATTCTTTTGAGTGAGGCTTGGATGGCTATGTATTTCCCCCTTAGGACTGCCTTTGCAGTATCCCATAGGTTTTGGACTGTTGTATTTTCATTCTCATTGGTCTCCATAAATTGTTTAATTTGATTTTTGATTTCCTGGTTTATCGAGTCATTCCTGAGCAGGATGGTTCTTAGTCTCCAAGTGTTTGAGTTTCTTCCAAATTTTTCCTTGTGGTTGAGTTCCAATTTCAGAGCGTTGTGGTCTGAGAATATGCAGGGGATAATTTCAATCTTTTGGTATCGGTTGAGACCTGTTTTGTGTCCCAGAACATGGTCTATTCTTGAGAATGTTCCATGGGCATTAGAATAGAATGAGTATTCTTTGGTTCTGGGGTGTAGTGTTCTATATATATCTATGAGGTCCAACTCGTCGAGTATGGCATTCAAAGCCTTTGATTCTTTGCTTAGTTTTTGCCAGGGTGTTCTGTCTATTTCTGAGAGTGGAGTGTTGAGGTCCCCTACTATTAATGTATTTTTATTTATATGTCTCTTTATTCTGGTTAAGAGTTGGCTTGTGTATCTTGCTGCTCCCCTGTTGGGGGCATATATATTTATAATTGTCATATCCACTTGTTGAATACTTCCCTTAAGAATAATATAGTGCCCTTCTGCATCTCTAACTATAGTCTGTAGTTTAAAATCCAATTTATCTGATATGAGAATTGCTACCCCAGCTTTCTTTTGAGGTCCATTTGCGTGAAAGATGGTACTCCATCCCCTTACTCTCAGTCTGAATGCATCTTTGGGTTCGAAATGAGTCTCTTGTAGACAGCAAATGGATGGGTCATTTCTTTTTATCCAATCTGCAACCCTGTGGCGTTTTATGGGATGGTTCAAACCATTTACATTAAGACTGATTACTGAGAGATATGATTTTAATGTTGCCATGTTGCCAGTAAAGTCTTTGTTTGTATTGGCTGTGACTTTCTGTTCTGTATCACTCTTGGGGCCTTTTTACTTTTATAGAACCCCCCGTAATATCTCCTGTAGGGCTGGTTTCGTGGTTACAAAATTGGTTAGTGACTGGCGATTCTGAAATGTCTTTATTTCTCCATCAATTCTGAATGACAGCCTTGCTGGATAAAGGATCCTTGGCTGCATGTTTTTCTCTGAAAGAGCTTTAAATATGCTCCCCCAACCCTTTCTCTCATTCCAGGTCTGTGTAGACAGGTCTGACGTAATTCTGATGCTTTTGCCTTGGTACGTGAGAAATTTCTTTGCCCTGGCCGCTTTCAATACTGTATCCTTGCATCTAATATTTGCGAATTGCACTATGACGTGACGTGGCGTAGGTTTGTCGTGGTTGAGCTTGGGAGGGGTCCTCTCTGCCTCTTGGACACGAATGTTTGTTTCCCTTGCTAGATTAGGGAAGTTTTCAGCTACAATTTGTTCAAATATCTCTTCTAGACCTCTGTTTTTCTCCACCCCCTCGGGGATGCCGATGATTCTAACATTGGATCGTTTCATTGAGTCAGTAATCTCCCGTAACCTACATTCGTGGGCGTGGATTTTTTTAAGACCATCTTCTATTTTCATTTTTTCCTCTATTAACCCATCCTCCAATTCACTAACCCGTTCCTCTGCTTCTGCGACCCTGGCCGTCAGAGCCTCTAGTTTTGCCTGCATTTGGCTCATAGAATTTTTAATTTCTGTCAGATTCGCTCTCATTTCTGTCCTTAGGGATTCTATATTCTCAGTAACCTTTTCGTTAATAGTTTTTTCAATTCTACTCATCATTTTGACCATCGTTACTCTGAATTCCATTTCTGATAATTTGGTTACATCCATATCCATTATTTCTGTGGCAGAGGCCACAGAATCACTGTCTTTTCTTTGCTGGGGGGGGCTTCTCCTTCTTGTCATTCTGATGAAGAGAGGTTGCGGGGTTTCCAGAGCCCAAATTATTGACTGGGTCCCAGGCCGTGCCCCTTGTTTTATAGGGATCTTAGGGATGTGGGCTTCTTCTTTAAAGATTTTATTTATTTATTTATGTGGCAGCCAACCAGCGAGAGAGGGAACAGAAGCAGGGGAGTGGGAGAGGAAGAAGCAGGCTCCCAGCGGAGGAGCCCGATGAGGGACTCCTTTCCGGAACGCCGGGATCACGCCCTAAGCCGAAGGCAGGCGCTCAATGACTGCGCCACCCAGGCGCCCGGGTTGTGGGCTTCTTGATTTTTCAGCCTGCCTTCTGTGTTCTGGGGGAGGGGCCTGCCGCGCCAATACTCAGGCAACCCTGTTTGGGTAGAGTCTCCGTGTCCCCTGCGAGGGAGGATGGGGATGGGCACTCTCTGAGCCGGTATTTCCAGGCTTTTGTTCTCTGGCGGCTTTCCCTGGCGGTTTGCTGTGCCTCTTCTGAGAGTCAGAGCAGCAGCGGCCAAATTTCAGCCTCTGTCACAGAATAGAGGGATCGCGGACCGTTCTCCACTGATGTTCTGGCAACTTTAACTCTGTTTCTGTTGGTGCTGCTCAACCCTGCAGTGTCCGTGGATGTGCGCCCTACAGCCGGCATCCCAGCCCTCACTTCCAAGGCCGGCGTGTCTCTGTCCTTTGTGTTTCTAACACCGCCAGCTGCCAGCCGCCCCCGCGTGCTCCGGAGCTCCCGGTCTCAGTCTGGATCCAGTGAGCACACCGGAGCTCCGTTTCAGTCTAGTCGCAGGCGTTCCCCGGCTCCGGTCTCAGTCGGCTCTCTCACGGGTGCCGATCCGGGAGTCCGCCCTCTCGCCCGTGCAGGTGGCTACCGCTTCCCGGCGCCCGAACGCAGCGGCTCCCTCCCCCTTCCATTTATCTTCCGATATCTGTGCACAGTTTCAGGGCTCCCCGCTTCGTACCTCAATACTCAGTGCTGGAGATGTTCATTTGTAGAGATCCAGATGTATCTTCCTGCGTCTCAGGCTGATTCTGTAGATGTTCAGGATGGTCTGGTACCTATCCAGCTCGACTCAGGGGACCAGGTGAAAAAGGGGTCCCCTACTCCTCCACCATCTTAACCCCTCTCCTACTTTAGGTTTTTAGATTGGTCTCCTTGAATCTTCTTTTTCTAGGCTTGAAGTAAAGGGAATAGTGGCCCTTCAACATTTTTCTCCTGAGCACAGCAGCAATCTCTTTTAACTGCAAAAATTATTCACAAGTCTTTCCCTTATATCTCTTCACTTGCACTTTTAATATCTCTTTTTGGGCTTTCAAACTTTCTAGTAGGTAGTGTGTTGATCCACTCAGATCCCCTCTTCAGTGCCGATGCTGGAAATATCTTCTGCCAGTTGCTCACAATTGGGACCCTCAAAGGGCATTGCCTTCTCATCTAAGATTACATCTACCTTTCAACCAGGTGATCTATGAACAATGATTGGCTGATGTGAGGTTTCAAAGGTCCAACCCCATTTCTTCAATTTGGTACAACTTTAAAAAGCTGGCATTCTAAGCTCTAGAGATTTCTGGAGTATTCTCTAAGGCCTCATTTGCAAAAAAGTGGAGATAAGAGTCTCTCTGTTCAACCTTGCTTCCTTACTGTCCTACGAGGACATCTCCCTAGACTACTCCCCATGAACCTTGTGCGTATAACCACCCATCTCACAGTCTATTTCCAGGATATCTGACCTAAAATTAATCTCTAACTGGTTCTAAAGATTTTACATTATGAAAGTCAGCTTTTTATTCTGGCACCTCGCTTTGAAATTCCATGTCTATTGTACTGTGGCAACTCAGTTCAAACTTCCAATTTAAAATACTGTTATAGGTGAAGTGTGATCTGAACAAATTTAACATGGATCAAAGTAGTTCAGTACAGTTTGAGTGAAGTGTATCAATGGGCTCTGATGAAAAATAAATCTGAAGAAGTAGGCACTGACCAGATCATGACATTCCTTATGGATTTTTTTCTTTAGGAAACAAGAAGCCTTTGAATAAGTTTTAAGCAGGGAGTAACAATTTCAGATGCACACTTCAAAAAGATGTCTCTCATGGCAATGTAGAGAAAGGATAGGATGGATCTGGATAGGACTAGAGGCAAAGGGGCCAATTACAAGACTAACTGAGACAAGATTTGGTAAAAAGATTGAACGGGAGCAGAATTTGCCACCCCAAAGTATGCCTCTTGGCATAAAGATTATCTTGAGCTGGCTATTTTTAAGGAAACAGAAGAAATGGGAACAGCTCTGAAAACCTACTAGAAGTTACCTTTGCATAAGAGACATGTGCATTTATGAGGAAAACCTCCATTTGTAAGGGTGTCTCCCTTCTTGTACCAGGAAGGGGAGTAGGATGACTCTAATCTCTAGAAAATCTCTGAAAACTGTTATCACCAGAGAAGGCAAGGACCTAAATCTGCATAACAACCTTATCCTTGTTAATTGTGCCTTTTTCAGTTACCTCCTATAACCTGTTCCACAGCCTCGATATCTTTCATTTGTCTTTAGCTGGAGATGGTATTGAAGGTGGTGGCTTGGCCCATTTCAAGAAGTTCGCGTTTTCCTAGGTCTCTCCCTTTGATACAGGAGGTATACGTGTTATTAAACTAATGTTTGTTTTTCTCTTGTTAATCTTTTTTATTCATTGATTCATTCATTTATTAGGAGTTCTTATTCTCTGCATCTTCTTTGTTCTTTTATTACAGGAGGTCTCAGCAAAGAACCTAGAAGGGTAGAGAGAAAATTATTTTTCATCCTCTACAACATGAAACGCTTGCTTGCTTGCTTGCTTTTTCTCTCTTTCTTTTGTATAACTTGTAAACATATACCACTATATTAATGTTTATGTGAATCCTAAAACAAAATATAGGAATTAAAAGATATAAGATCAAAAATAAGTATAAAAAGAATTTCTATTATTTTCTTCTAACAACTCAATGAATGGTATTTATTTAACTTGGAATGCTCATTTAGTGAGAAGTCTTATATGAGGAATAAATGGAAAGCTTTTCCTCATTCTCCTATTGGTGCAAAGAGATATTATCATTTCCTGCCATTATCATCCCATTTAACCTATAACATAATAGCTTTCATCAGTTCTTAAAATGGATGTTATTCTCTACAATTATATGTTGTCACTGCATTGAAAGGGCATGCAATAAAGTATATTTTATACTGATAAGTTACATAAATATACTGCTGTTGGTGAGATGCTTGAATCCTTTTCAAGTGATCACAGGTACCTACAGGGTGCAATGAATGAAACCCAAGGACTTTTTCTCTTATCATCTTGGTATTCCCTCTGAAAAATGGCTTTTGAACAGTATTTGAAAGTTTATAATGAATCCAGCAGTAGCTAATTACCTTCCTAGCTTCACAGTTAAAATGAGGAGCAGGAATTATATTTCCCCATTTTGGACCAGCAGCAAATCTTGTTGGAGAGGGATCCACACCCCCAAGTGCCCTAAATCTTAATCCAGTGCTTGTTGAAAAGCTGTGTTAATTATCCTTAATTTCAGGTGAAAAAAAATGCTATTTTTCTCCTCTTCATAGAGCTATAGATAATTTGTTAATTAATATTTGATTATTTTTCAAGTACCTCCAGGGTAATAATAGGAAATAATACTATGTGGAATTTCAGTCCCTTTGAATCACATTTTAAACAGTCATTTTTTTCACTGTTTTTGCACTTCATTAGAAAAATAACAACCAGAATTGTTGGAAGTATTCAGTAGAAACCTAGACTGAGGATACAGAATCATTTGCTTCTTTTGTTTCTTTTTGCAAAAGAGATATGATAGAAAGGAATTCATCACAGCTTATAACAAAATTATTCATCATCACATTTTTTTAGGCAGAAAGAAATGTGCACTTATTGAAAATGCTACCCTATAGATGAAATATCGGATACAGTGAATAATGTCCATGAAAAATGTTTCCAAAATGCTAAACTCTGTGATTCTTAGGATAGAAAATTGACAGACAGGATGTAGAAAGGTCTGTCTTATATCCTTTCCTATAAAAGGGCATCAAGGAAATGAAGGAATTCAGGAATGAAAGCTCCTATTGTGTTCTACCTTTGTTTCTGAAGCAGGTAGGAAAGGGCTTACCTGAGTCATACCAACTCCTAACTCCCATCAGAGAGATTTTCCTAAAGGATGACTTTTGTCACCTACTATTTCAGAAATTATGTTTTACCCCCGGTAGGCTATTAGGTAAAAGATTCATCCATGACTTCATGATCATCTTCCCTATCACTCAGTTTCATCATTCTGCGGTTTTCAAGCACAATGTGAATTTTACTTAATGTCCATGTTACCTTCTATTACTCTTCCCTCAGTCACCTTAGCACGTTCCATCCCAGCTGAGATACACTCTCTTTCCCTTTCTCTCTCTCCTTCTCTCCATCTCTACAAGATGTCTTGATTCCTTTATTGCTGATTACCTCAGTTCAACCTTACATAGAATTAGCTTCCCAATCGAAATCCTACTTTGTTAATAAATGTTAACATTTGATTAATATTTTTAAATGAAATAAAAATGTTGTAGGTAGAGCTGATCTCCTCTTTGCATCTTTCTACAGTCCAATTTCCCTTTTCCTTAACCTGCCACAATCACCAGCAGGAATTTGTTAAATCCTTATGTTATGTTCTTTGAAAATGTTACATACTTTTCTCTTTAAAGGTATTGTATTTTTTTTTTTAAAGATTGTATTTATTTGAGAGAGAGAAAGCGTGAGTTGTAGGGGGTGCTCAGAGGGAGAAGCAGATGCTCCGCTGAGCAGGGAGCCCCATGTGGGGCTCCATCCCAAGATCCTGGGATCATGACCTGAGCCAAAGGCAGACGCTTAACTGGCTGAGCCGCCCAGGTCATGTTTTTAGCTTTACCCCCAAGGAACTTACACTTTAAACTATTATAACACTAAATGTTTCTTTCCATTGCATTTTTTAATTGCTTATTGCTGGGGTATAGAAACATTGTTGGTTTTCTATGTTGACTTGTGTTTGGTAACCTTGCTGGACTTTCTTGTAAGTTTTGTTTTGGAAAACCAACCTCTGTGCTTTGGAGCTAAAATATAACCAGAGTTTGGGATAAAGAGAAACAATAGCTTTACTGCTTTGGTAGACAAAGAAGGCTGTAACAGCCCTTGTGGAGGGAAGGGGCTTGGAGGTTTTAAAGAGAAATACAAGATCTAGCTTTTTTCTCCAGGAATTGTGTAGGTGTGGCCGGCCTCGTTCATCATGTTTTCAGTGTGGTACTAGTTTCCTAAAACAAAAGGCTAAGAAAGGAGGAGAATTTACAGAAGAGAGGAAAAAGGTTACTTTAAAATAGAGATTGACAGGGCGCCTTGGTGGCCCAGTCAGTTAAGCATCAGGCGGACTCCTGGTTTGAGCTCAGGCTATGATCTCAGGGTCGTTAGATCAAGCCCGGTGTCTGGCTCCAGGCTCAGCACAGAGTCTGCTTCAGACTCTCTCTCCCTCTTCCTCTGTCCCCCCTTTTCTCTTTAAAATAAATAAATAAATCTCTAATAAAAAATAAAATAGAAATTCACTGAAGCATTAGTGCAGCTGTTTATTTTTTTAAGATTTTATTTATTTATTTGACAGAGAGAGAGACAGCGAGAGAGGGAACACAATCAGGGGGAGTGGGAGAGGAAGAAGCAGGCTCCCAGCAGAGCAGAGAGCCCGATGCGGAGCTTGATCCCAGGACCCTGGAATCATGACCTGAGCCAAAGGCAGCCACTTAAGGACTGAGCCACCCAGGCACCCCAGTGCAGCTGTTTTAATTTTTGTCAACTTTGTGCTTTTAAGCAGTTTCAGTTTCATTTGCCTGTGACTTCTGGTTTCCTTTTGAGGAAATCCTATCAACAAAAATGACAATTTTGTCTTTCTCTTTGTTCTTTTGATTTTATTATTTTATTTATTTCAATTTTAATTCAATTAGCCAGCATATAGTAGTACATCATTAGTTTTTGGTGTAGTGTTCAGTGATTCATTAGTTGTGTATAACACCCAGTGCTCATCATGTCATGTGCCCTCCTTAATGCCCATCACCCAGTTAGCCTATCCCCCACCCACCTCCCCTCCAGCAACCCTCAGTTTGTTCCCTAGAGTCAGGTGTCATTTTGATTTTAATTTATCTTCTTTTTCTTATAGTGTTTTGTTTAGAACTTACAGCACAATATTAAATAGTAGGAGTGATAGCAGGAATATTTGTTTTGTTCCTGAATATAATAGACATGATTCTAATGTTTTACAATTAAATGTGTTTTGTCTTAGGCTTTTTTATGGATATCATTTATCAGATTAAGAAAGTATTAATCTAGTCCTAGTTTGTTAATAATTTCAGTCATGAATGATTAACTCTTACTGTATTGTTTTTTGCCATCTGTTGATATTATTTACTTCTATAGCTATCAATGTAAAGAATTGCATAGATTTTCTGATATTGATGCATCCTTATATTCCTTGATCATTATGTTAATGTACATGTGTGCATGCATGTGCACACATAGCTGGATTAACTTTGATAATATATTTAGGATTTTTCTTTTATGCTATATGCTTATGTTGATGAAGTAAAAATATGTCCTCTTCCCTTCAAGGTTCTTCTAGCTAGTCTAAGAATAAAATTGACATGAGACAGATTAATAGGAGGAAATTAAACAAAAGTTTAATTACATGTATACCACCTATATACATTGGAGAGACCCAGGAAAATGGTAAGTCCCCAAAATGGCTGAAACCATCACTTTAAATACCATCTCCAGTCAAGGACAAAGATGATGGGGGCATGGGGAGTCAGTTATGGAAGGTTACCAGGAAAAGCACAGTAAACAAAGGTAGGGTGGTTATGCAGATTTAAGTCCATTCCTTCTCCACTAATAACAGTTTCTACAGGTTTACAGAGTCATTCCCCTCTTCTTAGTACTGAGGGAGATACCCTTACAAATGGAGATTTTCCTCATACATGTAAACGTCTTTTATAAAAGGGTAATTAGGGGTGCCTGGGTGGCTCAGTTGGTTAAGCGTCCACTGACTCTTGATTTCAGCTCAGGTCATAATCTCAGGGTCTTTGGATTGAGCCCCACGTAGCACTTCACATTCGGCACAGAGTCTGCTTGAGATTCTCTCTCCCTCTGCTCTTGCCCTGCTCTTGCTCTCAAATAAATAAATAAATAAATAAATAAATAAATAAATCTTTTTTTTTTAAAAAAAAGGTAACTAACTTCTACTTCATTTTCAAAGCTTCTATTGTGTCCACAGTTTCTTAAAAATAACCAGCTTAGAATAATCAATATGCCAAAGAGGCACATTTTGGGGTGGCAGAATTAGCTCCCTTACATTTATTTTTATACTATTCTTATTTGGTACAAAGGTCATAATAGTTTCATTAAATGTGTTGAATAGCTTCCTCTCTTTTTTATTCCTGGAAGTAATTTGTATTATAGAAAGACTATCAGTTGCTTGAATATTTGACGAAATTTGCCTGTAAAACTTGGCATTCATATCTTTTTTATTGGGGTGGAGGTAGAAATTGACTATCAGTTCAGTTTTATTAGTGATTGTAGATATATTTATTTATTTATTTATTTATTTATTTATTTAAATATGTTTCAATAATTCATAATTCTCAAAAATTTTGTCAAAATACTATTACTATTCCCTTATTATTTTAAAATTTTTGTAATTATATAAATTTGTCCCCTGTCTCATTCAGTTTTGCATTCTCCCCTTCTTTATTTTTCTTGATCTGTTTTGTTCATTTTTAAATTTTTTATTGATCTTCTCTATTTTCCTTTGTGTATTTTTTTTGGCATCTAGTTTTGCTGATACAACTCAGCATAATAATGGTCATTTTGTTTTAGTTAATCTGTGTCTTTTCTTTTTTCTTTTTTTTTAGATTTATTTATTTATTTTAGAGAGAGAGAAATAGTGTGTGAGCAGAGGAAGGGGCAGAGGGAGAGGGAAAGAGAGAGGGAGAGAAGCAGACTCCCTGCTGAGCATGGAGCCTGATGTGGGGCTCAATCTCACAACCCTGAGATCATGACCTGAGCTGACATCAAGAGTCAGAGGCTTAACCGACTGAGCCACCCAGGCACCCCTAACCTATCTCTTTTCTCTGGTGACTTTTCAGATTAATGCTTGTCCTTCATGTTTTTAAATTTTTCTACAGTATACCTTACCTATATGTCCCCTAGATTCTGGGAACAAAGTGTTAATATCATCTCCTGCTCATTTTATCTAACATTAAGGTACAGAGCAGGAGGATGGTTGATTTATGAATCAGTCATTCATCCAGTCACCCAACATCTATCATCTGGTAACTAACTGTTCTTGCCTCTTTCTCCCTTACTACTTAGTCTCAGTTGTCTGACTCAAAGGACTATATAGGAGCTGGCTGAAGCTATACCAATGTGGAACTAGTGTGTCCTTCCCAGATACCCTGAAGTTCCCCAAGTTAGCCTTGTCTTCTGCATCACTACCTGGAGTTCTCTTAATCAGCACAGTCTACTATGAAATGTCTGTGGCTTTCTAAAAGCAAGGCAAAAAAAGATGTTTTAATTTTTCTAAACTCTTAATGGCCCAGCAGTGCCATTAATAACAATTTTTCTGCCAGTGCCCAAGGCTATCATATTGATGGCAAAATCAAGGGTGTATCCATTTGGTGAAGAATCAAGTTCCCTTTTACTTGGCAACTTGTGGTTAGTGAGAGTACATAAGCATGCTACCACCTGGCTTCCTAAAAGTCTGCAAAGTGGCTGTCAGGGCTTCTTCTGCCAAAATCTGTGCTAAATGGTGTCTGAGTCTAAATTTCCTGGGCCAGTCTCCTCTGTTACAGAATCTCTAGCATCTGTGTAAATGCGGATGACTTTTTCTCCAGCACTCTGATGTGTATTTAAGAAGCTTGTCTAGTATGCACTCTGGTTCTCAGCAAGAAGAAAACCCTCTTCTAAAGCTCACAAAGATTCAGTCAAAGTCTCTTGTATGCTTTAAGAACCCAAGTGCCTTTAGGTATTCCATCAGGTTCTATAGTTTCTTGACCTCAGATGCCTACCATTGCTACAGCATTTTTTGTGTGTACCCTGAGCAAGATCAAAAAGCTTTTTCTCCCAGAATAGAATTTACACTGCTACAAATATTCTCAAGTTTGGACACATCATCATTCCCATAGCAGGCAAAATATTCTGTCCAAATGAAATAGTATATATCCTGAGCAGCACGTCCAGGCAAGGGGCAGTTAGGGATCTTTTATAACTCAGGACCTGCCAACATCTGCTGTGGTATACTACTCCCTCTCAGGAAAGAATTTCCTATTTTGCTTTGTTTTTGGCTTTAAGGTTTAAAATCTAATATAGGGCCTTAAACACGAAAATTCATACCCTCTCCCTTTCTAGCTATTCTCCCTTTCTACCTATTAGTAAACTAATCCCATCAGCAGAATTGAGTAAGAATGCATGCATATTCTCTTCTCTTTAGGATCCCTTCTAAAGATCCTCCTGCTGGGGGGTGATGGTGTTTCAAACATATTCTGTCAGACTTCATGCTATCCCAGCCCACTATCATAGAAGTGGCAGTGACTTATGAGAGGCCACATTCATTTCTGCATACCAGCTCACTAACAATCATAGCCATGGTCTCAAACTGAAATTTCCTCAATTCTATGGGCTATAATGAGGTAGGCTGTGATGAAGATGGACACACATTCTTTGAAATTCAAGGAGAGACTCTCCCCATGAAGCAAGTTTAAATTTCAATAGAAAAGCTCAGTTGGAAAAGATATACCACATTCTTTGTTTATTTCAATTAATATATGTTTAATTTAGAGCCTCCGTCCTGTCCACTAGGAGTCCTGAGATCTTATATTAAAGCACTGGGAAAGTCCCTCTGATCATTAATCATTACCTGGGTATCTGAAATCTCAACACTCATAATTGGTGCTACTAATGATCACTTTACAGTTGAACTAAGACTATGTGGATGGGCAGGAGTCTTTGGATGTGCATACACTTTTAAGAGATTAGTTATGTTATGGTTCCTTTCTTGATCCTGGATGCAGCTCCAAACTAGATAAAGAATAACAGAGATCTGGGTTGATGACTTACTGTGTGTGCAACTGCATCCCAGCAGACTCTAAGCTTAGGGTGGGTGGTGGTTTAGTGAGACCAAAGAAAAGACCCAAAGACAGCCATTGAGACATAGGTTTATTGGGGGAACTTATGTACAGGGAGTCCAGGAGCAGGAGACTGGACAAAGCATCCACAACTGAGATCTCTGTGCAGCAAGCTTCTAGAGCATAGCAACTTAACCTAGCAACTATCAGTGGCCCTTCTCCTCCTTCCATGGCTGGCATTTCTAAAGAGATCAAGGCCTGTCACCTAGACACTCTTTGTTATAAGGGAGACACTCTAGGTTGGCCACCCCAAGGCCCCTGACCTTGAATACTGAACAACACGTTCTTCTGCACATTTTGCTTGATGGGAATATAGAGGAAGGAAAGGATCTCTACATTTTCAAGATAGTGATTAACAGAGGCATTCAGGGTATGCTTGCACACACTAGCTATCCAGTGTGTAGCGTACACTGTGGCATACCAATATGCAGCCTCAGCAATATAAAGGCCAAAATACACAGTTGTAAAAAGTTTGGAATGAGCTCCCATAAGCCTTCGAAATGTATTTGAAGCTTGCATGTTCCAGGTAGAAATCTGACATCTGGAAATAGCCTATCAGAACATTCCAAAAACTGAAGGATTTAGAGTGCAGTTAAAATAGAGAAGCTTAAATATCAAAAGTACCAATGCCTTGCCTATTTTCCTCAAACTATTACAGAATAATGCTTCTAAAAATATCTACATTTTAATTCAGTGAAATGCTTTCACAGAATAATTGAAATCATTCTTACAGCTCCTAAAATGCATATAAGCAGCCAAACAAGAATTGGGCAGAGATAGCATATTGGAAATAATAGTGTGATTTAGGTAACACAGAACATAAATATCTGATTTTTATTCTGCAGTTTAAACCTTTTCCCAGTTGTTTGTGCAATAATTGTATTGTTTAAATCAGGGGTTGGTAAATGTTTTCTGTAAATGGCCAGATAGTAAATATTTTACACTTTGTGGGACACATATAAGTCTGTCACATAATTCTTTGTGTGTGTGTGTGTGTGTGTGTGTGTGTGTTTTACAAGAGTTTATTTATTTATTTATTTGAGAGAGAGAGAGAGCAAGAGTGAGAGAGCACAACAGGGGGAGCAGCAGAGGGAGCTGCAGAGGGAGAGGCAGAAGCAAGCTCCCCGCTGAGCAGGGAGCCCAAAGTGGGACTTGATCCCAGGACCCTGAGATCATGACCTGAACTGAAGGCGGACGCTTCACTAACCGAGCCACCCAGGTGCCCCTTCTTTGTGTGTTTTTAGCAATCCTTTAAAAATGTAAAAAAAAAAATCTTAAATCATGAGCTGTATAAAAAGAGGCTAGGGGTGGATTGGCCAACTGGCTGTGATTTGTTGACACCTGATTGAAAACAATGCTCACTGGTTCTCAAAGTGTGATTCCTGGAGCAGTATCTTTAGTGTCCCTTGCGAATTTGATAGAAATGCAAATTCTTGCCCCAGACTAACTTGACTGAAACTTGGGCATTCTGTAGTTTAACAAACTCTCCAGGTGATCCTGATGCTCCCTCAATTTTCAAACCACTGATTTAGATTCAAGCAACAGCCCTTTAGCCAGGTGTTATGTTAGATTTTAGAGATAAAAAGATGAATAAAATCAACCTTTATTTGCTAATTGTTTATAATTTATCAAGAAATAATCTCTTGCCTAAAGAATATAGCAGATTCAAGATTCACACTGAGAACATTTGGCCCAAATCTTTATTCACTCCATGTTACCATGCTGCCTGTCTGAGGACAAATATTTCCCTAAAGATAACTTTTCCTCAATGGTCATCAGTTTCCTAATTTCTTGTTGGGGATCCTCCTCCTCTTTTCCCATGTCTTCCCCCACCTGCCTTTCTCACAGTTGGGGCCATTTGACACATCTACCGTAAGAGCCCTCCAGGTTCTGGGACCAATTCTGACTTCTGTCACCTGGAACTTAAAGAGCTGAGGCAAGTTTCTGAGTGATTTTGCTTCAGGTTCCTTCTTCCATCAATGAGCTATAGTTCTAATAACCATGTTTCCTCTCATGCTAAAGTTCTGGAACCTATTTTCTCTTCGCATGTCACTTCCTGAATTATTTACCTTTCCATGGCCTATGGCACCCATGTACCCTTATCATTGCAGCTTTTCTTTTTCTTTTTTCTTTTTCTCAGTTCTCTCATCCCTGGCCAGTCATATCAGGAAGTCTGAACATGACATTTGTAGCTGAAATCTTTACTGAAGCTAAGGAAATAACCCTCAGCACCTGTGATACATGGAGAATGAAAACTGTACAGTCATGAAAAGTTGCAGCATTACTAGAGCGTCCTGGGTTTACTGGAAGTTTGCTACCCCAGGTATGTAAAAGATTTTTTTATATCCTATTTTTAAAATTTTATTTAAATTCAATTAATTAATATATACTGTATTATTAGTGTCAAAGGTAGAGTTCAGTGATTCATCAGTTGCATATAACACCCAGTACTCATCACATCACGTGCCCTCCTTAATGCCCATCACCCAGTTACCCCATCCTCCTACTCCCCTCCTTTCCCGCAACCCTCAGTTTGTTTCTTAGAGTTAAGAGTCTCTTATGGTTTGTCTCCCTCCCTTCCCCCATGATCCTCTGTTTTGTTTCTTAAATTGTATATATGAGTGAAATCATATCATAATTGTCTTTCTCTGACTGACTTATTTTGCTTAGCATAATACCCTCCAGTTCCATCCATGTCGTTGCAAATGGCAAGATCTCATTTTTGATGGCTGAGTTATATTCCATTGTATATATATACCACAACTTCTTTATCCATTCATCTGTCGATGGACATCTGGGCTCTTTCCATAGTTTGGCTACTGTGGAGATTGCTGTTATAAACATTGGGGTGCAGATGCCCCTTTGGATCACTGTTTGTATCCTTTGGGTAAATACCTAGTAGTGCTATTGCTGGGTCATAGGGTAGCTCTATTTTCAACTTTTAGAGGCACCTCCATACTTTTTTCCAGAGTGGCTGTACCAGTTTGCATTCCCACCAGCAGTACGTAAGGGAGTTCCCCTTTCTCCGCATCCTTGCCAACATTCGTTGTTTCCTAACTTGTTAATTTTGATATGTAAAAGATTTAAACCAGATATGATGGATGGTTTCCAGCTACCTTGTCTCCCAACATTGCTTCCTGTCCTTATTTAATCCTTTCAGCTTTCAGCCCCTAACCCTAATAGAACCAATGCAGGACTTTCAAATAACAGTTCTTGACAGCAGTATGAGATTGTATAAACATTCTTTAGCATGAGGCATGAATACTGGAACAATCTCCAACTGTTCCAACCATAAGTCTTACAGCAGTTAGAGATGAAAACTGTTACCTGAGCCAAAACGCAAGAACATCTCTCTCTCTCTCTTTTCCTCACCCTATAAAAGTACAATCCTGTTTTGACAGGTGAGTTCGGTGAGTTACCTGATTTTCAGGTACTTCCTGATGTGAATCAGCTCAATAATGCCTTTTACTTCTGTTTGAGTCACTTGAACTTTTTTTCCCCCTTGGCAGGCATTTACCAGTGCTACGTAGGAAAAAAATCAGCAGTTTCCAAAATTAATTTGAACACTTTGTTATTAATTTAATGTTACATAATAAAATTAGTAATGCATTTAACAATTGACATTTTGCTATGAATTTGAGAGGTATTTTAAATGATATTGGCATGGAATATCCACATTTATGTTCCCTTTTTTTTAGCACTGCTGATTCACGGAACTATATGCACTCAGTATGAAGTGTGAGAGAGGGCAAAATGACATCCACTTCAAAATGCTTATTTCCTTGAGTCAGCATGACATGATAGATGTCATTCACTGTTTTTTAGAACCCTCTCATTCCCTACAGGCCTCTTAAGGTATAATCAGTTCGCCATGCTGAGTATGAGTCAAGGATTTAAAAATAAGCATTTTGTATAATATTGCCCCTAAATGCAAGGCAACTCCTCCATCAGGTATTCAGCCAAAGAAATAAGAACTGTTTCAGTAAGGAGGAAAGAGATGGCTATGATTTGGGCCTTATTAGCTTGCTTTAGAACTTCTGCTGTAAGATGAAGTCTACTGTCTATCTGTAGTGAATGCTAATTCATGTTCTTATCGTGGAATAATGCCTAACAAACCCACTATTCAGCCTATGATGAACTTTTCCATTTAGAAAACTATATTCATAAGTCAGACTTTACTTAGGCCTAGAACTTAGCATATGAATATGTCCAAACATGGCTTCTGGATGGGAAATGCAGGGTCTGTGAAATCTAAAACTATTTGCCTTTTCTTAGTGATGACTACAACCATGGAATGAAGGAAAATCTCCTTAGTAAAAAAGCAGTTTGCACAGAATATCAATCAACTTTTTTTTTTTACCTAGCTGGTTATCAAGTTAAAAAAACAAAACAATAATATCGGATATTGGCAAAGTATGGAGAAATCAATACTCTCACTCACTGTTGTTGGAAATACAGATTGACAAAACTTTCTTTGAGAACTGTTTGATAGTACCAACGATTCACATGTAGAAACCCTTTGATATACCATTTCTATTTCTCTAATTTTTTCCTGCCGAAATACTGATTCATGTGCTCAGAAATGTATTGATAGAGATTTCTACTGCAGTAATGTTTATAATAGTAAAAATTTTGGAAACATAAATGCTCAGATAGAGGAATGGCTGAATAAACTGTAAGATATCCATTCTATAACATTCAGTGTGTCACGAAAAAAAAAAATGAGATAGATCTGTGTATACTGATATGGTCAAATGTACAAGATCATGGTTTAGTGCAAAAACAAGCTTCAGAATCCTGTGGAGTGCTGTACAATTTCCTTCCCAAACTGTTTGCTTTCTATTATCTTCTCAGGTTATTACTTTACTCTTAGGTTGTATACAATTCACATTTGGATCACTTTAATGTTATAATTCTCTGTCTTTCAGGAGAATTAAAACAGCTGTTCAACTATATGGCATTCTCTGTCTGTATGTGACTATATATGTTACAGAAAAATACTAAACCCTGGCAAATTATCTCAATGATTAGGAAAAAAATTTCCAGATGTTTTCTTTTTTGGGAATATAATTTTTAAAATGAATTTTTTGAAATAAAATAAACAAATTACAAAAGTAACACATGACTTTTAACCCCTCAAATGAAATAATAGGTCAGTAGTATAGAGAGTTATAAGGGAAAATACCCTTTACCTTATCCCAAATCCAAATTCTCTCCTTAGATAACCACTTAAAACATGCTGGTTTGTAATATTCCAGATCTCTTCCTAGGTATCTACTTATACATACCTACATCTGATAACTAAGGCTCTCTATAACTAAGTATTCTTTTTCCTGTTTTAAACAAAAATGACATTGTACAACACACAGTATTCTGCAAGGATTAGTAGATGCTCTCCTCAGAGAGGTCCAAATGGTTTTCACCCTTGTATCACTACTCCATATTCAAATTCTTGGGAAATGACAGATCAGTGGGTCACATGTTATCCCCTTCCAGGAGATAACAGACTACCTTTATTGTTCATTCCACCAAGACTTTCTGAAATGATAAAGGAGTACTTCTCCACGAGAAAATTGAAGTGTCAAAAGGTGGTAAAATAAACATCAAATGGGTAGCAACAACAGAAGGTTACATCTCTGTACTAGACTTGCTCAACTGACTGGGGAGAACATATAAGAAAACAAAATATAGACTACAAGAGAGAAGGGGTGCCTGGGTGGCTCAGTTGGTTAAGCATCAGATTCTTTTTTTTTTTTTTTTTTAAGATTTTATTTATTTATTCAACAGAGATAGAGACAGCCAGCGAGAGAGGGAACACAAGCAGGGGGAGTGGGAGAGGAAGAAGCAGGCTCATAGCGGAAGAGCCTAATGTGGGGCTCGATCCCGGATCGCCGGGATCACGCCCTGAGCCGAAGGCAGACGCTTAACCGCTGAAGCATCAGATTCTTGATCTCAGCTCAGGTCTTGATCTCAGGGTCATGAGTTCAAACACTTCATTGAGCTCCACACTGGGCATGGAACCTACTTAAAAAAAGAGAGATAGAGGAGCATATGAAGTGTCATCATGCAAACATGAGGGAGCAACTAACTTTACCTGGAAATTTAGAGAAATCTTAACGTGGCTTAAGGGATGATTAAGAATTTTCTAGTCAGTGAATGGAATTCCAGTCACTGAAGCATGAAAATAAAGTAAAATTGTGGTTATACAGAACCTACCCCTCCTTCAAAGTCCAAATCAATTCCCATAAATTGCTTGATACTACCTGATTTTCTAACTACATTATCATAAGACTTCCTTATTTAGAATTTCATCAAATAATAATGTTACATTTATCTTAAAGCCTTCCATGTGCATGTACCATGTTTTGGTATTAAACATAAATAGATGTTTCATTTGTTATAAAAGCTAATTAAGATAATTTAAGAGATTAAATATGTCTAGTCTATATATGATCTAATATGTGTAAGACCTGAATTGCCACTGGTGTTATTAATTTGACCTCTTCCTTTTATGGATAGCATTACTTTGAGGTTAAGGCAGAGACTCTCTGATTAATTTTGTAACCCTTCAATTAATATTTCACTGTCTTATGACCTGATTTTGTAGAAATATTGAATTGTCAATATAGTTGGCTAGTTTGTAGCTTTTTCCAAAATTGCCAGGGGAGAAGGCTTTGGTTGCTGAAAGTATCAGTGTCCCAACTGTAGTATGATGAATTTTATTTCAATCACCTTTCCATCTCTGACCTAAGAAAATAATATTCTGTCATCTCTGATGTCCTTGGGGCTTTTGAACAACTGTATATGGCTTGCGGAGAGAGATTTGACATCTGAGATTAGGACAGGTGAATGGAAAGGAAAGAATATATACAGAAGCCCAATTTAGTTCTATATCCCTTGACCTAATCTCAGAAAGAGGAGTAGTGAGGATAAAAAGAGGTTAAATAAATCCTGTAGCTAATGACAACATTTCCCAAGGCATATTGACTGATTTTTGACAGATTTTTTAAAGGGAAAAATAATAGTATCAATTATATTTATAATTTTTAGAGTAATTTAATCTTTCTGATAGAAGGATAGTATATGTTAGGGACTGAATGTTTGTGTCTCCTTCAAATTTGTATGTTGAATCCATAACCCTTAATGTGATGGTATTTGCAGAGAGGTGTTTGAGAGGTAATTAGGTTTAGAGAAGGGCATGAGAGTGAAACCCTTGAGGTGAAATGAGTGCCTTTATAATAAGAGGAAAAGACAGGAGAGCTTTCTCTCTCCCCTGTTTGAAGATACAGCAGGAAAGCAGCCATCTGTGATCCAGAAAAAGGGCCCTCAGCAGAACCCGACCATGCTATGACCAGCGCTGTGCACTGTGATCAGGCACTTCCAGCCTCCAGAGCTATGAAAAATAGATATCCGTTGCTTATGAGAAATAGGTGTCTATTGTTTAAGTCACCCAGTTTGTGGTATTTTGTTTAAAGTAGCCCAAACTAAGATGTCGTATTAAGGTACAAAATGTAAGCTTTTCTCATATAAAATTTATTTCAAATCTTTGCAAATAGGGTTTGAGTAAAAATATCAGGATTTCCCATTTCAGCTCCAATATGTAAAGAACATGGAAGTTGCCATTCCATCCTTACAATAAGAAAAAGCTGAACATACTTAAAATCAATAAAATTAATTGGAACTATCATAGAATTGAGATATCAAGGCAAACTGCCATCCTGAAATCTGGAGGGACAAGATGAATACAAAAAGTCATAGCCAATATTTTCTTGCCTGGAACAAGCTACTGTAGCCATAACTGGTAACAATTAAATGGTAATTTTGACAGGTTTCTGGAGGCTGAATGTGTACTAGTTTGAGAATGAGAAACTCCTGTGGGCCACAGTCTTATGATACACCCCCAACTTTTGTGGTTTTAATTCTCACCATGTTCCCATGATGTATTAGTTTGCTCAGGTTGCCATAACAAACGACCACAGAGTGGGTAGCTTATACAACAGAAATTCATTTTGTCACAGTTCTGGAGTCTAGAAGTCCAAGATCAAGGTGCTGGCAGGTTTGGTTCTCTTAAGGCTCTCTCTTTGGTTTGTAGATGGCTGCCTTCTTGCTGTGTCTTTACACTGACCTTCCTCTGTGTTCATGTGCCCCTGGTATGTCTTTGTGTGTCCCAGTCACCTCTTATAAGGACACCAGTCAAATTGGATTATGGCCAACCCTAATGGCTTCATTTTAATGATTTTTTACATTTAATTTTAAATGTAATTGACTTTTTAAAGGCCCTATCTCCAAACATAGTCACATTGTGAAGTACTGGGTGTGAGGGATTCACCATAGGAATTTTGGAGGGGACACAATTCAGCCTATAACACATGGCAAACAGCTAAGAAAAATAACCTTAAGCCCTGGCAGGAAGAGGGGGAAAGTAACCGTTTTGAGATATATCCATGACAGAAGTCTTCTATGCAGGGGAAAATTTTACCTATCCCGTATCCCACCTTAGGAAGGGAATTTTTCCCACTGTAGCCCCCTCTAGCCTTCTGGTATCAGAAGACAGGGATTAAGGCAGGAATAGTAACTAAGAAATATTTGTGGAGTTTATAGGCCAGGGACACAGGATCTCTCAATGAGATTTAATCATGATTATAGAATGTTTCCCTTACTCAACACCTTACCAGTCACCAACAGGGCTCCAGTATAATAACTGTGGTTTTAATGCTGAAAGAGCTGCAAATTGCAGACACTCTTTTGAGGAGTACTTAGGGAAGTCAAAAGTCAACAGAGGAGACAAAAACAAGGACAAGAGAGGAATTCAAAGGCCCTGGAATCTACATCTATAGGAAACTTTAAACACAGCCTAACTCCTGTCCAGAATAACATAATACTTCACACTAAAGGTCTTTTTACCTCAGTTCCTATTCCTAATCTGTTATGGCCACCTTTTAACATAAAAATTAAAATGTATACTAAAAGGCAAGAAAAACACAGTCTGAAGAGACAAAGCAAGCATCAGAATCAGCTATGACATATAATTAGGAATTATCATATGAGGAATTTAAATTAACTGATTATTATGATAAGGGCTCTAATGGCAAAAGTAGATAATATGCAAAAACAGATTCTTAATATAAACACAGAGATGAAAACTTTGAGAAAGAATCAACAGGAAATTCTAGAAATCACAAACACTATAACAGAAATGAAGAATGCCTTTGATGCCTTATCAGTAGGCTGGACATAGCCAAGGAAAGAATCAGTAAGCTTGAAAATATGTCAGTAGAATCTCCCCAAACTGTAATTCAATAATAAAAGGAATGAAAAGAGAGAACAGAGAACCAAGAAGTATAAGAAATTTACGAACGTGTAATATACATTTAATTGAAATACTGGGACAAAGGAACATGTGGATATGCAAAATGGTAGAGCTACTTTGGAAGAAACTTTGGTGGTTTCTTTCAAATCTAAACATACTCTTTCATATGATTTGGCAATCATACTCCTTGGTATTTGCTCAAATGAGTTGAAAACTTATGTCCACACAAAAGCCTGTGCACAAATATTTATAGCAGCTTTATTCATAATTGCCAAAATATGGACGCAACCAAGAATTCTTCAGTAGGTGAATGGATTTAAAAAACTGTGGTACATTCACTAAATGGGATATTATTCAGCAATAAATTAAATGAACTATAAAGCCATGAAAATACATGTAACAATCTTAAATGCATATTTCTAAGTGAAAGAAGCCGATCTTAAAATGCTATGTGCTGTATTATATCATAGACCTAATGCAAAATATGAACTTACAAAACTTTTAGAAGAAAGTTAGGAGAAAATCTAGGTAACCTTGGGTGTCAAGGTCAGTTTCTAAAAAAACAGTTTCAAAAGCATAATCCATGAAAGAAAATACTGGTAAATTTGACTTTATTAAAATTAAAAACTTCTGCCTGCAAAATACACTTAAGAGTATGATAGACAAACCACAGACAATGGCTGATTTTAGGACTAGAGCAGGAAATACACAAAATGAATCTGGATCTGGATCATCTTCTGGTGCCAGAAAGTAAGTGCTCAAGAAACCCCACAACGCTCTTATATTCAAGAGACATAGAAAAAAACTGAAGAGCTTTCAAGGACCAAAGCTGAAATCTTTGACCAACAAAGCTGGATTGTAACCCAACATGTACAATAAATATCCATGACTCCATACTGGTATAAATGGTTGAATAAGTAAATAAATGGAGTAAATAGGCAAATCTCCCAAGCAGAATAATTCCAACAGATTTGTGTAGATCCTCTGTCCTCAAGGAAGTGGAGGCATAGCTGCCCACTCACTAACTATGGACTATGCATAGTGACTTCCTCCCAAAGAGGACAGTATGGAAAGGGGGGAAAAAAGAGTGACTTTACAGTGGAGAATCCTGAAAAACACTATTTAGCCAGGTGATCAAAGTCAACATTAACAGTAGTAAGTGCTGCAGATATGATGTGATGAGAATGGCTCCTTACCTCTCTGATCTTCCAAAAAGACATAACCCCAGCCAAATCTTCAGGAAATATATCAGACAATTCTCAGTAGAGTGTCATTGTACAAAGTGACTACTGTTCAAAACTGTCAAGGTCACAAAAACAAGGAAGGTCTGGGAAACCATCAGAGCAAGAGGAGCCTAAGGAGATATGATCTCTAAACGTAATGTGGTATCCTAGAGGGGATTCTGGAATAGAAAAGGGTAATTAGATAAAAACTAGGATATCTGAATAAGGTATGGACTTTAATTAATAAAATGATTCAGTATTGGTTCATTAGTTATAGCAAATGAACCATACTAATATAAGATGTTAATAGCAGGGGGAACTGGCTCTGGGGTGTTTGGGAACTCTGTACTATCTTTGCAGTTTTTCTGTAAATCTAAAATTGTCCTAAAATAAAGATTTTATTCTAAAAAAGAAAAGTATATCACACCAGAGTGGCAAGTTTAGAAAACTTAAAAATACCAACGGGAACAGCATGTATATGGCATCATCTCTGGAAGCCTTCTATTAACTCCACTTCTCCACTAAGGCAAAACAAGGTGTTTTTCTATATAGTTGCGTATTTCCCAGTACTTACTTCTGTCATGACACTTGCATGACAGTAAGTGTATTACTTTTTTTTTTTTTTTTAAAGATTTTATTTATTTATTTGACAGAGATAGAGACAGCCAGCGAGAGAGGGAACACAGCAGGGGGAGTAGGAGAGGAAGAAGCAGGCTCATAGCAGAGGAGCCTGATGTGGGGCTCGATCCCATAACGCTGGGATCACGCCCTGAGCCGAAGGCAGGCGCTTAACCGCTGTGCCACCCAGGCGCCCCAGTAAGTGTATTACTTGATTCTAAGTTCATTGAAGGCAAGGATTGTCTTAGTTATTTTTGTATCCCCGTCATCTACCATAGTGCTTGGCACATAGTATGCCTTTCATAAATGTTCATTAATACATAAATAAATGAGAGGAAATTTGATTCCTCTATAATAATTAAGACAACTTGATTCTTAAATTTGTCTAAATCTTTAGCATTCATAATATATACAATACATACAGTAAGCAGTGGCATTCAGAATGTGTCTATAGCTAATAAAGATGAATGAAAGTTTTCCAATAGTTGTTGCTCAATTACTTTTTATTGAGGAATTTTGATTATCCTCTTTGAGATCTTTTTCTCCACACCCTTCCACAAAAGCAAGGGGATATAGACATCTAGTCACTTGTTAAGGAAAAGAGGCCACTGAGGCTATCAAGGATTCCAACAAGACTTTTGACCCATTTCTATTTACAATCTTGGTTTAAGATCAACTGCTTTTTAAACCTCTCTTTGGAATAGTTGTTCATTATCTTTTTCTTATTATAAACTGTGCCACTTAAAAAATATTTCAAATAAAATTATGCGTCTGTTCTTTTGAAATAATAAGGAACCACATTTTCTAAACCATGACCTTTAGAAAGGTCTTTCTGTGCCATCAGCTTGTAATATTTAATTTGCTTTCAGCTTTGTACAGGGTCTCTCAAAACAAAAATCAAATCACTGTTATTATTCCTGTAAGTTTCATTTTGATTTAGGCTTTTGATCTTGTTATTAACCATTACTGATTATGTACCCTCTTTATCGTACACTGGTCAGTAATAGGCTACATTGTTGGGTAAGGACTAATTTTGGCAAGTGAGCAACAGATATTTTGTTTTAAAATAAATTGTTAAAGGGAACAGAGCAGAATAGTCACTTTCCATTTTTTTTCCTACCTGATGTCTTATAAGCAGAACTCATGTCTTCTTCATTAAGTAAATATTAACTACCATATTGAGTATTGCCTGGCTGCCTAGCACTGTGCTTTATAAGGTTGGTAATACAGAAGATTTACAGAGAGCCATAAAATTGTTTTAGTTGTTTATTAAGTATAATAAAGGATTTTTTTATTAATTAACTTTATTCAATTATACAATACATGATCATGGTAAAAAATTGAAACAGTGAAGAAGGGTAAATGGTGAAATGTCAGTCTCCTTTCTTGCTTTCCTGATACCGCCATCCTCCCTTCCTGGAGACAAATGCTTACCAGTGTCTTGCATATCCTTCTAGAAATCTTCTTTGTACACACACACGCACACACACACAAACACACACACTATGAAAATGGGAACTTATACATACTTTTCTACATTTAATTTTGCTTTTTTATTGCTTTCTAAATTAGTATTTAGGTGTTTACTTTATTCTTTTAAATGGACTGATTGTAAGATACTAAGAATATTGCATCTATGACAAATGCATTTCTATTACATATAAAATAAGATTTTTGTCCTAAAACAGATGCACTGTGGAAAACTTTTGTTTATTCTCCTTAAGAAATATAGCCCTTTACTGTAACAGGGGAGAAGACTTATAAAAGTATCTTGAAATTCTTTATGTAGATTAATATTTATATGCATTACTTATTAAGCACCATGTATGTGCCAGAATTCATGCTAGTTACTTAATACATATCATATTTAGTGGTCAGCAAAGGCATTATGATCAAGAAAACTTGGGTTTCATTCCCCAAGTGGCTTAATAGCTATATAATTTGGGGTATTACTGCCTCTGTTTCCTAATCTTTAAAATGATAATAATGTTACTTACCCAAGTGGGTGTATGTACTAATTCAATGATACACTACATGTAACTACCTTGAGGGTTGTGAGTTCCACACAAGGTTGCTAAATAATTGCAGACTATGTATTTAGCACATTACCCATAGCTTATTCAGTTAATAATGTGAGTCATTACTTATGCTAGAACTTGGAGATATAATGGATATTCTGGCCATTTGAAATTGGAAAGAGTATCAGGGATCGGGATTCCACATTATTTGCATATTCCTATATTTTTTGAATTATTAATATTATTTAAAATGTGAATTTATATTTTACCAGTTATACATGCATATAGTTTTAAAAAACAAAATACAAAAAGGCTTGTAGTAAGAATCTATCTTTGTCTCTCCCATCCCTCCTGTCCCTTAGTTCTGCTTTTGAGAAGCAATCAATTCAATATTGTAGCTGTTTCAGCTGGTATTAACTGCCATATTTGTAAATAATATACATGCATTGCTCTTTTTGGATACATCAGATTCAGACATTATCTACTGACTATTGAAAACACATTATGACCTTTTTATACTACATTTCTCTCCCCTTTTCCAAGCCAATTTCCCCATGTGGATGTAACACTTTTTGTTTTTGTTGCTGTTAAACCAATCTTCAACATTTGCATCAATGATGACATAAATACTGTTCATTGATGGACCATATTTTGAACCATGATTACATTTTCTTTCTCTTAAAACATTTCATTTGTCCTTGATCTCCATTATTTGATTGGCTTTTAAGAACCTGTTGCTTCATTTTTCTCCACATACACCAGCATATCTGTAAAAACACCTATTAACAATATCTCCAAATGTCCCAAAACATCATATAACCCATAAATTTCCATTAAAAAAAAACTTAGCTTCCTCCCAGAGGTTTCAGTTCCCCCGTTTTCTGACCAGGCGTGGTTGTGCTATGCCTGCTTCAAAAACTGTTATTTCAAGACTTCCATCCACCATTGCACAGGCTTAGATTTCCTATATCTAGAGTCCCATGTCTTTCTGTCTTAGTTTCTTCTTTCCTTTTCTGAAGTATGTCCACAAGTACTTTTCTCAATTAGAGTACACAATGTGCAAAATTTTGAGTCTTCCCAGGTCTAGAAGCATTTATCTTCCACTTGGTTGATCAAGAGTTGGTATAGGATGCAAAGTTGAAAATATTTAGTGTCTGAAAGTCTTCTTACTGGTTGTTCAGTGTCTTCAGAAAAGAATTTTTCAATTACCTGATTAAGGATATCTATGCCTGGCTGCCTGTATGCTGGGGTCAAGGGGAAGATGAAGGCACAGATATAATAATTTAACTTTTACTTAATTCCCCTTTAGGTCTGTGTTCCATTCAAGTTTTCTTTCTACTTGGCATCCCTAGGTTGGGAGACTCTCAGATTTAATTTCACTCAGAAGTTGGGGGTCACCTGCCTGACAAGTTAAAAGAGGACCTAATTTCTGATATTATCCATACAACTTACTTCTACTTCTTGCATTCCTAAGAACTGTATCCCTTAACACTGAATCCCATAAGGGTCCTTCAGGGTGAATTGTTCTGTTTTCATTAGTGCCCTCTTCTACTGACACTTACATTCTAGCTTCCTCTGTCTTTGTTTTTTTTTTTTTAAAGATTTTATTTATTTATTTGAAAGAGAGAGATCACAAGCAGGAGGAGTGGCAGGGAGAGGGAGAGAGAAAAGCAGACTCCCTGCTGAGGAGGGAGCCCAATGTGGGGCTCTATCCCAGGACCCTGGGATCATGACCTGAGCCAAGGCAGATGCTTAACTGACTGAGCCACCCAGGCACCGCACTTCCTCTGTCTTTGTAAATTAACTATTAGGCCCCTGTCTTTGAAAAAAATTTTAAATCTCTCATCTGTTCTCTTTTTTCCTGTTTTTTTTAAATTTATGGTCTTATACCTTATAGTCTGTGGTAGGCAGAGTAAGAACCCCCCAAAGATATCCACATCTATTCCCTGGAACCTGTGTCTGTACATCACCTTCCATGTTAAAAGGGATCTTGCAGATGGGATTGAATTAAGTAGGGATCTTGAGTTTGGGATATTGCACTGGGTTATCTAGGTGAGCTCAATGTAATCACAACGGTCTTTATATTAGGGCAATAGGAGGATCAGACTTACTAGTAAGAGATGTGACGATGGAGGCAAAAGGTTAAAATGATGTAATGAAGGTGCCATGAGCCAAGGAGTACAGACCTCTTCTAGAAGCTGAAAAAGTCAAAGAAAGGTATTCTGCCTTGAAGCTTCCAGAAGTGTTAACAGAGCCATAGGTGACACCTTGACTTTAGATTTCTGACTTCTAGAATTGTAAGAGAATAAATTTGTGTTGCTTTAAGCCACTAAATATATGGTAATTTTTTATAGCTTCAGTAGGAAACGAGTATCGATTTTGGCACTCACTGTGGGATTCTGTAACAAACATTTAAAAATGTGGAAGTAGGTTTGGAACTGAGTAATTGGCAGAGGTGGGAAGAATAAGAAAAACCTCCTTTGTCTGGAATAGACTTTTAGAAATATGAACATTAAAGGTGTTGCTTGTGAGGACTCAGAAGGAAATGAGAAACATGGTAGAGAAAACTTACATTGCCTCAGAGAATACCTAAATTGTCATAAACAGACTTTTGGTAGAAATATAGATGTTTATAAAGGTGCTGCAGCTGAGGGCTTAGAAGGAAATGATGAACATGTTATTGGAAACTGGAAGAAAGGGGACCTTTGTTATATCATTACAGAAAGATTTGCTGAATTGTGACATACAGTTGCATGAGAAGTGGAACTTGTAAGCAATAAATTTGGATACTGCCAAGATTTCCAGGCCAAGTGTTGAAGGTGCCTAGTTTCTTCTTGCTTCCTATAATAAAATGCAAGCAAAAAAGGGCAGATTAAGGGCAGAGCTATTATGCAGAATGGAACCAGACTTGATGATTTGTGAAATTCCCAGCCTACCCTAAAAGTAGGAGATTCACTGCCAGAAATCTTACTCTGGAGAGAATGTAAAGGCTGTGGCTAGACAAGTTTTTGCTAGTGCCTCCAAAGGAACAAAGGACAGAGTATTTACTCAGAGGGCTCTTTGAAGAGATTAATCATGTGATTCATGAATCCCCTCAGCCATCTCAGCAGGAGCCAAAAATAGATATGGGATTATCTAGGAAAGACCTTTGGAGAGGCCTCTTCTCTAACAGAGTAAATCCTCTTGTTTTTTCAGCCTCTGGTCACCAATTCTTTCTTTTTTTTAATTACTGAACTGTAATTGACATACACAATGTTATATTAGTTTCAGGTGTATAACATATTTATTTGACAATTCTATGTATTACTGAATGCTGACTACAAAAAATGTAGTCACCAAACAATATTACTACAGTATTATTGACTGTATTCCCTAGGCTGTACTTTTCATACTCATGACTACTTTATTTTATAATTGCAAGTTTGTACCTCTTAATTTCCTCTATTTTACCCATCTCCTCACCCACTTCCCCTCTGGCAACCACCAGTTTGTTCTCTGTATTTAAGTCTGTTTTGTTTGTTTGTTTTGTTTTTTAGGTTCTACATATAAGTGAAATCATATGGTATTTGTCTTTCTCTGACTTATTTCACTTAGCATTATATTCTCTAGGGTCTAGGTTCATCCATGTTGTCATAAATGGCAAGATTTTATTCTGTTTAGGACTGATAACATTCCATTGTATGTATATGACACATCTTATTTACCCATTCATCTATGGATGGCACTTGGGTTGCTTCAATATCTTGGTTATTGTAAATAATGCTGCTATAAACATAGGAGTACATAGATCTTTTCAAATTCATGTTTTTGTTTCCTTTGGGTAAATATGGAAGTGGAATTATTGGATCATATGGTATTTCTATTTCTATTTTTTATTGTTTGAGAAAGTTTCATACTGTTTTCCACAGTGGTTGTACCAATTTACATTCCCACCAAGAGTGCAGGATCTCTACATCCTCACCAACACTTGTTATTTCTTATCTTTTTGATATTAGTCATTCTGACTGGTGTAAGGTGGTATTTCATTGTGGTTTTGATTTGCATTTCCCTGATAATTAGTGATGTTGAACCTCCTTTCATGTGTCTGTTGGCCATCTGTATGTCCTCTTTGGAGAAATGTCTGTTCAGGTCCTCTGCCCATGTTTTTAAAGATTTTATTTATTTATTTGACAGAGAGAGACAGCTAGTGAGAGAGGGAACACAAGCAGGGGAAGTGGGAGAGGAAGAAGCAGGCTCCCAGTGGAAGAGCCCGATGTGGGGCTCGATCCCAGAACGCTGGGATCACGCCCTGAGCCAAAGGCAGACACTTAACGACTGAGCCACCCAGGCACCCCTATCTGTACTGAAAGGGACAGGGAGAAGATGAATTGAAAGACAGTTATCAGTCTCCCCAAAATCTATAGGCAAAGAGCATGGTGGTAAAACTGCTTAGAGGCAAACACATGCTGCGATTCATAAAAAAGGAAGGATGATTCCAAAGCCAGAGCTGAGGGCCCTGAGGTTAGAGCTCTAGGCTTAGAGGGAGGAGTCAGGACCCACAGAGATCAATTCCCAGGCCTCCAAAACTAGTGTAGTCTGCCCAGCTGGATTTTAAATTTTCTTGGGACGTGACTCCTTTTTTCCTTTCGTTTTTTCCCATTTTGAATGGAAATGTACATAACTGTTATTCTATGCCTGTTCCATTAGTGTATTTTGGGATCAGATGACCTATTCCTTGAGTTTCAGAGATTCACAGATGGAGAGTAATTTTGCACCAGAATGGATTATACTGATAGCCTTACTCATAACAAATTAGGTGATTTAGATGATGAGATTTGTGATTTTTAATATCTTGGAGACAGTTTGTTGAGATTTTAGATTTAAGTTGATACTGTAATAAGTAGAGACTTTTGTGGGCCTTGATATTAAATGAGGATGGTTTGTATGTGATATAGATCTGAATCTTCAGGGCCCACAGGGAAGACTGTGGTAGGCTGAATAATGGGCCTCCAAAGATGTCCATGTACTACTATTGCCTGGAACATGTGAATATGTTACTTTACATAGTAAAACAGACTTTGCAGATGTGATTATATTAAGAATCTTAAAATAGGAAATTATCCTGGGTTATTCAGGTGGATCCAATGTAATCACAAGAGTCCCCATAAAAGGGAGGCAGGAGGATCAGATGCATTAGTAATATATGTGAGGATGGAAGAAATAGGTTGAAATGAAATGAAGAAAAAGCCATGAGCCAAGGAATGCAGATGGCCTTTAGAAGGTGAGAAAAGTAAAGAAGAGGATTCTTCTGTGAGGTCTCCAGAAGTAATATGGGTGATACCTAGATTTTAGAGTCTGCACCTCCAGTACTATAAGATAATAAACTTGTATTGTAGTAAGCCACTAAATTTGTAGTAATTTGTAACAGCAGCAAAAGGAAAGTAGTAAATATTTTAAGACATTTTAATGGAATTTTGTGAAGGATTAGAGAAAAGAAATATTTGTGTTTAATATCTCATATTTTAACTATGATTCATTTATGTTATTATTATTACAAAAATATTTAAGGGGCGCCTGGGTGGCTCAGTCGATTAAGCGTCTGCCTTCAGTTCAGGTCACGATCCCAGGATCCTGGGATTGAGCCCCACCTCGGGCTCCCTGATCAGCAGGGAGTCTTCTTCTCCCTCTGCCTCTGCCCTTCCCCCCCCACTTGTGCTCACTGTCTCTCAAATAAATAAATAAAATCTTTAAAAATATTTCCCCTTTGATAAAGCCCTACCCGTCCTTTATAATCTAGCTAGTGTCTCACCACACCTGTGAAAACCTTTTTTTTTAACTTCTCTAACGCTCAGTGGCTTATCTTTTTTGAACCTTTGTGGTATTTACTGTTTTTCCTTCTTATTTTTATACTTAATCATATATGGTATTATCTTAGTGTCTAAAGTCTTCATATATTAATTCCTTAACCATTATTAACATATTTTACCTATATTGATATTTCTTAGTGCCAGGCACCATGCTAAGTGTTGAGATGTAAGATTCAAAGAAGAATCGAAGAGACAAATCTTGCCATGAAAAGCACGCATAATGTCCACTGTTCTCATTTTCTATTAACTTGAAAGTCTGTCACTAGACTGTAGGCACCCTGAAGACAGGGCATTTTATATTCCTCTACTATGCTTGACATGATATTAGAACCTTAGTAAAAATTTATTCATGAAAGAGAGAGAGGAAGAAAACAGGAAAGGAAAGAAAATACAGTAACTTCTTCTAGGATGGGATGGAATTCTTTCTCTTTCCCACAATCAGAATGCCATCTAAGTAATATTTTCTAGGATAATCTATTAAAATAGTTTATTCTTCTTTGTGGGCAACTCTAAACAATATCAAAATTAGCCTAAAATCCACTGTGTAGATTAAATTAGAATGAGTCTCCTTGATTCTTGATCTGTGTGTTAAAATTAAAACATCTCTGTAGCCATTTTGTATTGATGGTAATTTAGAATTTTTGATTTGGCTTTGTATAAAGGCAATGTGTTTAAAGTCAAATTGCCTAAAATACATTTTATGTTTCTTCCCTTGACCTTTAAGAAATATAGTTAGGCAATTAATGTCTGTAATTAATGAAGTTAGTGATTTTAGCTCTTGTGCAGCAGAATCTCTAAGAAGATGCCTCATACCTATCCAGTAACGGAAAAAAAACCAACATGTTTTAATTTTCAGTACATGCCTTTTGTTCCCATGGAAACCATTCCGTAAAAGAAGTTTGAAATGTTACATATTATTTAATATCTTATATTCATATAAATATTGCCAGAAGATATGTCATATCTACTCAAGTGTAAAGTATCATGGGAATTAAGCAAAGGAATATATTAAATTGAAACTCATTGTGTTCCATTGCTGTTGACACTGCTGGCCTGGAAGGAACTTCAATAAGAATCTCAAGGACTATCTTGAAAAAATAATCAATACCTTCAGTAGGAAAGTGTACTGATTTTGTTAGTGAGCATTCTTATAATCACACTGTACTTTTCTATTTTGTAGAAAAAGATTTCAGAACTTGAATTTAGCTTAGGTTTTGGGGAGCTATCAATTTCAAATTAATTTACATTTATTCACTAGATTTATGTACAGACCATTAAAACTGGATGGATCCCAAATAAAAGAGGTTATTGGCTTTGCATTATAATGTAAAGTTTCAAAATGTGAACCATTCCAATAAGTTTTTCACTTTCAACCAATTCCATATGCTATTGGCCAATCTCAACTACCGAGCCTAAGCATCTAGTTGTTTCAGATCACTAAGAATTCTCATTTTGTGACCCTACAAATCTTTTACATTATAATAACACTGCTGAAGGGAACTTTGGAAGATAATCAAACATTTTATCTCATATTTTGTATTTTTAAAATCTTAGAACATTGAGGAAATTGAATACGGTGAAGTCTGTATGTCGCACTTTCTTCTGCAGCATCTTTACATTGAGCATCACATGCAACTTCTAGTTCTGGCTGCTACACATCAGCTTAACCAATTCCCTAATACATTACTTCCTGTGGAATTTTACCTGGACTGCTTAGCTTCAGAATGTGAAAGGCTAAGGCAGGGATGGCACCAACCCATGTTCCAATAGTACCTTAAACTCTTAAGTTTGCTTCTTTGTATGTCAGTCTTGTTACACTGTAAACTCCCTCAGGCCAGGGTTCACATCTTACTGGTTTTTAATATATCCTTGTCTAGCCTATCTGAGATGGAGCTTGATAAATTAATATTAAATTAATAAATCCAGTCTGAAACATGCTTTACTTAGAGAAGTATATTCTTGTATCTAATAATCTATATATTAGATAATTATTCTAAATAATTCTAGAAATAATTCTTTGCATATATTTGAGTGTGTGGCACATGCTAAATTCGCAAATGGCAAATTAGCCTCGTGGTACACACACAAAAAATGCCTATATGACTTTTCTGTGAGAATGATGCCTGACTGGCTTTTAAACAGCTCAGAAGTTAAGAGATAACTGGTAGAGTATTATAAAAACATCTGCGGGATGGCATTGTCTAAGAAAAAGATAATTTCAAGATTTCTCCTTAAGCAAATATTGCCAAGTTTTTTCCAGTACAAAACACTGTGATTTGCAAGTGAAGTGGTTACACTGACAAGATCTAATGGTACCCAGGACCCTTGCAGCTCTCTGACTCACTGCCTGACCTTGTCAGTAAACTTTTTGTGCCTGTCAGTGCAGCTGTAAAACGAAAAAAAAAAAAAAAAAAAACAAAAAAAACAAAACAGTCTCCCCTAGAAAAGCCTTTCTTAACTGAGCTGTTCTGAGAAGTACGTATCTTAAAAATAGAAGTAATTGTAAAGAAAATGCCATAAGGAATACTGTCTATCTCAGTAGCAAAAATTGCCCAAATATATACTAAAATCCTTGACACAAAGAATTTTTAAAACATTCTTGACTCACATGTCTTCCTATCCCATTCCCTTAGAGTGAGATGAATCTTCCTTTATAGTATTAAACACCATGGAGACCAAAGAAGCAAGTTGCCACAATTGCTAGCAACCCAAACTCACTGGCCACATCAAGATAAGGAGCTCTTCCTTCTATCAGTGCTACAGGTTCTTCCCATGAAGCAATAACCAAGGGTAGAGGGATATGGTGACAAGGACTCATGAAATAGTTTATTGACACTGACTAAAGTCAATTGAGTTATAAATCATTGTGTGGTATCTAAAATATGCTCTCATATGCAGATTCAGTACAATTCCTATTATGTACAATTTAAATCTGTCTCTGTATGATCTTACCCTTTATTGAACAAGACTTTTGCCAAATTCCTTACCAAACTTTCCATGAAGGTGGAGCTGATTGGATCATATTTTACCCTAATTACTGATCAGCTTTCTGATTACTATTCACTTCATTTGAATAAACTTTTCTTCATTATATTGTAAATATAAAGGGGCCAAGAAATATCCAGGGCAGGTAGGAGTGGGGTCCATGCAATTCAGTCTCAGTTATAACTTCTGCTTAATTTGGTCACACTCAACTGTGTTCTTGACTCACCTCACTCCTGTGGTTGTAAAAATGCAAATACTCTGCTATCTCTTCCTTTTCCTATCTGCTGTTGTCCAATGTCTTACCTATATATATGCCTAATTTCACTAATCTGACACATTCTATTTGAACTAGCTAACATGATGTATTTCCCTTATCCTATGCTAGAGATACCTGTTCTGCTTGAAAACCTAATTGTCTAACAACCATTAAATCAATTCTGTGCTCTGGTGTGACTCTCTCAACTAGGCACTATAAGGGGAGTATTAAATACTGTTTCCAGCTCCACCAAACTCTTCACAAAGCAGCATGCAATGTTTTATATATCTCCCACTTTGGCATGCCATTCAGTTGAAACTGCCTTCTTCTGGAGAAATCTGAGTATCATTCTCCTGCATGTTGTTGTCCAGTTCCCCCAACACCATTTGTTGAAGAAGCTGTCTTCTTTCTTATACAATACACAAAAATAAATTCAAAACAGATGAAAGACCTAAATGTGAGACAGGAAACCATCAAAATCTTAGAGGAGAAGACAGGCAGCAACCTCTTTGACCTCAGCCAGAACAACTTCTTACTAGACACGTTGCCAGAGGCAAGGAAAATAAAAGCAAAAATGAACTTTTGGGACTTCATCAAGATAAAAAGCTTCCGCTCAGGGAAGGAAATAATCAACAAAACTGAAAGGCAGCCTACAGAATGGGAGAGGATATTTGTAAATGATATATCCAATAAAGGGTTAGTATCCAAAATCTATAAAGAACTTATAAAACTCAACACCCAAAAAAACAAATAATCCAGTTAAGAAATGGGCAGAAGACATGAATAGACATTTTTCCACAGAAGACATCCAGATGGCCAACAGACCCATGTAAAGATGCTCAACATCACTTGGCATCAGGGAAACACAAATCAAAAATACAATGAGATATTACCTCACACCTGTCAGGATGACTAAAATTAACAACACAGGAAACAACAGGTGTTGGTGAGCATGTGGAGAAAGCGGAAACCTCTTGCACTGTTGGTGGGAATGCAAACTGGTGCAGCCACTGTGGAAAACAGTATGGAGATTCCTCAAAAAGTTGAAAATAGAGCTACCATATGACCCAGCAATTGCATTACGAGGTGTTTAGCCAAAGGATATGAAAATACAAAAATAAATAAATAAAAATAAAAATAAAAAATACAGATTCAAAGGGGTATATATGCACTCTGATGTTTATAGCACCATTATCAACAATAGCCAAACTATGGAAAGAGCCCAAATGTCCATCAACTGATAAGTGGATTAAGAAAATGTGGGGTGTGCGTGTGTGGGAATATTACTCAGCCATCAAAAAGAGTAAAATCTTGCCATTTGCAACAATGTGGATGGAGCTACAGTGTATGATGCTAAGTGAAGTAAGTCAGCCAGAAAAAGACAAACTATCTGATTTCACTCATATGTGGAATTTAAGAAACAAAACAGATGAACACATGGGAAGGGGAGAAGAAAGGGAAACAAACCATAAATGAAACTCTTAATAATAGAGAACAAAGTAAGGGTTGATGGAGGGAGGTGAGTGGGGGATGGACTAGATGGGTGATGCGGATTAAGGAGGGTACTTGTTGTGATGAGCACTGGGTGTTGTATATAAGTGATGACTCACTGAATTCTCCTCCTGAAACCAATATTGTGCTGTATGTCAACTAACTAGAATTTAAATAAAAACTTTAAAAAAGAAATCTTAAGTATTGGATTTCTCTCTTTTTGTTAACCTTACAAATGTTTTTAATAAAATGAATTGTCTCAACTCTCATTGTTTAAAATTTTAGTTTAGTTGGCATGATAAAATATCTTTGATGTGAACATTCTCATGGTTATCTCACACTGTTTGCTCATATTTTGGAGGTAAGATTATTCACATATAGAGGTTGATTTTTAAAGTCATTATTGTTTAAAAACCAAAGTTGGCTCTAGCTATCTATGTTATACATTCTGAAAAGAAACTGAAGTATGACTGAATGATACAGGCTTTTTTTTCTTTTGGGAGAATGTAATGTTTGTTAAATTTTAAAGTGTTCTTTTGGATGTAGAGTAAAATTGAGAAATACATTACAAAGAAAAAACACTAAGTGTACCATTAGATTATTCCAGGAATATTTTAACTCCAAAAAATGAGTCACAAAAGTTCACAGTAAAAGTATCGTTAACACAAGGTATGTTTTAACACCATGTGCATTTATTTTAAAGGGTAAGTCATTTTCTATCAAATGGCAAATATAATCACCAAAATGGAATCTATCCACTAATGAACATGTAGTAAAGAGAAATGTAAGTACAGAAACATATTTTCCATCCATTTCAGAGTTTCTATGTCTTATAAATCATTTCAACAAAAATCTACAGATATAATTCAAAGTAACTATTACTTAACCAAAGTATTTTAATTAAAATATAATATTTTAACCATTAAAACATAATATTCTGGTATAATTAGATTTTCTCATATTGCTAGAATCAGAAGGCATATTTTGTTTATTTCACTATCTCCTAAATCACTTAGTACAGCTCAATACAATTGATTTAATGAAGTAATTCTCTTCCTTTTTTCTGTTAATTTTCTTTTTTGCTTTTGAAATTCAAAGGTCATCCTAAACGAGAAAAAATATAATGGCTTGGCAAACCCATTAAAATTCATCCTTTTCCTCTGAATGTTTTGCTGGATTAATTAATCTATTCATTGATCGAACATACACTGAGTGGAAACTATGTGTTATGATATGCCAGGCAGGCACCAAGCAGGAACTGGCATAGAGATGAATAAAACACAAGACTTCTCAAAATACTCACAAGCTAATGTGGAAGGCACGTGTTAATCAAATCTGTCTTCTTCTAAGTATCTACCATCTGATGTTATCAGAAATTCCATAGTTTCTCCTTTAATCCCTGACCATCCCTCTTTCATTTTAAAACCCAATAACCCAGGGGTAGTTATTGAGTACAAAATGATCATTTTTTAATTATGATATGTTAGTGATTTTTGCTTCTAAATATCAGGAAGAGAGAGAACTGAGAAAAGGCATTTTAAGTCTATCAGGGTTTTCACTTTTGTTTTTGCCACAAGGACCCGAATTTCCTGAATTCTAGGGTTGAAGTCTTATTCTTTTGATGCATACTTATATGTTCAGCTATTTTTTAAAATATTTTATTTATTCATTTGACAGAGAGAGAGGCAGTGATAGAGGGAACACAAGAAGGGGGAGTGGGAAAGGGAGAAGCAGGCTTCCCGCTGAGCAGGGAGCCCGATGCGGGGCTCGATCCCAGAACGCCGGGGCCATGACCTGAGCTGAAGGCAGACGCTTAACGACTGAGCCACCCAGGCGCCCCTATATGTTCAGCTATTAGTCCAGACACATTTGTGCAGAGATTCTATGCCCCATTCTGCCGCACAGTTCTTGTGTAAGCTCTGGTCATCAGTCTAGACAACTTCTAAACTCACGTTAAGGTCTAATTTAGAAGTCTTGGCATCCTTTCTTTTCAATGAATCTCAGTACATTATCAGTCCAATCAACTAGAGTTCATATAAATTGAACCTCAAAAAGTAAGGGATAAGAGGGATGCCTGGGTGGCTCAGTCAGTTAAGCATCTGCCTTCAGCTCGGGTCATGATCCCGGGGTTCTGGGTTTGAGTTCCGCATCAGGTTCCCTGCTCAGTGGGGAGCCTGCTTCCCCCTCTGCCTGCCATTCCCCCTGCTCATGCTCACTTGCTTTCACTCTCTGACACATAAATAAGTAAAATCTTTTTTTTTAATGTAAGGGATAAGAATCATAGCAATTTCTTCCTAAGTGTCTACTTAATCTTTATGCACATTTAATCTTTTGATTAGATTATTTTTATTTTTCAGAGGGTATTAGGATATTGGGAGGAGCTGCTTTTTCAAGGCACACAGAGCACACCTTTGCTTTAAAGCATCAGGTACCTATAAGCCTTTGATTTCTAGGACAGTGGTAGGGAGCACAAAAAACATGCCTACAGGTGAGTTGTCTCCACATCTAGACACAGGACAACATCTCACTTATAGTTAACATTTATTTTTTATTTTGATTCCTGGTACATGAGGACATACTCTGTAATATGTATAGAAAGTAATCTGGAAATATTTGGGAAAAACCCTTCAATTTAATGATACCTAGAATAATACATGAGCTCACCCAATAAATATGTACTGAGGGTCTACTGATTTTTTTAAAGATTTATTTATTCATTTTAGAGAGAGAGAGAATGAGCATGTGTGAGTGGGGGGAGAGGCAGAGGGAGAGGGAGAGAGAGACACTCAAGCAGACTTGTGCTGAGCTTGGAACCCAACACAGGGCTCAATCTCACGACCCCGAGATCACAACCTGAGCTGAAATCAAGAGTCCGATGCTTAACTGACTATGGCACCCAGGCACCCTGTGTCTACTATTTTCTAAGTGCTGGGGGTACAGCAGTGAATATGAGGCCCTAGTTCTTATGGAATGCATATTTCAGTGGTTGGAGACATAAAATTATGAATGAATACATGTAATATGGCAGATGGTGATAACTGTTTGAAAATAAAAATTAGGATAAAGTAACAGAGGCTGAGGGTGGAGAGGATACTGTATAGAGTATTTTATTTTATTTTTTAATTTTTTATTATGTTATGTTAGTCACCATACAGTCCATCCTTAGTTTTTGATGTAGTGTTCCATGATTCATTGTTTGCATATAACACCCAGTGCTCCATGCAATACCTGCTTTCCTTACTACCCATCACCGGCCTATCCCAATCCCCCGCCTCCCTCCCTTCTGAAGCCCTCAGTTTGTTTCCCAGAGTCCATAGTCTCTCGTGGTTCATTCCCCCTTCTGTTTACCCCCCCCTTCATTCTTCCCTTCCTTCTCCTACCGATCTCCCTGCAATTTCTTATGTTCCATAAATGAGTGAAACCATATGATAATTTATATAGAGTATTTTAATATAGCACTCAGGGAAGGCCTTTCTGCAAGGTGACCTTCGGGCCACCATCTGAAGTGAAGAGCAAACCATGACAATATCTATACTAAGAGCATTCTACATAGAGAGGATAGTAAGATAGGAGCATGTTTTGAGTCAGGATAATCGGCCAGCTATGAGAAGGGTGAGGATGGGGAGAGGGTATTTAAATAATCCTTTGAAGGTTTAGAAAATTACATGATGTATTGGTTTTCTACTGCTGCCATAGTGAATTATCACAAATTTAGTGGCTTAAAATGGCACATATTTATTATATTACGGTTCTGGAAGTCAGAAGTCTAAAAATGGGTCTTATGGGAGCTAAAATCAAGATGTCTGCAAGGCTGTATTCCTTAATGAGAGCTTTGGAAGAAACCTGTTTCCTTACCTTTTCCAGTTTCTGGAGTCTACTTGCATTCCTTAGTTCATAGTCCCATTCCTCCATACTCAAACCCAGTAACGTGGCATTTCTCTGATCATTTTTCTGTAGTTGCATCTCTCTCTGACCTCCTCTTCTGCCCCTCTCTTCCACTTTAAAAAATATATATTTTAAGTCATCTCTACAGCCAACATGGGGCTCAAAATCACAACACTGAGAACAAAAGTCAGATACTCTACTAAGTGAGTCAGTCATGTGCTCCCTCCTTCTTCCACTTTTTAAGGACACCTGTGAATTCATTAAGCCCACCTGGATAATCCAGGATAGCCTCCCTATTTGAAAGCTAACTGATTATCATCCTTAATTCCATCTGCAACCTTAATTTCCCTTTTGCTGTGAACTATAACAAAGTCACAGGTTCTGGGGATTGGGGCATGGACGTCTTTGAGGAACCATTTCTCAAATATATACATATATATATATATTCACACACGTATACACAGACATATACACATCAGAGAGTTGGGAAGACCTTTCTAAGCATGAGAAAAACCCCTGCTACCATATAAGAAAAGATACATTCTGTAATTAAAAATGAAAATTTGGGGGGCACCTGGGTGTCTCAGTTGGTTAAGCATCTGCCTTTGGCTCAGGTCATGACCCCAGGATCCTGAGATCAAGCCCAGTGTTGGACTCCCGGCTCAGTGGGGAGCCTGCTTCTCCCTCTCCCTCTGTCCACCCCCACTCATGCTTTCTCTCTATCTCAAATAAAAATAAAATCTTTAAAAAAATTTTTTTTGAACGAAAACTTTTGGGCAAAAATACAATACACAAAATTAAAATTAGAAGAATTGTATCTTATATGACATATGAAGGATAGTTTTCTTACTAATATGTATTGCAGCACCAAAAACCTAAAAGAAAAATGGTCAAAGGACATGAACAGGCAGTTTTCAGAAAAAAGATATACAAATAGACGATAAATATATAAAGAGATGCTAAACACCACTCATAATTAGTGTTGTCAGATTTAGCAAATAAAAATACAGGATGCTTAGTTAAATTTGAATTTCAAATAAGGAATGCATACTTCCCAAACATCACAAGGGCCATACTTATACTAAAAATTATTTGTTGTTAACGGAAATTCAAATTTAATTGAGTACCCTTTATCTGACAACTCTACTCATAATGGAAGAAAGTATAAATTAAGGAAGCAATGTGATTCCATTTTAATAGCACCTAGCAAAATTAAAAATGGTTTTACCCTGTATGTTTAACCTGTCTGAGTTCTAAGTCACACTACAACTAGGCAAGAAGTACCTCAGTTAACCCAGTCCCCTAGAGGTCATGGCGCAGAATTAGTTTTGTTGCTGTAAATCTGAGTTACAGTGTACCACAGGTGAGCACCTAGGTACTATGCTGCACACCAAAATGCAATTTTTCTTGTTTGCTCTGTCAGAACAAATAGGCTCTGCTTCGGTATTCTGCAGGTACTGGAATTCATTTGGAACATAGATCCATGTTCTTTTTTTTTTAAAGATTTTATTCATTTAAGAGAGAGAGAGCATGCACAAGTGGGGGGCAGAAGCAGAGGGAGAGGGAGAAGCAGACTCTGTACTGAGCAGGGAGCCCAACACAGTGCTCGATCCCAGAATCCCAGGACCCTGAGATCATGACCTGAGCCGAAGGCAGACTCTTAACCGACTGAGCCACCCAGGTGCCCCTAGAGCCATGTTCTTAACCCCAGCCTGGGTGCTTGACTTCTAAAAGCCCTTACCTAATCTTATCAACTCTCTCATCTTTGGGGCTGAATTCTTTTCACTATGTCCCCAAGATTTCTTACTGTGTCTTGCTCCACTTGAGACATTATGACCTGGAACCAAAAAAAGCTGAAGTTTTTATTGCCTTACAATCAAGCATTGTTATCAAGGAACATGGGCTTGGTTTAAAGTGAGCTTCTGAAAGGTGTCTGGATGGCTCAGTCAGTTGGGCATACAACTCTTGGTTTCGGCTCAGGTCATGATCTCAGGGTCATGAGATAGAGCCCTACATTGGGCTCAGTGGGGAGTCTGCTTGAGATTCTCTCTCTCCCAGGGTGCCTGGGTGGCTCAGTCTGTTAAGCAACTGCCTTCAGCTCAGGTCATGATCTCAAGGTCTTGGGATGGAGCCCCGCATGGGCTCTTAACTCAGTGGGGAGTCTGCTTCTCCCTCTCCCTGTGCACCTCCCCCCGGCTCATGCTCTGTCTCTCTCTGCCTCTCTCTCTCTCAAATAAATAAATAAAATCTTTTAAAAAAAAAGATTCTCTCTCTGCCCCTCCCTCCCCACACTCTCTCTTTCTCTCTCTCTCTAAAAAAAAATAAAGTGAGCTGCTGAAGTGAAACTTATGCCCATTGATTAGTAACTCCCCATTTCAGTTACAAAGATGAATAAACTCTAGAGAGTTGCTGTAGAATATCGTACCTATAGTTAACAATAATGTATTGTACACTTAAGAAATTGTTAAGAGGGTAAGTCTCATGTTAAGTGTTTTTGCCACAATAAAATATAGTTAAAAAATAATAAAGTGAGCTTCTGAGTGTTGTAGCCACTCAGACATTTTGCATGTCATGTTTAGCTGAAGAAGGACTTTCACAGGCTTATTACATAGGACAGGAAACAGCCAGACAACTATGAGAACAGAGGCAAAAGTATAATCATAACCCTGCAATTCACTGGGAAAACTATTACTGCTGGTAGTTGTAAAACCTTGCAGATTGGGAAGGTGTATCTACATTAATTTTTTTAAAAGATTTTCTTTATTTATTTGTCAGAGAGAGAACAGCAGAGCGAGAAGCAGACTCCCCACTGAGCAAGGAGCCCAATGTGGGACTCAATCCCAGGACCCTAGGATCATGACCTGAGCCAAAGGCAGATACCTAGCTGACTGAGCCACCCACGTGTCCCAGGTGCATCTACTTTAAAAAGGAAAACCCATCAAGAGTAAGCTGTAGGAGCTTCTGTGTTGCTATATACGCAGAAGCATTGTTAGCAGAGCCTCTCTGACTATGCAAAATAACTTGACAGATAAGTGAATTGGGAGGTACAGGATGTTTCCAGGACCTTATCATCTAAAGCAACTGAGGTTTAAAGAAAAATAGTAATTTATGGAATAATCCTAGGCCTTTTCAAAGGCCAAGATAAGTTATCACAAAATGAAAAAGTAGGTGTAATAGAGATAACAAAGTAGTAAGAGCCTTAATAAATAAAGAGCTCTAAAAATCAAGTGTTAACAATTGAATACGTCTGTGTGTTACTGTTTGCTATTTTACATCCATTCTTTTCTCTTTTCTGCTCTGCTTGGTATTCTGAGGTGCTAACCTATGAGAAACATATCATTAAGACTCCCTTAAAAGCTGGTTCCAGTTGAGTTCAGCCAGTAGGACACAGTGGTACAAGAGCTGAGTTCAGGAGAAAAATTAATCTCCACTCTGTTTACCTTGGAGTGGCTGGGTCCCTAAAGAATTCCTTCAACAACTACATTTGGGAAACCATCACATGCTTTAGGCCAAGATGTATGGATACCCCAGGGAACAATAACACAGATTAGTAGGATATGTGCTTGACTCTTTAGAGTCTGTCTTCCTGAAAGTCACACAATTTTCTGCCCTCAGTAAAGAGGGAAAGTTCTACACATTTCACAAATCAAAACATAGTTGGGACAGTTCCTCATTTTTGATAATTTAATTTGGTAACTTTTCAGTTCGAAGGCTTTAGTATTTAGTTTCTACCATGTATAGAAAGGATTTATGGAGCTTTAAACAGTTGTCAGGTTTTTATGCAGGGCATTGTATTTGCCATACTTTTTTTGTACAAAACCTTTTCTTCCACTTAATAAAAATTATTTCTTAAAGATGAAGCATCCCTGATCCAGGCTTCTCTTCCCTTTAAAAAATGAACATGATGAGGACTCCCATGGTCCGACCAGGACAGGCATGTTCTCACATGGAGAAAGGTGGGCCTCACAACAGCCCCTGCCCTCATGCCACCACTGTAGCACCCAAGTCTTTCTTGTGGAATTGGTCCATTTTACCAGAGATGGAAGTGGAGACGGCTAGAGTAGTTTAGGAAAGGTGGTGATTGTTAATATCTTATATCCCATCTACTACTAAAATTAATTAACTTAAACATAAAACATGGATAAAAAAAGAATGATAAAAGAAACCATTAAGAAGGGGGGTGATAAGTGTACAAATATGGAGAAAATTACTGTATTACATTTAGTTCCATACCTTTGTAGAGTTAAAAAAAGTGGAGAGAAATATAGCTCTCCCCACCCGAATGTTGAAAAGCAGGGATGTTTTTCATGAATAAGGAGACCTGTATTTTGCTCCTCACCTGCTACTGATCTAGAACTAGTTACCTGACAATCTGAGCTTAATATTTGCATCAGGATAGTGGATCACAGTAAAGGCTCAATTTCTATAGGCTGCAAAAGATTATTGCAAGGGGAAAATAATCAAATGTAGAAAAAATATTTTGTGAATTGTAAAATGCTGTATAAGTGGGAATCATTAACTGAACTGTAGGTAGGAGATACCAAGTGTTCCTTGACCCTCATTTCTAAGAAAAAATTGTATTATGTGAGTATTTTTATAAAGGACATTAAGTCAGGATTTTATTTTATTTTTTTTTAAAGATTTTATTTATTTATTTGACAGAGATAGAGACAGCCAGCGAGAGAGGGAACACAAGCAGGGGGAGTGGGAGAGGAAGAAGCAGGCTCCCAGAGGAGGAGCCTGATGTGGGGCTCGATCCCGGAACGCCAGGATCACGCCCTGAGCTGAAGGCAGGCACTTAACCGCTGTGCCACCCAGGCGCCCCATAAGTCAGGATTTTAAAGGCAGTTTTGAAGAAGATATAGAAATGTTTTTCAATTGATTGATTCTATATTGAGCAACATATAAGCATAGTGCTTAATGAAATAGCAGATGTTTGAGGGTGAATTTGAAAACTATGACAATGAATAAATGAATATATTGATTGTGTATGCATGTATATGTGTGTATATATGTACATGTATATTCATATTTATGTGTATTTATATGTACATATGAATAAATGGTTATGTGTTGTGAGTGGGAGCATATAGACTTATTTGGATATTCCTCAATCAGCTAGATGCCTTGAAATTATTTTGGTTCTTTAGGATAAAAAGTGCTGTGATACCTTCTTAATGTTTGTTTCTTGTTGTGGTTTATCCCTTCTGGGACAATGTATTTGTGTAGAAGAGCAAATGCAGTGTTTTTCTTTTTTAAAATATATGTCAATAAAGTTCTGATGTTGAAATTAGCCATAACACTATATATGACTATCACAATGTTATGTTTCTATTAAAATAAAATTCTGTAGAGCTTTCTAGAATGGCATTCTTTCTTTGTAACAGCCAGGTTATCAGCACTGTTGTTATAAGTTAATAATTTTTGACTCTCCAGTGTGTCTTTGATATTGCCCTAGGTATTTGGGAAGAGGACACAGAGATTAATTAGAAAAGTCACGTCCCTGTCCTTGCAACCTACATTTTTTAAGGCAACATCAATATAGTCTCACAATGAATAAAAGAAACAAGATTGAACAAGATATGGACACATCGATTTCATTTCTTAGTGTCTAAAAGGCTCACTAAGAGTAATGAGGTTTTTAAGAAAGAGCATTAACTATTTCAAGCCACACTGGAGTTCTCATGGAAAATAGCTAATAAAATTATGCCCTGAGATGCCTAACTTAGCCTGTTGTTTTATCATTTCTTCAACAAATATTTGTTTCTATGTTGCCAGGCATTTTTACCAGCACTGGGAGTACAATAGTGGAAAAAGAAAAGACAAGGTTCCTGCTTACATGCAAGCTTATGTTATAGAATTGGAAACTGAAAATAAATAAACAAATAAATGAAGAAGATTGCTTAAGATAGTGGTGTTACAAAGAAAACATACCTGAAGATGAGTTAGTAATGGTGTGCAAGTAAAAGTTTAAACATGAATGAAAGCATGAAACTTCACCATAATAATTTGGAAATGCATTTAAATAAGCATACTGATAAGAATCAATATGCTAATATTAAACCTTATTGGTAAATGAATTTTTAAATGAGGTATTATATTTATCTACTAGCTGAGTAGAAAAATCAGTCTTTACTCACCGTTGGCAAGGATTCAGTGAAGCTGGGAACCCCCTCAAGGCTATTGGCAGATTTCTCAGCAGAAATCTACAGGAGAGTGGTATGATATATTCAAAGTGCTAAAAGAAAAAATCTGCCAACCAAGAATACTTTACCTGGCAAAGTTGTCCTTAAGAAATGAAGACAAGATAAAGACTTTCCCAAATAAAACAAAAGCTGAAAGGAGGGCCTGGCCTGCTCAGTTGGTAGAGCATGTGACTCTTGATCTTCGGGTCATGAGTTCAAGCTTCAGATTGGGCATAGAGCTTACTAAAAAGAAAATGCTGAGGGAGTGCCTCACTACTAGACCTGCCTGAAAAGAAATACTGAAAGGAGTTCTTCATGCTGAAATGAAAGGAGGCTAATTAATAAAGTGAAAACATAAAAATATACATCACAATGAACCAGTAAGAATATAGTCAAATTCAGAATACTCTAAAATTGTGATATGATGGTGTGTTAAACAATTAATACTAATGTAAAGGTTAAAGGACAAGGAATTAAAAGAAACTGTAGCTAAAATAATTTGTTAAGGAATACACAATATAAAAAGATATAATTATGACATTAACAAAATAAAAGGGTGGGAGTAAAAGGAGAGAGTAAAAGGTAAGTTTTTGTATGCAATCAATGTTAAGTTGTTATCAGTTTAATATAGAATATCTATACAATGCTTTATTGGAGACACAAAGCAAAAACCTATAGTAGATACACAAAAGATAAAGGGAAGGTGATCAAAGCAGACCATGATGGAAAATTACCAATTTACAAAGAAAGACAGCAAGAGAGGAAAAAAGGAACAAGGGAACTATATAAAAGCCAGAAAAAAATAAGATGGCATTAGTAAGTCCTAACCTATCAATAATTATTTTAAACATTAATGGGTTAAATTCTCCAATCAAAAGGCATAGAGTATCTGGCTGGATTAAAAAAAAAAAAGACTCAGCTATATGTTACCTTTAAGAAAGTCACTGCAGCTTTAAGGACAGGCATAGGCTCAAAGTGAAGGTATGGTAAAAGATATTTCATGTGAGTGGGAACCAAAAGCAGGGGTAGCTATGCTTTATTAGACAAAACAGACTTTAACTCAAAAGCTGTAATGAAACAAAGAAGGTCATTGTGTGATGTAAAAGGGTCAATTCATCAAGGAGAAATAACAATTAAAAATATATATACACCCAACATCAGAGCACCAAAATACATTAAACAAATACTAACAGATCTGAAGGGAGAAATAAACAACAATACAGTAATTGTAGGGGATGTCAATACTCCACTTTCCACAATTGATAGCTCATCTGGACAGTATACCAATAAGGAAATGTTGGACTTGAGTTACACTCTAGTCCAAATGGGATGAGCAGACATATGCAGAACATTCCATACAACAACTACAGAATGCATAGTCTACTCAAGCACAACAGAACATTCTCTAGGAGAACATGTTAGGGCAGAAAACAAATCTCAGCAAATTTAAGAAACCTGAAATCACACCAAGTATCTTTTCCAAAAATAATGGTACAAAATAAGAATTCAAAAATATGTGAAAAACTGGAAAATTCACAAATATGTGCAAATTAATCAACACATTCCTGAAAAACCAATGAGTCAAAGAAGAAGTCAAAAGGGAAGTTTTCTTAAAATCTTGAAATAAATGAAAACAAAAATAAAACATATGAGACCTGTGGGATCCTGCAAAAGTAATTCTAAGAAGGAAGGGTTTTTTAATTTTAATTTTATTTTTTTAAATGCTTATGTAAATTCCAGTTAGTGAACATACAGTGTAATATTAGTTTCAGGTGTACAATATAGTGATTCAACACATCCATACATCACCTGGAGCTCATCACAAGTATACTCTTTAATCCCCATCACCTGTTTAACCCATCACTCCCCACCTCCCTTCTGCTAACCATCAGTTCATTCTCTATACTTAAGAATCCGTTTCTTGGTTTGTATATATATATAATATATATATATATATAAAATATATATATTTTGTGATATATATATAAAAAATATATATATAAAATCAATTAACCAAGGCATAGTACATCATTAGTTTTTGATATAATGTTCAATGATTCATTAGTTGAATATAACACCCAGTCCTCATTTATTTTATTTCTTAAATTCTACATATGAGTGAAATCATATGGCACTTGTCCTTTATGACTTACTTTGCTTAGCATAATATACTCTAGCTCCATCCATGTCATTGCAAATGGTAAGGTTTCATTATTTTGATGGATGAGTAATATTCCATTGTGTGTGTATACCTCATCTTCTTTATCCATTTATCAGTTGATGGACATTGAGCTCTTTCCATAGTTTGACTATTGTTGATAATGATGCTATAAATATCAGGGTGCATATACCCCTTTGAATCTGTATTTTTGTATTCTTTGGCTAAATACCTAGCAGTGCAGTTGCTGAATCATAGGGTAGTTCAATTTTTAACTTTTTGAGGTAACTCCATAGTGTTTTCACAGTGATTGCACCAGTTTACATTCCCAGCAGCACTACACATGGGTTCCCCTTTCTTGAAATCCTCACCAACACTTGTTATTTCTTGTGTTGTTGATTTTAACCATTCTGAGAGTGTGAGGTGAAATCTCATTGATCTCATTGTAGCTTTGATTTGCATTTCCCTGATGATGAGTGATATTGAGCAATTTTCATGTGTCTGTTGGCCATTTGTATGTCTTCTTTGGAGAAATGTCTGCTCATGTCTTCTGCCCGTTTTTAATGGATTATTTGTTTTTTGGTTGTTGAGTTGTGTAAGTTCTTTATATATTTTAGATACTAACCTTTTATCAGATAAGTCATTTGCAGGTATCTTCTCCCATTCTCTTGGTTGCATTTTAGTTCTGTTGATTGTTTCCTTCACTGTTCAGAAGCTTTTTATTTTGATGTAGTCCCAATAGTTTATTTTTGCTTTTGTTTCCCTTGCCTCAGGAGACGTATCTAGAAAGAAGTTGCTACAATTAATGTCAAAGAAGTTACTGCCTGTGTTCTCTTCTAGGATTTTTATGGTTTCAGGTTTCACATTTGGGTACTTAATCCATTTTGAGTTTATTTTTGTGTTTGGTGTAAAAAAGTGGCCCAGTTTCATTCTTTTGCATGTAGCTGGCCCGTTTTCCCAACACCATTTGTTGAAGAGACTGTCTTTTTCCTATCAATAGTCTTTCCTGTTTTGTTGAAGATTAATTAACCATATAATCGTGGGTTTATTTCTGGGTTTTCTATTGTATTCCATTGATCTGTGTGTCTATTTCTGTGCCAGTACCATACTGTTTTGATCACTATAGCTTTGTAATATAACTTGAAGTCTGGAATTGTGATGCTTCCAGCTTTGCTTTTCTTTTTCAGGATTGATTTGGCTATTCGGGGTCTTTTGTGGTTCCATGCAAATTTTAGAATTGTTTGTTCAAGGTCTGTGAAAAATGCTGGTGGTATTTTGATAAGGATTGCATTAAATGTGTAGATTTTGGTAGTATAGACATTTTACCAATACTTTTTCTTCAAGTCTATGAGCATGTAATGTCTTTCCATTTCTTTGTGTCTTCTTCAATTTCTTTCATCCGTGTTTATTTCAGAGTATAGGTCTTTCACCTCTTTGGCTAGGTTTATTCCTAGATATCTTATTGTTTTTGGTGCAATTGTAAATGGGATTGATTCCTTAATTTCTCTTTCTGCTTCTTCATTATTGGTGTATAGAAATACAATAGATTTCTGTATGTTGATTTTGTATCCTGTGACTTTACTGAATTCATATATCAGTTCTAGCATGTTTTTGGTGGAGTCTTTCAGGTTTCCTATATATAGTATCATGTCATCTGCAAATAGTGAAAGTTTTACTTCTTCCTCGCCAATTTGGATGTCTTTTATTGCTTATTTGGTTTGGTAGTATTTTATTAAGGATTTTTAAATCTGCGTTCATCAGAGAAATTGGCCTGTAGTTCTCTCTCTCTCTCTCTTTTTGTGGTGTCCTTTTCTAGTTTTGGTATCAGGGTAGTGCTGGCCTCATAGAATGAAGTTGGAAACTATTTTTTGGAATAGTTTGAGAAGTATAGGTATTAACACTTCTTTAAGTGTTTGGTAGAATTTGCCTATGAAGCCATGTGGTCCTGGACTTTTGTTTGTGGGGAGTTTTTTGATTACTGATTCAATTTCTTTGCTGGTTATCAGACTGTCTTAATTTTCTATTTCTTCCTGTTTCAGTTTTGGTAATTTATCCATTTCTAAGAATTTTTCCATTTCTTCTAGGTCGTCCAATTTGTTGGCATAATTTTTCATAATACAATTTTATAACTTTTTTTTGTATTTCTGTGGTATTGGTTGTTATTTCTCCTCTCTCATTTGTGATTTTATTTGGGTTCTTTCTTTTTTCTTTTTGATAAGTTTGGCTAGAGCTTTATCAATTTTATTAATTTTTTTCAAAGAACCAGTTCCTGGTTTCATTGATCAGTTCTATCGTTTTTTATTTCTATATTATTTATTTCTGCTCTAATCTTTATTATTTCCTTCCTTCTGCTGGCTTTAGGCTTTATTTTTTGTTCTTTTTCTAGCTTCTTTAGGTATAAGGTTAGGTTGTTCATTTGATAGATTTCTTACTTCCTTGAGATAGGGCTGTATTGCTATGTACTTCCCTCTTAGAACCATTTTGGCTGCATCCCAGAGGTTTTGGACCATTGTGTTTTCATTTTATTTGTTTCCATGTATTTTTTATTCTCTTCTTTATTTACTGGTTGACCCATTCATTGTTTAGTAGCATGTATTTGTGGTCTTTCCAGATTTTTTTCTTGTGGTTGACTTCTAATTTCATGGTGCTGTGGTCAGAAAAGTTGCATGGTATGACTTATATCTTCTTAAATTTGTTAAAGCCTGTTTTGTGGCCTAATATGTGATATATTCTGGAGAATGTTCCATGTGCACTTGAATGTGTATTCTGCTGTTTTAGGATAGAAAGTTCTGAATATATCTGTTAAGTCCATCTGGTCCGGTGTGTTATTCAAAGCCATTGTTTTAAGAAGGAAGTTTATAGATATAAACACCTTCATTAAAGAGGACCTCAAATAAACAATTTTATACCTCAGGAAAGTAGAGGGGCACCTGGGAGGCTCAGTCAGTTAAGCATCTACCTTCGGCTCAGGTCCTGATCTCGGGGTCCTGAGATAGAACCCCACACTGCGCTCCCTGCTCATCAGGGAGTCTGTTTCTCCCTCTCCCTCTGCCCCTCCCACCCCACTTGTGCTCACTCTCACTCTCTCTCTCTCAAATAAATAAAATCTTTAAAAAAAGGAAAAGAACAAGCTAAGCCTAGAGTTAGCAGAAGGAAGGAAATAACAAAGATCAGAGCAGAAATAGAGGCCAGAAACAGAATAGATAAAGATCAACAAAATCCTGCTATTTGTGACAATATGGATGGAGCTTGAGAGCATTATGCTAAGTGAAATAAGTCAGACAGAGAAAGACAAATATTATATGATCTTATTGATATATGGAGTCAATCTAAAAAAGCTGAACTCACAGAAACAGAGATTAGAGTGGTAGTTACCAGGGACTGGGGAGTGGTGGATATGGGGAGATGTTGGTCAAAGGGTACAAACTTCCAGTTATAAGATGCATATATTCGAGATCTAATATACAGCATGGTGATTACAATTAAGAATATTGTATTCTATATTCGAAATTTGCTAAGAGAATAAATCTTAAATATTCTCACCACACACACAGAAAAGGTAATTACATGAGGTGGTGGAATTGTTATCTAACCTTATCATGGTAATTATTTAGCAATATATACCTGTATCAAATCATCCTATTATATACCTTAAACTTTTATAATGTTATATGTCAATTGCATCTCAAGAAAGCTGGAAATGAAAAAGAATTCAGTGAAACTGATATACTTTTAGTGGTGGTGGTATAAATTGATATAACTCTATTGGGAAATAAATTGGCAATATTAATTAAGCCATAAAATATATATGCCTTTTGACCCAGTAATTTTGTTACCAGGAATGTATCTAAATAATCAAAAATAAAAAAAGAAAATATCTAAGTCCAACTATGTATATTGCTGCATTGTTTGTAACATGAACAAATGGATCATGTTTGAGATGTCCAACCGGAAGAAAATGGGTAAATAAATTATAGCACATCTGTACTGAATATTATGCAGTTATTGAATATGGTGATTAACAACATTTTGGCATAAGGCTCATTATTTAGAAGGTTTTAAATATGGACTGACCCAGTGACATTTTAATGGCGTTTAATATGTTCTAAATTCAGCACATGAAACTTCTCTACCTCCCATTTTGGTCATCCCTAAACAACATGTATTCTCCCCTTATTCCTTGTAATGATTAATGCCACTGCCATCCACTCAGGCATCTAAGCTAGAAACTTTAAAATTATTTTCAATTCCTCTGTCCTTGTCATCCTTATAATTGATCAGACATCTATACTTCTTGCAATGCACATTTTTTTCTTTGCATCTACTTTGAATCAGGCCTTCATTGTCTCTCAAAAGGACTTTTAAAATAGTCTATTGTTTTGTTTGGTTTCCCAGTCTAGGTTTTCATTGTCCAATTCTTCAAAAAACCTTCTATCAATCTTTGTACTAAAATATAAATTTCATTATGCCATTCCCTGGTTCGAAATCCTTCAGTGACTTTTCATTCCCTGTAAGAGATTTTCTTAGTACATGATTCCAATCTCTGCACAATTTGACCCAAAGGAGGGAGCATGCTGGAACTTGTTCATACCAGCTTTCAGGAGCCCATTTATGAGCATCTCTTCCCAATTCTGTGTTCACTGACATATGTTGGAAGCTTGAAATTGGCCATGGTGAGAATATTTTATACCACATAAATTGGCCAATCCTGTATATCAGGGCTTTCTAGAGAGCTGGGTGTTAATTTATGAGCACACCATTGCTCCAACCTGTTTTCCCAGGTTTATCTCTCATCCTACATTTCCAGTGAAATCTCTTCCTTGTTCATTCCACTCTTTTTTCCATTACTTATGTCTCCTAATTCTTGGCCTTTGCTCAATCTGTTCAATTTGTCAGGAACGCTCTCCTCCTACCCCTGGTCCTTACCTATCTATGAAAATAAGATCCAAGTCAAATCCTTCATCCATGAATGTTACAAGATACCCCTCCCAACCACCAACCTGAAATGTATCTCTTCCTCTATACTCACAGAGCCCTTTTCCCTCTGATAAAAGCAAGTAGAGTTTTTGGTATTATTTGATGCTTAATTGTGCACATAGCTGCTTCCTTTGTTAAGTGTGTGAATATTTGTTCAGCCTAAACAGTTAGACAGTTTTATACTCATCTTGCTTTCCTTCACAGCACGCAACAGAATGCTTTGTACCATAGAAAGTCATTAATAATAATAAAATAATAATAATTAAAACGGACTGAAAAAAGATGGCTCATGATCGTGTGGTACAAATACTTGAAAATATTCTGAATGACTTCTGAATCTTCAAAATGGTTGAAACAGAACAAATATTCACTTATTAAAACTGTACATTGATCATTTCCTTATGGATTCCAATAGCATATTTTTCAACTTTCGTGATGCAATGGGATATTAAATATTTTTAGTGAACTTGCTAAAGAATTCTTTATATCACAAAATATTTTTCATAAGCAGTTTGGCATTTATCCAGGCTCATTCATTCAGTAAATAATATTGGCATCTACTAAGTGCCATATACTCTTCTGGGTGCTGTGGGTGAGGCAGGTGCAAATAAAACAAAATTCTTAATGGAAGGAGGTCATATTTTAATGGGTAGAGACAGACAGTCAACACACTAAATATACGGTGTGTCAGATGGCAGTATATGTTACAGAGAAAAATAAAATGAGAAAGGGGCATAGTGCATGCCAGGGGTGGAGAAACGGTTACAGTTTATTTTTTTTTTTAATTTTCCAGCTTTATTGAGGTATAATTGTCAAATAAAATTGTAATATATTTAAAGTGTACAATATGATGGTTTGATATACGTATACATTGTGGAAGGATTTCCACAATAAAGTTAATTAACACATCTGTCACCTCATATAGTTACCTTTTTTTTTTTTATTGGTTGTGAACACTTAAGAACTTCATTAGCAAATTTCAATTATACCTTACAATATTGTCAACTCTGGTCATAGGATGGGTCAAGAAAGTTTTCTCTGGTAAGGTGAAATCTGAGCAGAGACCTGGAAGAGGTGAGGTATTTAGAGGAAGAATTTTCTGGTTGGAGAGAACAGCAAATACTAACATTCTGAGGAGGGAACACACCAGACTTATTCTAGAGAAGGTAAGACCAATGTGACTAAAGCATAGTATGGAAGAAGAAGAGTACTAGATGAGGTCAGAGAGGAAACGAGGGGCAAAGACAGGAGGTAGGGCAAATCGTGTAGGACCTTTCAGGAAATTTTAAGACTTTGGCAAGTCAGGTCAGATAACAACCACCTCCGAGGGGGGCTTGTTTCCAGGGAACTGTGAGATGGAACAAATACTCACAGTGCTCAGGGGTTGGATCTTCTTGTGGAGCTCCAAATCCAGGTGACACCTTCCAGTGGCTACAAGACATGCTAATTTTCGCAGCTATTATGATTCCTAGGCTCTTGGTTTACATGACTACCACAGACTGCAGAGAAGAGGTTGGAGGAACCTAAGTTAAAATTCTACAAACTGCAATTTTTACCAAGGTTCAACAGATTTTTTTGGATAAACCCTTAGATTGTTGCAAGTCTTTGGTTAATTCCCAGAGTTCTGAAAAAGTTGATTTTGACAATTTTGCCAGCACAGTAGTTCCCCACTCCCCTTATCCGCAGGGAATACAGTTCAAGACCCTCAGTGGATACCTGAAACTGTGGATAGTACTGAACCTTATGTAAACTGTGTTTTTCCTATACATACATATCTCTGATAGAGTTAAATTTATAAACTAGGCACAGGAAGAGACGAACAACTAAAATGGAACAATTATAGCAATATTTGTAATAAAAGTTATGTGATTGTGGTCTCTCTCTCTCAAAATATGTTATTGTATGTACTCACTCTTCTTGTGATGGTGTGAGATGATAAAATGCCTACATGAGGACACGAAGTGAGATGAATGCTGTAGGCATTGTGACGTAATGTTAGGCTATTAACAGCAGAGGATCATCTGCTTCCAGGCCATGGTTGACTGTGAATAACTGAGACTGAGGAAAGCGAAATTGTGGATAAGGGGGGACTTCTGTATTTTCATTGCTTTTATGGAGGAGCAGATTATGGTGGTTCTCATTTGACCATTTGGGAAGTCTTCATTTGTTCTACTAGGTACTTAGAGTGTAGTGCTTAAATTGCCAACCATCTTTGCAGATTTGTGTACTTATCTTTTCACTTCTGTCAGATCTTGCTTCATGTATTGACCTTTTTATCGATGTGAAATGACTTTCCTTATCCTTGATTATAGTCCTTGTTCCAGTGTCTGTTTTTTCGGACATTAATATAACTTCTACAACTTTACTTTGATTAGTATTTGTATGGTATACATTTTTTCCATACTTCTGTTTTTATTTTGTCTGTGTCTTTATATTTAGAGTGGGTTTCTTGATCCATTCATCTATGGATGGATACATGGGTTGGTTCTGTATCTTGGCTGTTATAAATAATGTGGCAATAAACATAGGGGTGCATATATCCTTTTGAATTAGTGTTTTCATTTTCTTTGGGTGAATACCTAGTAGTGGAATTACTGTATCATATGATATTTCTGTCTTTAAAAATGATTTTATTTTAATCCCAGTATAGTTAACATATAGTGTTATATTAGTTTCAGGTGTACAATATAGTGATTCAACAACTCCATATATTACTCAGTGCTCATCAAGATAAGTGTACTCTTCATCCCCTTCACCTATTTTACTCATTCCCCCACCCCACTTTCCCTCTGATAACCATCTGTTTGCTCTCTACAGTTAAGAGTCTGTGTTTTGGTTTCTCTCTTTTGTTTTGTTTCTTAAATTCCACATATAAGTGAAATAATATGGTATTTGTCTTTCTCTGACTGGCTTCATTCACTTAGCATTATACTCTCTAGATCCATCCATGTTGTTGCAAATGGCAAGATTTCATTCTTTTTGATGGCTAAATAATATTCCTGTGTGTGTGTGTGTGTGTGTGTGTGTATCACATCTTCTTTATCCATTCATCTTTTGATAGACACTTGGGCTGCTTCCATGATTTGGCTATTGTAAATAATGCTACAATAAACATAGAGGTGCATATATCCTTTCGAATTAGTATTTTTCATATTCTTTGGGTAAATACCCAGTAGTGTCATTACTGGATCATATGATTTTTTTTTAAAGATTTTATTTATGTATTTGATAGAGAGAGAGACAGCCAGCAAGAGAGGGAACAGAGGCAGGGGGAGTGGGAGAGGAAGATGCAGGCTCCTAGCAGAGAAGTCTGATATGGGGCTAGATCCCAGAACGCCGGGATCATGCCCTGAGCCGAAGGCAGACGCTTAATGACTACGCCACCCAGGCGCCCCTCATACGATATTTCTATTTTTAATTTTTTGAGGAGCCTCTGTTCTGTCTTCCACAGCAGTTACACCAATTTACATTCCTACTAACAGTGCGCGGAGTTTCCTTTTTCTCCACATATTCACCAAAACCTGGATTTCTTGTCTTATTGATTCTAGCCATTCTGACAAATGTGAGATGATATCTCATTGTGGTTTTGATTTGCATTTCCTAATGATAAGTGATGTTGAACATCTTTTTATGTGTCTGCTCACCATCTGGATGTCTTTTTTGGAGTGAATATTACTCAGCCATAAAAAAGAATGAGATGTTGTCATTTGAGACAACATGGATGGACCTAGAGGGTATTATGCTAGGTGAAATAGGTCAGACAGGGAAAGGCAAATACCATATTATTTCACTTACATGCAGTATTTAAAACACACACACAGGGGCGCCTGGGTGGCACAGCGGTTAAGCGTCTGCCTTCGGCTCAGGGCGTGATCCTGGCGTTGTGGGATCGAGCCCCACATCAGGCTCCTCCGCTATGAGCCTGCTTCTTCCTCTCCCACTCCCCTTGCTTGTGTTCCCTCTCTCCCTGGCTGTCTCTATCTCTGTCGAATGAATAAATAAAACCTTTAAAAAAAAATAAAAAAAATAAAAAAATAAAACACACACACACACACACACACACACACACAAAACAAAGGAAAAAAAGACAGACAAAGAACAGACTCTTAAATACAGAGAACAAACTTATGGTTGCCAGAGAGGAGGTGGGTAGGCGGATGGGTGAAATCGATAAAAAGGGATTAAGAGGTACAAACTTCGAGTTATAAAATAAATAAGTTATGGGGATGAAAAGTATAACATAGATAATATTGTCAATAATATTATAATAGCATTGTTTGGTGACCAATGGTGACTATATTTATTGTGGTGAGCATTGAGTAATATGTAGAATTGTTGAATCAATATATTGTACACCTGAAACTAATATTACATTGTATTTAGTTATACTTAAATAAAATTTAAAAAAAAATAAAGTGAGTTTCTTGTAAATAGCATATGTTTGGGTCTTGCTTTATTATCCAACATGACAAGATGACTTTTAATTGTAGTGTTTACATTTAAATTTAATGTAATTATTGATCACTTTGGGTTTAAACCTTCTATGTTACTGTTTATTTTCTATTTGTCCCATTTGCTCTTTGTTTCATTTTTCCTCTTTCCTTTCTTTTTCCTGGACAATTTTGTATGGTTCCATTTTCTCTCCACTTTTTGCTTGTTAGCTCCTCCAGTCCATTGTTTTAAATTTATCTTTTGGTTGCCTTAGAGTTACAACATAACATTTTAACATATACTATCTAGCTTTAAATAATACTATGTTACATCAAGTATTGTGAAAGAACCTGACAATAATATATTTCTATTTTCCACCTTCCTGGGGGGGGTTGGTGCTATTTATTTTATCTTATCTTTTAAAGATTTTATTCATTTATTTTAGAGAGAGAGAGAGAGCTCACAAGCAGGGGGAGCAGCAGAGGAAGAGGGAGAAGCAGACTCCCTATTGAGCAGGGAGCCTGATGCAGGGCTTGATCCCAGGACCCCGGGATCATGACCTGACCTAAAGGCAGATGCTTAACCAACTGAGCCACCCAGGAACCCCTTTTTGATGCTATTTTTATCATAAATTTTATTGTTTTTATTTTTTCAAGTTTTTAT